>NC_092564.1:23448483-23779733 GCF_037975245.1 Apostichopus japonicus | reverse complement strand
TGGAAGCATTATTGGCTTCCATGTACAGACTGATTTAATATACCACAAGTACATACATACAGCAGGCTCCATGTAGAGTCTGCTACTCAATTTATATTACTACTCGGTGATACACCGTGGCATTGTCGATCCGCTATCAGTAGACACAGGGTGATTGTACTGTCTTTAGTGTCTTGACAATAGAAGGAATTTTTGTGAGTGATGACTGCTTTTACTTGAAAAAGGTTTTATTTTTATTGAAAAAAGAACTGACAAAATAGATGTTATCATGTCTTTGTGGTGGTTGGAAGACTGGAGAACAAAGAGAGGTGAGATTTTATATTATTGATATCAGTTTCAAATTTTCTGAACTATGTTTCTTTTTTTTAAATTTGAGTGTCATTCTTTTTCTCATGATTCTTGACTAAATGGATCTATCTGAAAATTGTCAGTAAGTACTCTGTACTTAAAATTGTCAGTAAGTACTCTGTACTAGTTAAAGCGCACTATATAAGTACAGCAAACATCTTGTATCTAAAGCATTGAATTAAAGAACACTACTACTGTTACCAAAACTATTATATGCTCAAATAGCACAGATAAAATAATATCCGATTTCACTTGATATTTACATTTTATTTGAACAATCACAGTTTTTGGAAAAATCATTGCCATATTTTAAAGTAAATGTAATGTGCACATTAAATTCATAATAAATGCTAGACTTACAGTATAGACAGTGTCTGCACACTGACTTTCCTTGTTACTTACCAAGTATGCACTTAAGTCTGGTACACATTCAGTGCTTTGATGACGTTGCACTCCTAATCATCAAACTGGCAATGTTTTCACTTTTATGATATCTTATGTGGACAACTACCAAATGGGGGACATCGTATATGCACACTGACTTACCTTGTTACTTTCCAAGTATGTACAAAGTCTGGTACACATTCATTGCTTTGATGATGTTACAGTCCTAATCGTCAAACTGGCAATGTATCATGATATCTTATGTGGACAACTACCAAATGGGGGACATCGTGTATATATTTTTCCACAGGTGGAATAATGTCGAGCAGACATTCTGATTGCAGTAGCAACACTACCCTGGAAGATTACAACTTCACTCCCACCCCTTCACAAGCTGGAACCCTCTCAAGTATTGGTAAGTTACTAAATTTAGATACATTTGAACTAAACAGTACACAATTTTTGTATCAGCAAAGTTCTAATGTCTGATATTAAAAACCAATTAGCAGTTTTCTCTTGACCGTGTCTCTCTTTGGAGCATATGGACTGTTGTGTTGTCCTTGTTTGGGATGTCCAGAGTTTCAAAGCTTAGAGCTCTGTCTTTTGACCGGGGACATTGCGCAGGATATGTCCATTCTGTTTCTTCTTCCTCTGTCCACGGAGTAAGGTGTGGAGGAAGGGCGGGAGGGGGTGGATAGCCCTGCTATCTTCAGATGGGCAACATCCAAGATTTAAAAGTCTTTTCAGTGATTCAGGACTGTTTTATCCATTTGTGTGCATGTCTCTTATGATGAGATGAAGTTTCATTGAACTTGCAGGAGTGTCTTGATGCTCAGACCTTTGTTAGATCTACTGATGTCATTGGATGGGTTCCTGTTTAGTTCATTCAGTGAACTAGCAGCAGTGTCTTGATGATCAAATCTTTGTTAGTCTACTGATGTCATTGGATGGGTTCCTGTTTAGTTCATTCAGTGAACTAGCAGCAGTGTCTTGATGATCAAATCTTTGTTAGTCTACTGATGTCATTGGATGGGTTCCTGTTTAGTTCATTCAGTGAACTAGCAGCAGTGTCTTGATGATCAAATCTTTGTTAGTCTACTGATGTCATTGGATGGGTTCCTGTTTAGTTCATTCAGTGAATTAGCAGCAGTGTCTTTATGATCAGATCTGTGCTAGATCTACTGATGCATCATTAGATTGGTTCCTGTTTTGTTCATTCATGTTGGACTCTCTGACTTTTTTATAGATGGTTTAGAGTATGGTGTGTGGGCTACCTTTCCGATGGATGTTACTTTATTGTAAATCACTGTTAATGTTGTTTGTGTCTATGAAGTCTACTGAGTCCCTGTTCACATTATCAAGTGCTACATTTCTCTAAGCTTCTGTGAAAAGTTCTGCCACATGTACGTTCAGGTTCATTTCTCATTGCTTCTGGTTTGAAAAGTGAGCTATATTTGGATCATGAGGCTGGATCGAATTTTTGATTATTTAATGCAGATGTTTCTCTGAGGAATCTTTAATTTTTTTTTTTTTTTGCAATATCTCGTGTTCACCTCGCATTCATCTCTGTGTAAATCTGAATTACACTACTTATATTTGCATGGAGGCACTTGTTGACTTTGGATGATTGCAGTACTCTACCTACAATTTCAAAATTATTGGCTTGAAACAACCTTTAGGGTCAGAGACTTGGAGTTGATCAAGTTCTTGCAATGGCTGATTCCTTTAAAACCTTTGCTGAAGGAACATTTATTATTTCATGTTTTTTTTTAATCAATGCCATGTTGGTGTTAAGGGATTTAGTGATGTTCTGTGCATGATTTATGAGGAATTTCAGAGAGTATTGTCAGTGAACTCACAGCAGTATAAGAGGTGTTTTTATGTCTGTATGTACATCTGTCTCATAAATCCTGGTTTATTTTTTTCTGGGGTCTATGCGAGCTACTGTACATTCAATCTATCAAGTACGAACTCTTGTTTGTCACAAACGTTTTGTGATATTTAAGGGTAACATTACTGTGTCTCAGTATGATAAACAACAGATAAATTGATTTTTATCCCATAAAACGAAGCAATTAAAGAACATACATTTCTGTTACTGCCACCCTCTAGGCATTTGTTCTATCTGTGACATGTTATTTTTTTCTATTACGACTCTCGGTCAACATCTGGGAGGTAACATTGAGGTTAACAGCATGAAGGAACTCACACTTTTAGAAGATTTGTACTTCCGTTTGGTAATTTCTCTTTCGGTTATTTTTAGCCTGCCCCAATCTGGATGAAAGTCTGAGCTCTAGCTCTGATATGTACGAAGAACATCAGCAGCATTGACATTGATATTACGGATCAGATCACGTACAATTATTGAACAATTTCAATGGATTTTGAACCTTCAAGGGTTAACATTAGATCCCAGTGTTCAGTATCAGATACTGCCCATGCAACCAGGAAGTGGAGGCTTGTTAACTTAAAAGAAAATGAAAGAATATTAATGTTAGGAGCAAGTGATTTCTTTCCACACTCGTAAATAATGCTCGTAAAAAAAAAAAAAAATTATTCCGGGGTCAGCCAGGCTGCTTTTACTTACAAATTTAACCCTGAGTGTGGGATCTGATCATTGCCAGTCTTGGATTCCAAATCTGCGAGGTCTGATCCACATTTACCTTACAAATGGGATGATGAATGCAGGGTGCAATACTGCCCTCAGAATCGAGTGTAAACGTGGCCATAGTTAAATGCAAAGAATCACTTGTGGGTATCTCCCTTTTAAAGTTTACTAGAGCTATTTACCTCAAGCAAACATGTTAGACTTACTTGAGATGAGATCACTAAAACATACAGTAACATTAACAAACAAGGTCACACCAGAAAGTACGCAGGGACGCAACAATGTAACTTTCCAAATTTTTGCCTTAATTTGTGGTAAACAGATATTTTTTGTGTTGGTTTAAACTGTCAGTCACTCCTGCTGTACATAACAGTAGAGGAATCATGGTAAACATGAAGATCTACTGTAGTTACATTAAGGGTTACTTCCAATTAAATATACATCACAGTAAAACATGCATCATAGGTTTGTCCCATGTATGGCAAATATTGCTTGATGTCATAGATTTTACTTTCAACTGCTTTATGATTTACAATGGAAATAGTGCAAGCATCTGTCTGTAGTGTTTTGAGTGTTATTTGTATTGTCTCCTTCTCTTATTCCAGGATTTAATTAACTCGTTATGATTGGCAGCTGTACAACCCTATCACCCTGCACCAATGATCTGCTTTCTTTGTTCCATTGGCCCATTGTATGTAAACGCATCGCTGTTTTGACTAATAGGTATCAAAAGCCTCACAGAAATACCTGATCCCTCTTTTAACGTACAGAAGGTCAATTTAATTGGCAGTGAATGCACATTACAAATGGATTTGATCTTGAGTTCCTATGATACATGTTCAGTTGACTTTTCAATGTTGTCCTTGACTGTCTAATATCACTTGGAGGGATTCAGCTTGAATTCAATTTTTTGCTATATAAATTCTCTAATCCTTGTCCGCAATTTAATCCAAGGTGGGTGGTAGGGTGACTGGTAAACATTCATCAAGTTACAAGCTCTGCTTACAGTCCCCATGTTCTATTTTTACTGTAGTATTGAGATGCTACTGTAGAAGGTAGAAGTTGAAAGCCATCTCCTGGTGTTAGTCATACCAACTGCATTGTACTGTAGCTCCAACACTTTCTTATAGTATAGTAGATTATAGTGTTCAAACAATTATACATAACAGAAAATACCGATTACCAATTATTTTTTTCATAATCGTGCCGATTCCGATTCCGAATATTTGAAAATGAGAAAATATCCCATTTATATGAAATCGGCAATAAAGTTTGTGATAGAAACAATTATTGTTGTGATTTTCCTCTGTTTCCTTTTGCTTCGTTGTAATACAAGGCTCTTAGGTATCCTTTTGTATACATGTACCAAATTACCTCTGGAGTTTCTCGGAAAGAAAGAAAAAAGATTTTTTTTTTTAATTTTCCAAAATACGAAAATATGACATCCTACCTAGTCAGCACTGTGCTAAGCGAATGGCCTAACCACCTCGACGTGAATGTCACCTGTTAATGGCTTGAAATGGGCTAAGAATAGTTACTCAAAATATCCATCTCAAAAAGTATCTCAGACAAACCATCCATCTTCAATCTTTACCAAAGTGTAAATTTTAATTACATATTGCCTTCATTCCGACATTATTTTGTACTTATTTTGAGTATTATACCATTTATGAACAAATAGAAATGTTACGAACTTGAAGTTAAACATACCTATTCGTTACCTATTTAACTCCATTCATGTTCAATTAGAAAATGTAAGCTTAGGCCAATCAAACTGAAAAGCAAATTGTACTATCGTAACTTGTTTAAAATTACTCTAAAATGTTACCAGATTGATGTAAAGAAATAATAACAACTAGAAACTACTCCAATTTAAAATATAACCTTCCCTCTATAAGACATAGCACATACCTTCCAAACAAATGCTGATTTCCAGCAAATTGAAAGTTGTAAACTAAGCTACGCATTTTTTTTTTTGCAAAACGATGGTTAGGCTAAATTTCCCATTGACTTAGTATGGTTGTTAGGCTAACGTGTGGTCGAAATTTGCAGTTTCCATGGATATTTTTATTTTTTATTTGCGACACAACTAGAGCGAATAAACAGATGGAAAGGTTAGATTTCCATGCAGTTGACTTAGTGTGAAGTAAGGCTACCATGTGGTCGGAGATTTGTGGGCATTTTAGGTTATTGTCGCTGGTACTGAAATTGCTTCGTGGAGGCCGTAATTTGCCAGTCTGCGGGAAATTCCCGGTGATTGTGCGCGACCCTCCCGCACTGCTTCAAATTTGATGCGAGATGTGAGAACTGTTTGCGCGATTCGTGCTGCAACTGCAATTCCTAGCTAAAGCAAACGCATGTCACAATTAATTTTACACAGACACCTGATATAACGAGGGCGATTTTCTTATATTTCTTTTTTTCTTTTTCGCACTCGTAATTGTGCTTTAGGAGGGCTATTTCAGCACTTGCGAGGGCGAATCGCCCGTCCCCCCCGCTTATTTCTGACCCTGTCAAGCACATTCGTTAATTCGCGAAATTGGTATTGCTGCCATGCTTACTGTGCCGAGAAATATGAAGTCACTAACCACGAGGAAAGCAAAATCGGCGACCCTGGCAGCCTAATTTGATGAAATTACATTGTGAAAGAAGTATAGAGGGTGTCTTTATTTTAATATTTCGTAGTAAAAGAACAAAGCTAATACATCAGTTGATATTTTCAACTTCCATATGTTTTAGAATAATGATATTTTCACCTTCCATATGTTTTGAATAATCGGTATGACATAACTGGTATTCCACGTAATTTTTACCGATTCCGATTATGTTCCGATTATGCAATAATCGTACCGATTCTGATTCCGATTAGGTTAATCGTTTGAACACTAGTAGATTATAAAGCTAATAGTGATGATCATGATATTACATATCGTAATCTTGAAAGTCAACTTACTGATTATTGTTTATTGTTTTTGGTTCCTTGCTGAAAGCAAAGGAACCTATGTATTCAGGTTGGCGTGTGTGTGTGTGTGTGTGTGTATGTGTGTGTGTGTGTGTGTGTGTGTGTGACGCTTAAGCTTGTATGCACGATAACTCAACAAGGGATTGACTGATCATGATCAAACTTGGTGGGTGGGTGGCCCATAGTGAGTAGATGAACCCTATTGTTTTTGGTGCCCACAAAGGTCACCAAAGGTCAGTTATGGTCCAAAAACCCAAAATACTAAAACTGCAATAACTCCCAGTGCCAATGTGCGACAAGGTTGATATTTTGGGACAAGTTGTGAACTGGTTAGGGCAATATTTTGAAACTTAACGGTCATGTGATCTGAGGTCACCAAAGGTCAATTAATGTTAAAAAACTAGTATTTTTGCGATAACTTGAGAACGAATTGTCCGTTAGGGTTGGGAGTTGCTTCAGTGTAATCCAATTGTCGACCCACATCTGGGTGACCCTTGACCTCAATTTGACCTCTGGTGACCTTTTCATGTTTTGGGGATTTTTACAGTTTCGATGCTATTTTCAGATGTCAAAGGTACCTTCCGATCATAAATATCGATAGGGTGACCCCCGTGTGACCTTTGTGTGCGAACTTATATGGGGTCAAAGTTTTCGGTCAGAGTTAGGATGGCTGTACAGACTTATCGTGTTGATTTTTGGAATCAGCAGATCAAACTACATTTGAAACCAAGGTCAAAAGGTCAAAGGTCACATTAGAAAAAATGTGCTTAGTTTGGGAGAAAACGGGCGAAAAAGAAAATGTTTGGTTTTGATGCTGGATTTGGATATCAAAGGTACCTTCCGATCAAAAATGTCAATGGGTTGACACCCGGGTGACCTTTGTGTGTAAAGTTATACAAGGTCAAAGTTAATTTTCAGACATTTAATGCAATAACTCCCAGGGCCAAGGTGTAACAAGGTTGATATTTTGGGACAAGTTGCAAATGGTATAGAGGAATATTTTCAAACTTAACGGTCATGTGATCCGAGGTCATCAAAGGTCAATTAATGTTAAAAAACTAGTATTTTCGGTGAGAAAATGGGCAAAGAAAAAAATGTTTGAATTCTTACAGTTTTGATGCTATATTCACGTCTCAACAATCAAAAATGTCAATAGGTTTACCCCAGGTGACCTTTGTGTGTGAAGTTATATGAGGTCAAAGTAAATTTTCAGACATTTAGTGCAATAATTCCCAGTTCCAAGGTGTGACACGGTTGATATTTAGGGACAAGTTGCAAATGGTATAGGGGAATATTTTCAAATTTAACGGTCATGTGATCCGAGGTCACCAAAGGTCAATTAATGATAAAAAACTAGTATTTTTGCGATAACTTGAGAATGAATTGTCCGTTAGGGTTGGGAGTTGCTTCAATTTAATCCAATTGTCGACCCGCATCTGGGTGACCCTTGACCTCAATTTGACCTCTGGTGACCTTTTCATGTTTTGGGGATTTTTACAGTTTCGATGTTATTTTCAGATGTCAAAGGTACCTTCTGATCATAAATGTCAATGGGTTGACCCCCGTGTGACCTTCGTGTGCGGAGTTATACGAGGTCAAAGTTAATTTTCAGACATTTAATGCAATAACTCTCAGTTCCAAGGTGTGACACGGTTGATATTTTGGGACAAGTTGCAAATGGTATAGGGGAATATTCTCAAACTTAACGGTCATGTGATCCGAGGTCACCAAAGGTCAATTAATGATAAAAAACTAGTATTTTTGCGATAACTTGAGAACGAATTGTTCGTTAGGGTTGGGAGTTGCTTCAATTTAATCCAATTGTCGACCTGCATCTGGGTGACCCTTGACCTCAATTTGACCTCTGGTGACCTTTTCATGTTTTGGGGATTTTTACAGTTTCGATGCTATTTTCAGATGTCAAAGGTACCTTCTGATCATAAATGTCAATGGGTTGACCCCCGTGTGACCTTCGTGTGCGGAGTTATACGAGGTCAAAGTTAATTTTCAGACATTTAATGCAATAACTCTCAGTTCCAAGGTGTGACACGGTTGATATTTTGGGACAAGTTGCAAATGGTATAGGGGAATATTTTCAAACTTAACGGTCATGTGATCTGAGGTCACCAAAAATGTCAAAGGTACCTTCTGATCATAAATGTCAATAGGTTGACCCCCGTGTGACCTTCGTGTGCGAAGTTATACGAGGTCAAAGTTAAAAAATATAAATGAGGTCACGGGTCAAACGTGAGAAACTCCCAAGTTGCAATAACTTGGCTACTATTTATTGGAATTTCGTCAAACTTGGTATGATGATATTGGTAGATAGTCTCCACACGCTGATGTGTGTTGCAATTGATATCATGCATGTTTATAAGGGGGGGGGGGGGGCCTAGCATTATTTCGTTATGAAAAGTTTGTATGCACAATAACTCAACAAGGGAATGACCAATCATTACCATACTTGGTGAGTGGGTGGCCAATAGTAAGTAGATTAACCCTGTTGATTTTGGTGCTCATATCATGAATATTAATGAGGTCATGGGGTCAAACGTGAAATACTCCAAATTGCAATTACTTGGCTACTATTACTAATGGGAATTTCGTCAAACTTGGTATGATGATAATGGTAGATAGTCTTCACACACTGATGTGTGTTGCAATTGATATCAGGGCTTAGCATTACTTTGGCAACAAAAGTTTGTGAGCATAAATTACTGTTGTTGTATTAGGGCTTTGTTAGAAATTTCCCTATGAATGGAACTAATGAACAGCAGCAAGGAACCATGAAATGTTTTCATTCTGGTTGATTATGTCTCTTGGGAATTTGGTATTTTCAAAAGATAGGAGAGCTGTAGTTACAGTATTTTAATACACAGGTGTAAAGATCAATGCATGTGTATTAAAGATACATTATTTCCCGATTAGCCCACAGGGTTAGTGATATAGAGTCAAGATTCTTGCCAACAGTAGGCCAAACAGATTTCAATATGATCACCCATTGTCAAAATTCTGTCATGCCTCTTACAGCTATTGTACTCTCATAGGCTACATATCATTGTGGTGTTAATTGTAGCTTTTAGTGCTTCCATTCCAGGAGTATCATCTTTGATCCTTTTCTCAATTCTCTTGAAGGTGGTTAATTGTAAATTGTTTAATATATGACCCTCCCTTCAGTTTCTGTCAACAATGCAGGGAATTAGATGCTTCAGAAATGACTTTTTGTGTAAACTCTTAAAGGAATTCCAGCATGTAGATTTGTGTACAATGGAGATGACCTCCAAATACCATAAAAGCTGCAGTGATTTGAAAACAGATCTATGAGGTGGTAACTGCATACTTTTGTATTTTTTAGATCCTCCTTCGAGCAGGAACTCGCGAAGAAGCCTTATTGGCTTATCAAAGCCGCAAGCTGACTGAAGTCAGTCTCTTAGATTCATATTTAAAATCCATGATTATGAATTGTCAATTGTCAACAACTTTGGAACTGGACGACATTCATTAATCTTGGAGTGACTCGAACTCTGGACCTTATGATTGAAAGGCACCGGCGTTAACCACTGAGCTAACACTCCTAACACTCATCAAAATTTGGTAAAAATGAAGTCAAGAGAGAGAGTTTATTTCTCTCCTAGCAAAGAATATTCATAATTGCAACGAGAGCAAATGGTGAAACATGGAATACGATAGTCATGTGACCTCCACAGCCTTTGTTGTCATCTTCAGTCATGAAACTGATTGTACTTTAAATAACAAAATCATGTTTGCCTGCATTGCTTAAATACAACTTAACCAATTTGTCATTTTGCATTCTGTTCATTAGATTTACTTCGTTCCCCACTTACCTGTCTCCCCACAACCTATGCACCGCATTCTATCGTGTCTAGAATGCCCTGGTAATCTTTTAACACTGTACACCCTCACTGGCCCTAATGGCCTTCCTTCATTTTTCTACCCACAAAGTGTCTCACAGTGTTTTTTGGAGTTAGAAAAATTTTCGCGAAATTCGCCCGGATTACCTTGGATTTATACTCTAGAAGTTTCTTATCAGGACTTCTGCACTTCCAAGGATCTTTTCCAGCCTGATAAGTATCCTTTTCTTGTAGGGAAGGGTGTTTTTGGGGGCTGTTTTTAGTGTACACTCTCGCCCATGCGTTCGTTTTTTCTTACGTAACGTTTTTAGGGTAACAGGTAGTAGCTCTGCGAGACTACTTCGTTCGTTGCCTATACCGCCTTGTTTACGCGGATAGGCATATTTTTTCGTATGTACATGTTTCAGCTTTTCTTACTTTCAAAAATAAGATGTTTTGCTTGTTTCATGTACCTTCGTTACTTCTTACGCTTTTGTGTGGGTTTTCCCCTTGTAGCGTAATTTGTAGCGTTGCCTATACCGCCTTGTTTACGCGGATAGCCATGTTTTTCCGTATGTACATGTATTTCAGCTTTTCTTACTTAGCATAAGATGTTTTGCTTTCATGTACTTCGTTAATTTTTACGCTTTTAGTGTGGGTTTTCACTTTTGTAGCGTAGTTGTAGCCACGTTCCGATATCTCCTAACTAGTTGAGATGGTCGGCTTGTTTCGTTGTTTTTCATTTTAAGACGGGAGTATCCTTGATTTCATATATTGTTGTATATTTTCATGTTTCCTCCAGTTGTTGCTACGTGCGCTCCCTCAGTCTCATGACTTGGGGTGTACCTCGTAGCCTTGTTCCCCCCCTCCGCTGGTTCGCGGTTAGGGGGGTTCTCTCCCTTACATGTTTCGTCCTTTTTACAAGTTTTTCGATGCATATATGTTTAGTTACGGTGCTTCCATATGTCGGAAGTGTTTATCCTTGTAACGTATCTTGTAAGCCGCGAACTCCTATCCAATACTAGACAGATAGGCGGTTCGATTACGTTGTTGTTGTTTCTTGTTTGAACCTTCATATATTTGTACATATTTTCATGTTTCTCCATGGGTTTCGCTACTCGAGCGCCTCCTAAGTGTCGGGAGTTTCACTTGGGGCGTATCTCGTAGCCTTGTTCCTCCCTTCCCGCTCTGTACGCGGATAGAGGGGTTCTCTCCCTTGTATACATGCTTCGTCCTTTTCCTTCATGTATTCTAGTTACGTGTTCGCTTCTAAGTGTGGGAAGTTTTTCACTATTGTAGCGTACCTTGTAAGCCACGAGCCTCTAGCGGGGCGCGTTGTTTTTGTCACGTAACTTTACTCTCTGTTAGCATACTCCCACCCTACTTCCTCCTTATAGTCGTTCCGTTTGATACGTTAGACTATTCGCCGTTAGTCTCTCCTTAACGTGGGTTTCTCAGACATGTCTGGAAGCCACCTTAAATGTGTGAACTGTTCCGAGACCTCTGTCTAGTCTGTTTTGTTTTCACACCAGACAGTGGCAGCACATCGACACCTGGCTAGCAGGCCGGGACAGGTTAGATCTATCACCGAACCCACAGTTCCCCTGGAGGGAATCGGAGGAGAGACAGGAGATGAAGAGGAAGTGAGAGAGTTGGTGGGAGTTGAGCTGGAGAGAGGCCAGGAGAGGGCCGGAGAAGAGAGAGAGAGAGAGATGGATTTTGCCACCCAAGGTGCCGGCGTTGTCCGGATGTACCACCAAGGGCTAGGGCAAGGCTCAAGGCCAACCAAAAGCCCATGTGAGAGAGAGAGAGAGAGATGGAGATTTTGCCACCCAAGGTGCCGGCGTTGTCCGGATGTACCACCAAGGGCTAGGGCAAGGGCAAGGCTCAAGGCCAACCAAAAGCCCATGACAAAGACGGCCAGAGCGGACAGTCCGTCCGGGTCGCAGGGAGCGGCACCCGTTGTGGTGCGCGCAAAGAGAGCGGCTCCGGAGAGCCAGGGTCCGGCGAGACCTCAGAAGGAGCCCGGAACAGACGTTCCCCTCCGACCCAAGGAAGGCTAGGCTCAAGGCCAATAAAAAGCCGATTAGAAGTTCCGACCGGAACGGACGGAATGTCCGGGTCGAGGAGAGTGGTACCCGGCGTGGTACGCACACAGAGATAGGCTCCGGGAGCCCGAGTCCGGCGAGAGAGGCCGGAGGAGAGAGAGAGAGAGGAGAAAGAGATATTGCCCCCCAAGGTCCTGGCACCGTCCGGATTCTATGACCAAGGGGGAAGGCAAGGGCAAGGCTCAAGGCCAATAAATAGCCCATTTGAAATTCCAACCGGAATGGACAGAATGTCCGGGTCGAGAGGAGTGGTACCCGGCTAGGTACGCACACAGAGATGGGCTCCGGGGGCCCGGGTCCGACGAGACCACGGGTCCAGCGGAGCCGGGAACCGATGAGATCAACAACTGCTGGGCCCCCAGAACGGGGTAGTAAGGGCAAACGCCCAATCCGAAAGGAAAGCCGGCCCGAGCGAGGTTCCCACGGCAAACGGAGATATACTTATCCCCAGCCTCAAAGTTAATCTCGCCTCCAAGAGGGGGGAAAGTCTCTTTCATCAGGGGAGGTCGCCCCCCGGAACTAGCAGCTTGAGCTGCGACGACAGGTTCGAATCAATTGCGGAAAGACACTGCAATCGCTACACCATTTATCATTACACATCCCGAATGTGTGTTTAATGAGTACCAGCAGAAACCAGGACATGACATAGATTTCCTGGGCATTCATGGGTCATATTCTCCTCGCTAATTATATTTCTCTCTCGTTATAACTCATCGCCATATGTCTAGGTTTGAAACCTTGCTTATGTTTTGTTGTTTAAAACGCTTGTGGAACCCCCTCCAGAGCATGTTAAAAGGCGCAAACTGAAGTGATTCTAGTACAGTCTCGTTACTTAGTACCTTGGCAACCTGCCAAGAAGAGAATGTTCTCGAAGCTTGGCAAAGTGCCAGGAAAATGAAGCCTTCTAAGAGTCTTGGCAAATTGCCAAGACAATATACCCGCGCTGTATATTTGTTATGAGAGGAGGGGGGCCAAGCAGTCACCTGGATTGACATGTGTAAGCTCAACGTTTGCTGCAACGAGCTGTCGACTACGTGAGCGATCCCATGGAATAAACCACTCTCTCTATTTTTTGGGTGAATTTCCAAGACAAACGCGTCAGTAAGTCGGAAAAGGGGTAGGGTAAAACCCTAACAAAGGTACAAGCGCTAACGCGCTCCGAGCATACAGTATGCGCTTCGTGAATAATGTTCGATGTTCCGACCTTTTAAGCACAGTTGCATTTCGTAGCACCTGATAGCCTAGCCTAGTCGTGGCTATGCGCTAGGTGGTTTCAATAGGAAGTTGGATACTTCTACTGTACTACACTACGAAATTGACACGTCTTGACATGGAGAGATTTGAGGAGTAACGGGTACGTTATCATAACATTTATTACGTGTTTATTACGTTAAATGTGGTGTGGTAAAAACGTCGACATAACGTTTCTATGAGATATTAATGTTATATTAATGTTATATTAATGTCTTAACGTAAATCGTTTTGAAATATGAGCCTGAAAACGTTTTCGGTGACATACCTCTTACACCACTAATAACGTTATCATAACAAAACACTACATGCTTAGTAACGCTGTTGTGTTTGCTGAGTAACTCCCCGGGCTCCGTTAAGCAGCCAGGGATTTATGAGGTGGATTTTCTACAAACCCACCCTCTCACCATCTTCACAGCCCCTGTTGGGAGTTTGTTTCTGATGAGTAGGTCTATACAGTAGCTCAGTTAGCTCAGGGTTAAAGCCTTTCAGTCATAAGGTCCCCGGTTCAGGCCACCCCAAGATTAATGTATGTTGTCCAGCTACAGAGTTGTTGACTTTTCATAATCATGGACGTTAAATTTGTATGTAAGAGACTGACTTCAGTCAGCTTGCAGCTTGGTTAAGCCAGTGAGGCTTCTTCTCAAGTTCCTACTTGCAGGATGATCCTAAATACATTCTTAAATACATACATATAGTTGTAGGAGTCACATAAACAGTAGCAGTGTAGCTTTGTTTAAGATTCTGATGAAGCAAACTATCCATTCAGTACTCAGTCTCATTTTTTGTAGCAGGGTAGCATTGTTTAAGATTCTGTACTCACTCAGCAGAGTGAGATTCTGTACCTTCAGTACTCATTTTTGGAGAGTACTGTGGTCAAGTGGTGAAGGCTGTGGACTGGTGATCTAAGGCTTGCAGGTTTGAGTCCTGGCCGGATCATTCAGTTGTTTCCTTGGGCAAGGCACTTTTTCGTCAGTGCAGCTTCCCATCCAGGAGATACTTGTCTCTATGCTTGACAGGTTTTCGTTGACCGGGGTAATATTGTTAGGCGCCTCAGGCATCATTATCTTTCAATAGGTCTACGCCTTTTCTTTCCCCAATATTATGATTAATATTTTTTAGCATGGAAAGAACCTCCATTAAACCTCCCTACAGGGTACAGCTTAGCATCATCAGGACATTCCTTTTCTTCAGAGTTTTCTGATTGCAACGGGTTGATTACTGAAGGAGTCATCAACCGTACTGTGGTACTGCATCAGTACTGCGAGTGCGGCTGTCCTGCAAGCGCTAACAAGGTCACCAAGCAGGCCGCTGTCCTTGACTTCTTTAGCAGCAGATACACAGGGTTGGGCTCACTGGAGCCCTCCGGCGCCCAGGTACGGGGCTTTTGACTACCATCCTCTCAGACAACACGACGGTGGTAACATACTGTAGCTACGTCAACAGACATGGTGGCACCAGGTCAGAGAGATATTGCCGTCTGGCAAGGGAGACCCTCACCACAGCTACAGAATCTGGCATGGCCCTACAAGTCTCTCAGATAGCCAGAAAGGAGAATGTGATGGCCGATACTCTGCCCAGGGGACAGCTCCACCCTGACGAGTGGACCCTTTCGAAACGAACATGAAGTAGGTTTTTCCACATGTTCAGCAGACCTCTGACAGACCTGATTGCGACACAGGGCAACAATGGGCTGCTCATCTTTGTTCAGGCGGCCTTCCCGCAGGCCTTCCACATAACGCCAGGTCCCTGTCGCGAAACGGACCGGAAGCTTACATCTTCCCCCTCTTGGCATGGTCAGCCATCATAGTGGCCCCGCTGACCCCGGTTCGGGCAAAAGTTATCCAGCTCCTAGCGGACGAGCCAGCGATCCTGCCGGACAAACCACAGTCGGTTGTCCCATAGACGGGGCGCTGGCTCACCCGGACAGCAAGGGCCTACAATTAGGTGCCTGGAAATTGTCTTGGTACTTACGTTTTCTGCCTACGGAGATTCGGAGTATGCCGAACGAGACAGACTCTGCCTACCATGGCCTTTCTAACCTTGATCGCCGACTCCTTACCCACACTGTTCCAAGAAGGGAGGCAGGGTTTAGACGATCAAAAACTTTTGTTCGGCTGTTGCTGCCTTCCATCAGGGGCTTCCCCTACGGCTCCACGCCAGGCAGCAACGGCTCGCATTGACTAAGGTGCCTTCAGTCCTACGGTTTGTGGGGTGCTGATAGTTCTCGACCCCTCCTTCTTCGCTAGAACCAGGTTTGGGCTCTCCTACCGGGAGACATCATCATCCCAGAGATCAAGACCTTCTCTTTGATCCCCGAGGACAGACTACAGTATGGTTTCCCATTAGGGCACTGAAGTGGTACCTCAACAGAACACAAGATCTCTTGGGTACTTCGACATCTCTGTTCTTCCTCCTTCGAGTGCCCCACTCAGCAGCCTGGGAGGATACCTTGTCCCGCTGTTTGGTGGAAGCCATCTGCCCTCTGGCTACAGGTCCAGGCAGATCCATGGCTCACAACAGCAGGGGTTTCACTGCTTCTACAGCCCTGTTCGCAGGTTTTCCAATAGTGGACATCTGCAAGACGACGGCGTGGAAGACTCCAATCGCTTCATCGCCTGCTACTTATCGGACATATCACAGGCCGATT
This sequence comes from Apostichopus japonicus, assembly GCF_037975245.1. Classification (NCBI taxonomy): domain Eukaryota; kingdom Metazoa; phylum Echinodermata; class Holothuroidea; order Aspidochirotida; family Stichopodidae; genus Apostichopus; species Apostichopus japonicus. The sequence continues at coordinate 23,763,571 of NC_092564.1, read as the reverse complement.
TGGCTTTGGTCGCTCGATGATACAAGCTCCGGGGGTCCCACCCCTCGGGCCTCCCACCATCGGACAGTGCCACTCGGTGCATAGGTTGTGGGGAGACAGGTAAGTGGGGAACCAAGTAAATATTATAAAACTTACTGGTTTATATATTTACGAGTGACCCACTTACCTGTCTCCATTTCCCGCCACCCTCCCCCGAGGGAGGTGGGACGCAGCCGGACGGGGGAGCGGTCGTTCGACCTGACTCATGACTCCTCGCGTTTCGTCGATAGACATCGCCACCCCCTGGGTCGCCTGCGGCTACTTGTCTATCGGTGGGTGTTGTTTCCTTAGTTTGGTTTTCCAGGTTACTCTTTACCATCTAAGGTAGTATGGGCCTCGTCCCCTTGTTCAATTAGGCCTCTGTAAGTGTAGGGGGAGGCACGCCTACGGGGTGACGGAGGGCGGACCCCCACCCCGACTGTTCAGGGTGGGCTCCGCCTGGAGGCGTCAGCAGTCTTTGTTAGCTTTAGATTTTTCCTTCTCGGCAAGCTCGGCGGGTGGCAGGGCTTACCCGCCACCCTCCCCGAGGTCGCGTCAGGGGCCACTTTGTGGGAAAGTGGTCTCAAAATGAAGGAAGGCCATTAGGGCCAGTGAGGGTGTACAGTGTTAAAAGATTACCAGGGCATTCTAGACACGGTAGAATGCGGTGCATAGGTTGTGGGGAGACAGGTAAGTGGGTCACTCGTAAATATATAAACCAGTAAGTTTTATAATTTATTTGTTAGTCACATTTAGGTAAAGTACTCATAAGCCATTGCATTTAAGATTGATAGCAGAGTGACCTCATTCTGTGTATGCATGTAAAAGTTAGTACACAAACAAGCTGAACAGTAGTCTTAAAATCTAAAATACCAAATTCTCAGAATATTGCGTTGCTTGCTTGCAAAAGTCACCAGTTGTTGTCCACCCGATGTGCTGCTGGGACAGTTTCACAATCAATTGGTTTATTATGATTTGGCGTAAATGTGGTATTTTAGAAGCATGCAAGCTCAATCAGGTAACTTAATATAGAGGCAGCTGGTGGGTCTTAGCTGTCCCACCTGTAGTGTCTAAGGCAGAATACCACAAGAACCTGAACTGTAGTCAACAATGTTCTTCTAAATTCTTCTAAGATCACTTCTTCCAGTTGTAAATGTTTTTATCTTACGGGTAGCCAAGTAATTTCCACATAGTGTTTCTCATACATGTTTCAAGGATGAGCAGTTCAAAGCAGGATCATACGTTTTGAATTTGTGTGTGGCGTTGGGAGGAAAAGCCTGTAACGTGTGACAAAAAAAAATGACAAATAATAAAAGTCATAATTTTGTTGGAGAATGGGAAAGGGATAGGGTGGGGGAGGGTGTGGTGGATGCAGAGGATAGAATAGTATTTAAGAATCAGTCACCACGTACCATGTCCAGTGGCGGAGCTAGGGGTATTGGTCAAGGGAGGCGATCTGTAGGGGCGCTTTCGACACTATCTTAAGCAGAGTGCCACCACAGGTTGGCGCGGAGCGTACAGAAAGTTTTTGAGTAAAGATACTGCCTGGATCGCCGGAAATGACCCTTTCCTGGCCTTGCTAATTTGCAGATAAACGAAGCATAAATAGGTGTCATCGCCAACAAAATGTGACAAATGTCAATAGGTAGATGAGAGCGCAATAAAAAAGTCAATAATCGCGAATAAGTAAAAGTGGTAAAAAACTGAAAACGGTGCCAGCAATCCATTTGAGTCCGTCAGGGGGGGCATCCGCCCCCCCCCCCTGTCTATATGGACGCTCCGCCACTGACCATGTCAATCATACATTCTCTGACCGATTCATGTATGCAGGAAGGTGCATATTACTAAAGCTACTGTATGTGTGTAGTGTACAAGTATAGATACATTCCTGAATAAGTTTATTACATTTGGTTCTTGGCAACATAAATGTGAAGATCTGTACAGATGGATACAAAGTTAGTACTGACTCTGAGAAACTAAGTATGAGGGTTATTTTTGTTTGCACCACCAGTGGCGATTTATTTATTTTCAGTGGAGCTAGCAGTATAAGACTTTGCCCTATATCAGCTATAGGTCAACAGGATACATGCACACTCACATGTACACTACTGTAACCTCTTTACAGTGACGCGTTACCATGGAAACATGATGCATTCCATAGCCTTTGTTCTCACTGTAATGATCCTTCACTGCTCATGATACAGGTCTGTATGTGCCTGGATGCACACAGCATATAGAATTTATTGTGGCTAGATCTTGTTGTTGGCTGTGGAATGTGCATGTCACATTAGACTGCATCCTTACACAAACATATTACAGTGAAGTAAACAATGTACAGTTTCAGAGGGTCTACTGTACACAATGTACAAGTTACAGTTTCTCTCCAGTTTTGGGAATGTTTAGTCAGCACTTGTGTTCAAGTGTTGCAATGGTAACTATGCTACATTGCTGTGCATGTTTTATTCCTTATGATGACCTCCCTCTCCCTCCCCCCCCCCACATCCCAAGAAAAATGTATATTTTAAGGTAATAAATATCTGCAGGATGACAACTCAACTACGTAGATGGCCAGCATTTTGTGTTCTGTTATAATGTGATCAAAGGAAGTTATTTACTGTCTTAGTGGCAGATTGTAACAGAATGGAATGATGAAATTGCTACTTAGAAAAGCAAAGAGGGAAGTCTGAATTTGATCGATTGAAATAACTTTTATGATAAAATTGTTGATATCTAGTGATTAAATTGCATTATGATACTAATTAGTAACGATCTTGAAAGAGTTGAAAACTTTAACATTCCTTTTGTATTTATATATTTACATATTTGTAAGGTTAACTGTGAATAAAATTTGACATCAATGCCAGAATTACTGTTAGTTCATTCAGATAGGCATTATTAAGATACCGTATTTGCAATTAGTGTTTTTGTTACAGAAAACAAGTATAGGAAAGGAAAGTCAGTAAAGATACAAAAAGCATAAATATGGTGTGATTTATGTTACATTTGTACTTTACAAGTCTTTAAATGTATTGTGTGTTGAAGAAACATTCAACACTGTGATATCTCCAATATGGAACAATATCACTTCTAAGTCATTTTTAGGACTTTGGTGGGTTTTGTTTATCAAAGAAATTTGAGAAATAAAGCCATATTTTAGATTTTTTAGCTATCCTACAAAAGAGTTGTTTCTCCTATAATTTTTATTTTATCACTGTTCTTAAATGTTTCTTTCATTTGGGATGATTATGATACAAAATATATGAATTGTCCGAATGTAGCCAAAGGCCATTTTGTATCCGAAATGCGTAGAAGGTTTGTTTAAGAGAACCCAAAGTGTTGGTCTTTTAATCTGAATAGTTTCATTTAACATGATGGTTTTCATATGGTGGTGTCCAAAGATGTAATGAGTTCTGAAATTTTCTCAATTGCCCCAATTTTTAATGAAACAATAAGCGAGTTCAGAGAACAGTTTATTTGCATTGCGCAATCGAGGTCAACAGGTCAAATAAGAATACTCTCGTTGAGACGAGAGTTGTCTGTTCGCGTAACCACGCTAACTTAATGAGCACCTACAGTAAACATTAGAAATCGCATAACTTACGTCTAAATTTACTCTGTTTTTTTCGCTTCGGGATGGATATTTCTACAAGTTTGGAACAGTTTTAACTTTGGAAAGTTGACAGGCTGAAGGAATTTTTAAAGAAACGAAAGTTGAAGATGAGTGGCCGAAAAGAAGAGTTGGTTGCTTTAGCGTATGCTGCCGTTCAGATGAACATTGCTAAAGTTAACATAGCAGATGCGCGAAATGAAAAGGCAGATGACTACGCATCGGTACTTCAGGTTGAAGGAGAGACCCTGTCGATCCTTTTTCGGATTTGCCACTTGCATGGGAAGGCGAATTTGCAATGGAAAAATGGCCGCCTTGCATGTTCATTGATATTGCGCATTATTTTACCAGTATTGATAACATTGAACTGAAGCAAAGACTGATGACGGACTATAAAGATGGTAAAGCCTTCAGCTATTTGGAGTCTGGGTGGCTCGGGGAAATTTTTTACAATGCCATTTCTGCTGAGTCATTGTTGTGCTTTCTAAAGGCAGAGTGGTACACCATCGCAGCGTATTAATAATATTCCTTGGAATAACCCCTGGAAATTCCCCCACCCGCTGATTATTTTTTATAATGTTCTTACCAAATAAAATAAATGTCTTTTTCTGTTTGAACAAATTGAACCCACCCTATAAGTAGTAGGAATATGCCAAGAATAAGACTAAGCTTATTTTAAATCACGCATAAAAATGAAGAGAACTAATATTTCTTAGCATGAAAAGCCAACTACAAGATATCAATGCCTCTACTACTGTATGCAGTCACGGCCAGAAAAAATGTTTTTTTCCCTTGAACATAAATCCGACTAAGTCGGATTTCTCGCTGCGGAACGCATTGTAGGGGTGGGGGGTGCCCTCATCAGAAGCTAAAGCTTTTTGAAAATTGAAAACCCAAATGACGCGATTTGGTGGCCCATTTTTTCAGTGATTGCCAGTGTACTACACATGTGTTAAACCATGTTACGGTAGCACATGAGTCGTTTTGGTGCAACATGAATCCCGGTATCATAACTACAACCGGTATTTTCCTCAACTTTCATCTATGGTTCAAAGCACTTAGTGACGAGACTGCCAATGTCATAAATTCAATAGGCATAGCCTAGTATGTACACTCTTACACGCACGGTTATAAAAAAAAAAAAAAATAACACGCTATATTAGGTCCTTTGTTCTTTAACATACACTTCCAAAAGAAAAGCACAAACCGTGGAAAAAAGCAACCCACACCATCCTTCATTCATACTCGACGTAAGTTATTAGATTATCACGTTCGCACATGGATTAAACTAGTAATCCGTACACAAAAAGAAATTGGGAGTTACCCACTATTCCATGATATTGGAATAGGGCAACCCCTTCAAGTTCAAAAGTTCACAATGAAAAGTTTTTAACTATCAACACGTCACCACGTGTTTGGAACTTCAGACAATAAGAATGTATCATAGGGGCTACGTAAACACGGGATTATAAACTACATACATAGGAATAGTACAGATTTATTTCTATCGTTAATCGTCTATTGTTTACTCCAGAAAATATACTTTCAATACGTACAATATCAATCTTTCGTACAAAAAATCTAAAAACTTAAAAAAGTGGCTAAAGATATCTATAAATGACATCGTGGAACCCCCCGCATTAATAAACGAATCCATTTCATTATAGCATCAACTCTCAAGTACTGCACAGCAGTGTGTACCAGTACCGTACCCTAGGCTTTAATAATATACAGTCCCGTGCGAAGATGGATTTAAACTGGATATACTCCCTGCGGTTTTGGCAAAAAATTTATTAAATCGTTATAATTATTATAACAAAATGAGGTGAAATGCATAAGGGTAAGATTTTGGACAATCATCGTTTGAAGAAAAATAAATAACAAAAATTTCAGAATAGCTTTGAAGTCCCGTAACATGCTGAGCCCAAGTAATGTTCGATATTTGGTGTAGCCTAGGTCACGTAGTACACATAGGCCTATATTGACCAGCAGATAGTAACTGATGGTAAATCGGTAATAATAGAGTTTAATGTGCTAATTTAATGGTTCACCTACGATGTTTTATTGTCGGACACGTCTTATTTCTTTTCATTTTCCCTTTCTTTCTTTCTTCCTCCCTCTTCATGTTTTTGCTGTCTGTTTTTTTTAATTTTTTTTTTATCTCTGCTCCAAAATTTCCCGCGAGTGACGAAGATTTATTTTTTTATCTCTGCTCTAAAATTTCCCGCGAGTGACTAAAATTTCCCGGGAACCGGTTCCCGTGTTACCTACTTTTTCCTTTATACACGTTTTTAGGTCGTAAACTCACTGAAATATGCACTTGAAATAAATTCCGAATGTTGCAGTAACCCATTCTTGGTGCGATTTTTCGTTATGAAAAGCTGTCATTGTTTACGTTTTCCGAGGATTTCATTCTCAGTTGACCTGACCCCAAGTGAGAATCGGGCATGCGCATGCGCACTCGTAACTCTGAACTCGCTTATATCCAAGCCACAAAAATTAAAGTAAAATGTATCCTTTGTGGGAATGTATCTGACAAGATTCTCCTTTCCCCCATCCAGTCCCCCACCCGAAGTATACTTCTTCCACTCTCCCCTGTGCCTTTTCTGATTTAATGTTAGAATCAAGTCTTTCTCATGAACAATGTTTTGAATATGGATTTTACAATAGTGCCCTCATCAACAAAGTTTCAGTATTGTTCAAATTTATCCTTATAAGGATATTCTGGTGGCTGGCTTTTAAGTTGATTGCTTAGCAAAGTTGCTGGAGATTTTCTGAATTTTCAGACAAAAACCACATCCTCATAGCATTTTTATGTCATCAGGGCACTTCAAGCTGAAAATGTCTTTGTTTTTCTTTGTAGTCTATCAATTATCCACCTGTAGAGGAAATATTGCGACAACATGATGCATTTCTATGAAATTTCTAAGTTCAGAGAACTTTGACAGTTAAGCAAACATTCCAAATTTGTATCAGGTGTCAAGGATAAAATTGACCAGAACATTATCATAGCCTAAGTAAAGCTTTTGAAAAGCAGATGACATCACAGACCCCTTAGTGTGATCCAACTTGCTGGAGTAATTGAAGGTTTAGCCAATCAAAATAGAATGAACCATACCTTGACTTTTGGGGGCAACATACTGAGATGGGGTTGTCAACTAGTAATGTGGAATATTTTTCTTTCAATATAAGCCTCATGTTATTTGTCATCAGAAAATCATTTTAATCACTGAAAATTAAAAGTCATGATCATACACTTTTTTTTAAAATCTTTTCTCAGGAGGGATAATGTGCCTCTTGATATGGAAATATGTTCTATTCCAACATCAAACAATGTGTTCCAGTTTCTATGATGATTTGTGATTGGTAGAAATGCTACTGTTTCTAGCTAAAGACATTTAACAATAGCGCCCTCTATTACAAAGCCTTTATCAGATAAAGAACTATACTATATTGTTATCTATTGAAAGTTCTGAAGAACATTTTTGGAATGGTGCCACCAATTTTGCAACACATTGAGGAGCAATTCTGTTAGTACATACTTATATTGAACGTCTTTTTGTTTGCCTCATGTTGGCCTTGATCATATATTTCATGACTTGACATTCATGTTTTTATGAATAACATTATACATGAATAACATTATATATGAATAATATATTGCAAAATTTAGGAGAAAAGGTATAATATGCTTGCAATTTTGTAACTTTATCATCCATCATAACTTGCATTAAAGGGTGTGAAGACTCACGCAAAAAGAAACATCTAATGCTGGTAATCTGACCTAGTTTCGAATGAGGTGTAACAGAAGTGTTAGACACCACCATCGATCCCAGAAAATACAAACACAGCTTGCTACAGTACCGTCTGTAATTAGACACTAGTGTACAGTAAGTACATACAACTGCGGTCAATACCCACAGCACAGTGTACAAACGATATAGCGATGGACATCTCAGGTCCAGCTAAAGATAACAAGGTATCACGTTTCATTACTGTCTGCATTTTGTAGCGACACAAACAAAACGTCACTTGCAAGCAATAGAAAGTAACCTTTTACAGATGGCCGCACGCGGTTTGGGGTGAATCTTCAATGCCTTTAAAGCTGTCAGGGCCCGTAGTAATCATCAATTTAAAACTGCTTTTCCATCTAAACATGTCAAATATGAAATATGTGTGAAGCTCCCAGATAGATATTAACTAATTATAGGGTTCCATTACAGGTACTTGCCAACATAAAATGTTTGCCATTGTCATCCCCCTTGTAATGTGTGTATGTTCATAAAATGTAATGTGGGTATAGAGCTGCACAATTTCTCACTTTTTGAGAAAAATTAGGAAACAAATCTTAGAAAAATCTTAGGAAAGAAGTCTCTTGAATATCAGTGGCAAAAAAAGTACAAAATAACAATATAGCAGGCTTGGGGTAATCGTAATCGATTACAATCGATACATTTTTTGAAGTAATCGTAATCGTAATCGATTACTTTTGTGAAAATTACAAAGTAATCGTAATCGATTACAAGGGCAAAGTAATCGTAATCGTATTACATTTATGATTACAGTGAAATTTGAATGAGAAGGGCAAAATTAGTAGAAATGATTAAAACTAATTCTTACTATTGGCTTTTTGTGACCAAAGAAGTGTTCCTGCTTCTAGAATTTTCTAGCACAATAAACTTATACTAAGAAGTACTGGGGATTTGATCGCCATATTCAAGGATTTTTTATCACCTGAATTATTCTGTTCAATGCTGCCTCTCAGCGTTCACAATCCTTTTGCATACACAACTGGTTGTCTGTTTAATTGTCTGTTTAAATTGTATTTTTTACTGGACTTATGGGTTACACATCTTAAACGTGTTAAGGCATAAATGTGTAATGCCTGGTAGGAATTGTAGATATACATCCACAATTTTGTCCGTATATACTGTAAATGCCCTTCCTTTGCCCTATTTCATTGCCCTATTTCCCTGCAGAGAGTTATATTAAGCAGATATGCAGAGGATTGTGCAAGTAACCACAATGTAATCGTGATTGCAATCACGATTACATTACAATGTAATCGTAATCGATTACTTCAACTTTAGGCTGTAATCGTAATCATACATTCTCAAGTAATCGTAATCGATTACATTCAGATGTAATCGCCCCAAGCCTGCAATATAGAATCATGTATTGTAATTTCTTGACATTTATGTGATCAAAATTTGTCACATATTTTTCAAATGTTATATCTATTAGAATAAAGACTGCCGTGTTGATAAGTACTGTCAATGTTTAAGCGTGATTTTGGAAATTGAGTTCTGCCGTATCTACATGCGGGGACATTAGATGAATATCCACTTTTGTTTTGGCCAGTGTTATCTATGTCTGTACATATAGGTAATTACTGATCCTGCATAATTTTACTGTTGAAATAGAACTTGGAGTCATACCATATGTGTCTTTGAATTTTTCATACTGCCACAGAAGAGGGACATAGTTTAAGGTACCCTTCGCAGGGTACGCACAGCTGTGACACATGTGTGGTATGTAAATATTGTGAGCTGTGTCACTGTTACCCAAAGTTGCATTTGTGTCGGACTTGCTACGGTCTGGTAGTGCCATACATGAACGTTTAAAGGAAAGGCCAGCATATCTGTAAATAGAGCTGTAAACACACACTGGAATGATGAAATTAGCCAGGTATAGTATTTGCAAATGAAATTATATAATAAACTATAAATTTGCTTTTTGGGACACAAATGTTTCTATATGGATTAAATGGTTGTCTATTAGTAGGAAACAGCTGAACATTTAGGGTAACCACACATATGTGTTAAAGTTGTATTGAGGGGGCTATCCAATAATGCTTGCATAAAACAAATGCTGGTCAAAGAAACACAAAGTTGTAACCTTCCTAAAAAAAAGCAGTATTTAAAGGAAATTCTACTTCTCGGAGTCATTCCCATCTATGTATAAACCGTACCCATCATGTCATTTTGAATTTTATGATTATTTATCTATTTGGCCGTTCTCATTCCTCTCCTCATTCCTGTACCTCTTAGCCCCGTGGCATGGATCGCTATTTCATCTGCTTCTCCTTCTCCATCTCGAATCGTCATCACTAATGACGAATTGTATCTTCCTGGCTTCGGCAGCATTTTTACACAAGATTTAAGTCAACATTTCTGATTCTTTAAAATAGGTCAGGATCATTATATGTACATAGGTTTTCATTGTTCTCTATCAGAAGAATGCATTATTGATATAAATGATGCATACATTTATTTCCTTCTTCTTTACCGTGATGCGGTGATGTTACATTTCCAAGTTTCGTGATGGATTTTTTGGGATGAGTCAGGTGTAAAGCCATGAATATTTGACGATGTAGCCTCCCACGTTGCCAGAGGGTATTTGGCAGATCTATCTTAACGCTACAAAAAGGAAACGAGCTACATTTCGTGCTGTTTCCTCACGTTAGTGTGAAATGATCGTGCTGACAGTCGATAGAGACAGTTCTCATTTCCAAATCCCTGTCGGCGAAACTGTTGTGCAGATGAAGTTCTCTGATGAGGCGGAGGATGACGGTGACGATGATTATGACGAGGAGAGATAATCTGCCCAGATTAATTTCCCAAAAGCAATTGCAAAATTGAAAATAGAAATTGACAAAAATATGAAAACTTTGTTCACAAACGGCGTCAAAATTTTGTGTTTATATTTTTTGCAATCCTTGTGTCAAGTGCCTGTACTGTCGATAGTGTATGATAGCAATAGTTGTTCAAAATATGGTATACTTTAAATAAGTTATCTTGTACAGAATAATATCTGTCTTCATGAAAGGGATGATGCTTGCAAGAGATTATACATGTGTATAGTACTTGGATATTGTGAACAATCGTTTCTGTAAGTTTGGTTTTGTTGCAAGCTTTTCCTCTCATTCCTTGTCAAAGGCAAAAGGAATCTATGCGATGGTGATGGCATGTACCTGTATGATGTCTTGGCAGGATCACTCAGAATATGAACTCTGCATGAACTTGACATGTATCCTTTAAGTACAAGAACCCTATTGTTTTATGTGTAGGTCAAAGGCTATTTGACGTCAACAGAGGTCAAACTCTGAATACCATGTAAGCAAACTCATGTCAAAACCAGTAATACTTGGATGAACTGTATACTGGTATGTTTTTGAACAAATATGAAGTACAAAAGAACCGTGTGTACATTATGTAAATCAAATGACTCATAGAAAATATGGCAAGGAATCACTTAGTCTGTTCGTTGGCTTTTGGGTTATACGTACAGTAGGTGCAAGTTGTTACGTAAATTTAAGTATTTACTTCGCTCCTCGCTTACCTGTCTCCTCACAACCTAAGCACTTCATTCTACTGTGCCTATAAAGTCAGGTGCCCATAAAGAGACAGGTAAGCTCGTCACTCGTAAATATCCAAACCAGTAAGTTTTGGAATTTACTGGAGACATTGCTGGTGCAGCTGGTCAAATTTTGAAATGAGGCTTTATTCAAGTTTTTATAATTAACACCTGATATATTTGATGCAGAAGTCTTTGAACATATTTTAAACATGATACGATTTTGGAGATAATTACAGTATGTACACCTTATAGGAACCAATCATGAGTATTGAAGCTCCTACGCCTGATGGTTGGAAATATTTAAATTGTTGAATAATAATTTTTTCTGAAAAAAAAACAGTTCACTGATTCCATATGAATATATATATATATGTTTACATTCACAAGGAACCATTAAGTCTTACTCGGTATCAAAAAATTAATGTATCCATGTTCCTACAAAAGAAAGTTCCTTGTCATTTACTTCACTCCACTCTTATAGTACCTGTCTCCATTCTACATATCTACATATCTGTAGATACTTTCTACATATCTGCTTTCTAATCTACACATAGCCCACAGAGGTTAGTAACATTTTAGCACTGCAACCCCCATTAACCTACTTTAAACATTTCATTGAGGGATTTGCTTACCTTTGTATATTGAATTACCCCATATTTCATAAATAAGGATATTAAGGTAATACCTCTTTAATTTGTGAGAATATTGCCAAGTTTCTTTATCAGTATCAGATTCCATGTTACTTTTATGCAGTTGGAAATTGTGAAATTTGGCTTTTCTGCTCTGCCATTACATTTCAACTGTTGTATCATGCAAATTATGGAGATGGCCTGGAACAATACACTTTTATTATTTGAGACAAAAACTACTAATAAAAGCAAAATTTGATTGTGGAGCATTATAAGAGATAAATTTTGAGATAAGTTGAAATTGCAACATGAAAGTGACGTCAAAGCAATAAATCTTTATTAATGCCATAATGTTGTCAAAGAGAGTAAGTTCGTTTTTAAACATATATTTCTTTTTTTTTGAGTCACTCAGTTATGTTTGAATAGCTCCTTTATGTTTATTAATTTATCAAGATTACAAAGTTGTGTTTTCGATAACATCAACCTGTTACAGTAAATGTGTTCACAAACACATTATATATGTAAAATCCATCTCATGAATGATCAAATTACAAAGGCAATGAAAGTAGACCTGTGAGGTTAAAGCAGAATGATGCTGAATTAAAGTGGGTGCAGTTAGTAGGTGGTTACCGTTATAACAAAAGGTTATGCTGGATTTGCTTAGTCGTAGTAGTGCAGTTGTACAGGGGAGACAGGTAAATGCTGTATATAGAAATAAGTATATATCAAGTCCTAAACCAGTGAATTCAAGGGACGAATTAGTTTTAGAGAATTGATTAGCAATAATTGCTCGACAATTCTTAGAAATAGCAATTAGCATTAGCAGGTACTGCATCTTTTGCTAATCAAAAGTAATATTGATTAGCAACTGGCAATTCTTGGGTAGCAAATTGCTATGCGAACCCAGTTATTTCGTCCCTTGGAATTTGATAGTTTCTTGGATGCATTCCCCTAGAATGTCCATCTGAATAAAGCTAATATATTGTACTGTAGCTAAAAACTTTAATGATGCTTTGGAATTTGTGTGCTTGTCATTGTTGCAACTTTAAGGGCATTGAAGAATCGCCCCAAACCATGTGCTGCTCTCTGGAAAAGTTAACTTTCCGTTGCTTGCAAGTGAAGTTTTTTTTCTTGTCCTACAAAATGCAGACAGTAATGAAACATGATACCTTGTTATCTTTTATCTAGACCTGAGATTTCCGTCGCTGCTATGTACACTGTGTTGTGGGTATTGACCGTAGCTGTGTGTATTGACTGTACACTAGTGTCTAATTACTGACGGAAGCAAGCTGTGTGTGTATTTTCTGGGATCGATGGTGGTATCTAACACTTCTGTTACACCTCATTTGAAACTAGGTCAGATTACCGGCATGAGATGTTTCTTTGTGCTCGAGTCTTCACACCCTTTAAGACAAAATCTCTTGTAGTCTGCAAGTGGAAATAAAACTTGCTAGTATCAAATAAGCACAAGTTTTCCTCTCCTACTCACCTACCAGTCCTCACACAACTACAGCACACTTGTAGTACTATAGTCATGAGCAATTTGGTAACCTATTTAACATGCTGATTTCTCTACACTGACCTGTCACTTCCTATCTACTCACCCCTCCCCCCCCCCCCCCCACTCATCCTACCAAGTAAAGTGTCTTTATATGTATTTAGTATTCAGTTGTCCTCTGGTCTTTGTTGTGAAGAGACAGGTCAGCTGGGTCATTCATAAATAATCAAATTTGGGGAATTCTAGTGACCTAGCAGACCTAGCTTTTTTGGTCCTGTGGTTTTTACTTTCTATTAACACTTAGACTCAGGTTGTGGGTGGGTGCATAATGTTGTGCAGTAGTTTTGTACAGACAGGTAAGTAAATCTCTTGTAAATATCTAAATTTGGATTTGTAAGTGGGTGGGGTCTCTTTTAGTAACTGAGAAAATATTTTGGGCATTCTGAATAAAGAAAAGAATAGAAGATTGAAAAGTACAAAAAAAGAAAGTAGAGAGAGAGAGAGCACAAAAAAACCTGATTAATAATAGCAAGGTAGTGCGTATTAGTGCAGTGTTTACATACTTGGTGAAAGTCATTTTTTCGAGTGATGGATTTCACAGTTACCGTAGGTACACCCTAAGTTTTTCCAAAGCCTCAGCTTTTATATCAAGTGGAGTAATTAATTTAATATGAAGGGTCAAATTGTATGTACAGCAATCTTTGAATGGTCAAACTGTACTAATTAATTAAAATGACCACATCTTAAATATTTGAACAGGTGATGTCAGATATGATAATAGACCTCTCTCATAAAATGCAGCTTTGTTACAGTATTTTCTCCAGCAGTAGGATGGATGCTTTATTTGATTTTCATTATGTCCTTAGAATGGTAAATGAGCTTTTTGTCCTTTGAAATTGAAAGGAAAGTTAAGAAACAGTGAAATATTTTTTTTTTAATAACTACAACAAAGAAAGGAACGGTAAGAAATAGGTTACAAAGGCTACTACTGGACAAAAAGTAGTTTTTTGTCAAGATCTACTAAGCAATGGAATGAGTGATGTAAAGTTATATTTGGTAGGATGTCATAATATAGTAACTAAGGTTTGGACAAGATGAGAGTGCAAAAGAGCCTAAGTTCTGAAGATACAAACTGCCAAATGTTAGCTGTGTATTCCTATAAAATATATTTGAATTGAGTTAAAACCAATGAATATTCATAATTTAGTTTGAAATTTGCATATGAAACAATTTGGATATGTATGACAGTTTTCTTATCAATATGGTAGAGAAAATAGTGAATTACTTACTGTATGTGGGGTGTATTTACAAATTGATGCATAGTATTATTTAGCCATTTTGTACATACATGTACCATTTTCTATTGTGTACAGTTTGGTCATCAGATAAACTGTCTTCTGCTTTTAGAAATAACAACCTTCTGACAAATAGTGAAAAGCAAAACAGAAAAACAAATATGTTTAGTCTTTAACATAGACAAATAAGTTTTCAGAAACTTTGAAAGCTTAATTTCTATATGAAATAGTTTTATATACTTTATGTCAGGATGAGATGGCACCTATTTGGATTCTAAATTTTAACATAACCAAATACAGTATATGTTAGATTTTGTCTACAGTACATTTTGGTTCCAATATTTCAAAGTATTACTAAAACCTCCCTGTAGATTCAGTTACAGTGTGGCAAATAGTCTATATGTTGTGTGCAGATACAAAGTTAATAAACACAAATAATGTTGGGCGGATGTTGTCAAGAGGAGAAATTACATGAAAATGTACAAAACAATCATAATGAATCATTATGATTTCATGAGTTAAATTATGTTACCTGTTCACATGAATGAATTTGGTTTTCACAGATCTGGGTACATCCATCCTATAGCAAACACAATGTAACTTGCATGCATATATGCCATTATTCGTTTATTGTACCATGGATCCAAAATTTCCTCTCTCAATTGCTATTTTACATAACGAGTAGAAAATTTGAAATTGAAAGTAGCCATGTCAAGTCTTTTAAACTAGTTGATGGAATGTAGCAACGATACATCATATATCTTTGTGACTCTGTGGGTTATTTTTCATATGAGTTTGTTAAAACCCGATAGTTTGCATTTACCCTGGAGAAATGCTGTAACACTGTGTGCATCAGTGAACACTGGTCATGATGGATTTTGAATTGGGAAAGACTGCAAGAACCATGCCAGAGAGTTTCTATTAATACTTTATACGACTTTGAGCTCTGCTTATTCATCGTCAATTTCCTGCAGCCATTTGTATGACAATTTTTTTATCGGTATTCTTTGGGTAAAAATGACACACACACCCCTACTGGCTGCAAAAGTCATTAACTATATTAAAATTATAGAAATGATTTGAGCAGGCAAGACTTTTTGACTACAGTTTTGGCCTTAAAGCGATTTGCCATGTCCACAAATGCATCGTCCCATGTCACGTAAATAAACATGAGCACAAAATGGAAGCTATACTTTTTTAATGCCTGGATATTTCACATCGTATTTCAATAATCTTGATAACGTTTGCATGTGACCATGTTTCCAACATCTTGATGACTTTTGTCAGGAATGTCAACAGCAATATATTAAGCCTAGGCTGACATCCTTCTCACAGCAGATCTAACAATACCTAATTTACCACATCTACAAAGTTGAATTGAGAGAGCACATATTTTCTTCATTAAATGTTATTAGTATTCAGAGATATTTGCACTTTCGGGAGTAAGAGTCGCTTTACTATTGGATACACACTAAATAAATGTTTAGCAATATTTTTAGAAACCTAAGGCAAAAATTTGCACAGTTGCACAGTAAATGCCTTCTTGACAATTAGACAAGAAGCACACACATTTGTATGTACTATACCAGGCGATAGCAATTACTTTTTGATTGCATGATTTAAATTTCTTTATAAATGTTCACCCAAGATTAGATGGATGCATTTTCCGCAGAACGTTAAGAAAAAGTGGAAAAAAACATGCGCGGCTCTTCATGGGTAGTATATGAAGCATTACACCATAGTGACTGCGAGAGTGAATCTTAAAAAGTGGAGAGAAAAAAATTATAACAAACTGCTTGTCTACTGCAAGAAGCATGTTTAGGTGAATGTATAAGAGAGGAAAGGCATTTCCATGCTAGCATGGTCTTCTTCAAATGTAAAGTAATGTAATGTAAGTAACTTTTTTTACTTTTAACAAATTTTTTATCTTTTGCTGTAAAGCGCTTTAGAGCAATTATTTAATTGAATAAGGTGCTATATAAATCTCGTGTAATAATACTAATAAAGTAAAGCAAAAACAGATTAAGGACATGTTAAAACTACACAGATGGACAGATGACCAAATTAGACCAGTGAATGAAGAGTGAAAGGTTTATAATAAAGGTTCTGTCATTTAAATAAACTACTGGTCAATCAGCTACTTTAAGCCTACATGGTCTTGGAGGTTTACAGAATAGTAGGTTGAATCTGGCTCCTACGGTGTTCTATTGGGTAAATGTCAGAAAGACATGTAGATCATTTTACTTCCTGCAATAAGTCGCAGGATTTGTGCTTACTTTTAATGGTCATCACGATTGTATTCAAACATTTTGTCTGCTAGAAATTCCTGAAAACTGTTTGAAGTATTTTCCTAGGGTTGCCCT
This sequence comes from Apostichopus japonicus, assembly GCF_037975245.1. Lineage (NCBI taxonomy): Eukaryota > Metazoa > Echinodermata > Holothuroidea > Aspidochirotida > Stichopodidae > Apostichopus > Apostichopus japonicus. Next base: position 23,746,802 of record NC_092564.1, on the reverse strand, counting down.
CTACATCGTTTCTAGACACTGCACCATGTTTGCATACAGTATATGGACGGTTAGATATCTTAGGAAGGAAGATTGCTTTGAGATTGACAGTTATGTTCATGGTTGATATTGCAACTTTGAGTAACCATAATTTATCTTTCTAGCATATTTTCAGGGCTGTACTGATGTTGGTATAGCTGTCATCAGACTCGCCACTAAATATATTACAAATATGAAACTTGTTCGGCAAAATATTTAAAAGTTGTCACCCTCAAAGATTATTTTTATTATAAGTGGAACATGGATTTGTCTAATGTGTCTGTGTTCAGTATATCTGAATAATATTGACGGTTCTACACAGCTACAGGAAAGACTTTTTGGGTAATACGATTGTACTGAAATTGAGGGGTCTATAATAGTGCTGATGACCTTTGAACTCACTTCAGGAGTGGCTCTTCCTCTCAGATTTACAGTGTTCTGGCCTAGCCCTTGTTGTGGTGATTCAAAGATTGTAATGATCTATTGGTACCAAAGGCTTTTGTTGATAATCCTTGGGTTCAAAAGAAAGTTGATTTCTTGTTGGTTCTTGTTTGTACACAGGAAATTGTTTTGTTTACTAGTGTACAGATTTACTTCTGGTCTTCAATAGATAATTGCAAGTTGGTCTTATTGTTTGTTTCAAGTGGTGATCAAAAGCTTAAGGAAGATTTGAGGTTTTTGGCCTAGGGTTGGGTTGTGGTGTCTCTAAATCACTGTAAACTTCATAGCAACTTTAACCAATGAACTGTTTGTTTGCCCTTACAATGGATGGTAATAGTTTATTGCTTCCCCATGTAGACACCCTGCCTGGCTTTATAATGAATTATTGGTTTGTTGTTATTTAAAGCTCTTCCATACAATTAGATATCAAAAGAAGGAAATGCTTCTTGGACAATTAGCATCTTCCTGATCAAAGCATATCTTTCTTTTGTGTGTACAACCTGCTATTGCTTTACCTAAATGCTGCATTGAAGGCAGGATGTTGGTTCTCATGAAAGCTTTTTACAATGGGGCACAGTATAGCAACCTGTGTTTGGGAGGGGCTATGTACTTGGTCCAGTGACAATTTTACCCCCTGGAGTATAGCAGTCCCCTGAAGAAGTAGGACCATCACCCTGCTCTATGGTAATAGCTAGTTGTGTTAGTTGGCTATATGGAAGTAACTATTGTTAAATTCAACCAGATGTACATCTATGTCTCCATAATGTGCTGGAAATGCATTAGGACAATTTTTGGTTAATTGCGTTAGTTGCGGCAACAGAAATTAAATAACATAAAAATAGTATTTTTATAAAATTTTCTTTTCAATATAAAAATAATAGGACCAATAGCATAAAGTGACTAGGGAAGATAAAATAACAATACTAATAATTAATATTCTCATATAGCACAGAATCCATAAATTATTGCTCAATGTGCTTTAAAGGTTATGACAAAAGGAATACTGTAGGTAACCAAGACAAGAGTCATTGCTCTTAAAAAATACTTTTCAAAGCAAATTTGAAGATAAAAGGCACTAATCTACCTACAGCATACAGTTTACAACAAGATTAACCTGAATGGACATCAATTAGATTCAAATTTGTTTTCCTTGTGAAGAACTGGGGGGATGGCAGGGGGTGGGGGTAAGGGGGAGAGAATGTGGAGATATTTTCATCCCATCTTCGCTTCAAAGCCACCTCCGCCCACCCCACCAACCACACACACATAGTGGTTAAGGTTCCCTGGTTTGGTTCACTTACCCAAAATATTAACTTGAGAGGGGTAAATAAAAAAAGGTTAAAGACTTGGAAACATATTTGATATGAAACTTTTTTTTGGCATCTAATTGTCCATTTCAATAGAAGGCTATCTCTGTACGACTCTCAAAACATGTCACTTGTGATGCCCTTCACATAGCCCAGACCACTTATGGACATTACTGAGGAATTAGCAAGCCAAATTGAATTTCTGGAAGATGCTTTCGCCTGCTTTTGATCTGTCAAAATAGAGGTAATTCTCTTCGTCCTCAAATCATATCAAAAACCCCACCCATGTTGCCTGCAACTCTATCCGAGCTCTCGGAAACTGGTTTGTCTCTTCACCGACTCCCATCATCCTCTCAACATTCATTCCAAAATTTTCAACTCCGTGGCGGGTAGATGTGAAGTGTTACATGCCTACCATCGTCAAGACACGTTGTTTCACCCGAGGGCAAAAATAGCCTTATTTCTCCAGAGAGGAGGAAAAAACTGCTGTGGCAACCTGCTTTCTCCGATGATAAGACTCTGTCTTTTTTTGCCAGAGGGTCTTTGCATTTCATTCCATATTGCTATTTATTTCTCAGAGGACATCCTGGCATCAGCCAAGAGAAAGAAGGATAAAAAAAAGGGAGAATGTGTGGAAAAAATTGGAAAAACAAATTTGTAGAGAAAAGGAATTAGACAGCAGCAAACTGGCACTACATTTGATAATATTTACAGTAGTCTCAGCTCTGACTGTGTTAAACTTCTACTACATATTCATACGACTGCTTTAAAACTGTTTGTGCGTGTTTAAATTGTTCAAAGCAGAAGGAATATTCTCCCAGTGATGGATCATTTTGTTATACTTACGGATCAGTATTATTAGTGCCAGGATTTTGGGACACAGTTTGTGTACCCTTAGTGTACTGTACATGCGCCTTTCATTCTGGAAAACTTTAAATGTTTGCTTTACTGTTGAGCATAGGTCCGCCTCCTCTTACTTACAGTATGTGTTAGTCTGGTAGAAGATTTGAAGATTCATGCCTTGCCTGTCAGATCGATGGGAATTTCTCAGAAAAGTTTGGACACCAGCAAGTTCTTCTATTTTGTACAGATTTTTGTTTAGTAGGAGCTACAGTTAGATCAAGTACTATTTATGTACCAGCAGTAGTAGTCATGTGCTATTCCCAATTAAAGTGTTCAAGCATGATTTCATCAATTAGGTTTGTCCTGATGTTCATTCTTAACTAAATAGCCATATCTGCAGATTTTAACCTTATATTCATTTGTAGGAGCTAGATAATTCAGTGTGATCATTTGTGTTTATGTGTGATTTGTTGGAGACCAAATTAAGGACGTCGGCTGTTGGTTCACGCCAGAAAATAGTTGCCTGTTACCATAATATTCACTGTACTAAGGGTACGGATTTCAATTTATGATTACAAATTTGAAAAGTTATGTGATTAAATCTTGATTTCTTTGCCTTCGCTCCTACATGTCTGCTTAAGACCGTAGCACTGTTACTCTAGTAGACTCTAACATGTCTGTAGTGAGCTGGTAAACTTTTTTAGCACTGTGCACCTCCCTAGCAACCAGTCATTTATAGATCCTCCTCACTCTTAGAGTGGTAGAATACAAAGAAAGTTGGTCAGTAACCGGTGGTTAGGGGTGCATGTCCTTATAGCAAAAGTTAGTCAAGTTCACAGTGAGTGTGTCATATTTTTCTTACTTTAATACCTGTCTCCCCATACTCATAGCATTCTTATACTACAGTATCTAGATTATGTTAATAGGTTGCATTGTTGTAACATTTTACTTGATATTGTTTTTACATATATGTTATCTAATCATATTGCTATCTTTGTGAAGTGGCCGGTGTCTGCCACTCCAAACCACATTCCTATGCAATAAGTTGATATATGAGTAGTACTGGTAAATGTATCCCCATTTTTTGGGAGGGGGGAAGGTGGGAAGAGTGGCTACATTTTGATACAGACTAAAAAATTTGTATCAGAATTTTTCACCACTAGTATCTTAACTTCAGTAAGTAAAAGAATAACTTCAAGATCAACATTTTTGCATTTTAATGTAAGTGAAAAGGATTGGAACTAAACTTGTTCACCTGTGATTCATTCATTTAAGACAGTGGTATAACATGCAATATATAGAATCCGTTTGGAGTTTATATCAAGCAAGAACCTTTCCAAGGCTTCCTGTCTAAACACAGCATAATGAACAACTCATATTTAGGAGTTCTATCCTCTAGATGTATTCTGAGTGCTTTTGATGCTTAATCATCAATAGCTACCGTACAGGACTGTTTAATAATAATAGATCTGTCTCTATATGACCACTGCTTGATAAGATGAATCTCCTGTCTCCAGTACATCATAGTTAGAAGCAATAACACCTGAGGTGTTGAAGATGGCAGTCTATATTCCCCTCAGAGATGGAGAGCGACTAGATTATATCGACTCAAGTGATGATGATGATATGTACTATACATAGGTAAATAACTGACATACGTATGTGATCCATCTTAATATAGCTCTCCCTACCGGAGATGGATTGGATGACGATGGTGTTATTAAAACCGTAGGGGGATGAGGAGGATTTTAATTCCATGATTAAACATGTATGTAAGCACTTTGAAAGGTTATTCAGGACATACCAGGTTGAAAAATCTATAACGCTACTGTTTACTTGGGTTGTAACTTGTAACTCTCTGTGACTTTGACCGAGATATGTAATATTTACCTCGTTCCTCGCTTTGAAAGGTTATTCAGGACATACCAGGTTGAAAAATCTTGAACGCTACTGTTTACTTGGGTTGTAACTCTCTGTGACTTTGACCGAGATATGTGATGTTAACTTCGTTCCTAGCTTACCTGTCTCCTCAACTGGATACCCCTCTTAAAGTAAGAGATCTATTTGAATACAGTCATTTCGATGCTTCTGTGGTTAAGAGTTCTTAAACGGTTAATCTCCAGGAAATTTTGTGTCCCACAAATTTCAATGTAGTGATGAATAGGTCATCAATTGATCGCCTAGATACATCAGAAAATTGGAATCATTTTCACCTAGATGTTGAAATTTAAGAACAACATTTTACCGCCACTTGTACCTATTTTGCCTCTCTGAGAGATGTTCAACATGCATTGAAGTTAGGGAATAACTTGAGAAGGTAGAACACCTTATTTCCATTCTCCTTCTCCCCTTTCCCTTCATCCTCCAAGGGCAAAAAAACTTGGCCACAATCTGTATAGGAAGGCCTATAGGTGACCCTTAAAGTCAAAGGCAATGTTGGCGAAAGGAAAGTGTACATAATATTTACTTTAAAAGTTACAGAGTAGGGGTATTAAAGAGCAGTGAAATTTTGGCACTGGAATGAAATCTTAAGGCAATGAAAATCTTGTTAATTTTGGGCAATTAGTTGACTACTATTTTACTTGAAATACAGAACTTTTTGAATTACATATAAAGTTTCAGAACCTCGGCTGCCGTTTAATAGACCTGAACTAGTGGAATGTATTTATATCTAAATTGCATCTATATCCTCACTTTGGTGAATAGAACTTAGACAATAACATAAACTAGGGATGTTATGATCTATCTCCATCAAAGTACTAATAAAAAGCTGCTAATATCCCCAAAGTGTATTATTTTCTTTTTTTAGTCCCAAATTAGTTCACCATCCTCAAGAGGCACATTACATTCATTTCATAAAGTACACGACCTCCCAAACAGTTTTCGTTGAAACATGTGCACCACTTTTACTGCAGAATATTTTCTTTTGCTGTGAAGTTTTGATGTGAAATTTAATTTTTTTTTTTACATTCCCATTTTAATTCTGACTGAGTGAAATTTGTATGTTTTGTTAGTTTTATTTTTCTGTCACCATTTTCGCTTCGGTTTTTGATCTCGTCCCCAATCACATGATCAAACAGATGTAGCAATTTGTCTCTCATTGCTCGGGAAAAAACTCATAAAAACAGCATGGGTTCTTTGTACCTTGCTGAGAGATAGGGAAAAATTTTGTTTGAGTAAACTGTCTTCAAGTTTCTAAAAACTTTCAATGAGTTCTCCTGCTGGTTTACTTTGACAGATTCTGAATTAGAATGTTTCCGATGAAGATCATTAAATACCAATTACATCGAACGAAACAGGACTATTCTCTCTCTAGACATTTGATTAAATCTGATCGTTACGCACAAAGCTAGCTTAGAAACATCTTTTGTCTAGATGAAATTAAAGGGGCAGGTTCTGTTTAAGACCCCAAAAATATACTGTGCTCTTTTCTGACCTGTCTCTGTTGTACTATTAGTGTACTTGGTTGACCTCTGACCTGACTAGGAGAGAGGTAAAAGTATCTTGGATTTGTAAATACCCAAACTGATATATTAAAGGTTTTGGGTTTGCACTGAATTTCCTGTCTACTCTGTACGGTCAACACACTGATCGCCTTTTAAAGATCTGCACCAGTGCTTCTTTACATATATTTATACATATGCACTGAAGTTACATGTATCTAGGAACAAGTTTGCTATTGAACATATTTATGACCATATCATGAAATATTAATTCAAAAACAAAATATGACTTATTATTTCAAGCAAGTTTTTAATTTGTCAAGCCTTTATTTTAAAGTACTTACCATTATTTTCCCTAAATGTGAGGACCTGAAAAAAACTTTAAAAAGAACAGACAGGATAAAAATTGATTTCTTTACTTTCTAGCTGAATTAATCATAGATGTTGCCCAAAATGTGGAACCTATATGAGTGTGGTAGTCAGTTGTGTGTACCTTGGTAGAGCAAGGCTGTAAACATAGAGCCTATACTTTGTACCAAAAATGAATTCACTAACAAAATTGTGTTTCTCTGAGACTTGTGAGCACATTCATGTAAAGTCAGCTACAGAACATAATTGCAGCTGATTGTACTTTCCATGAAGCAGATTAAGGGCGATACAAATAAAACCAGGCTGGGGAGTTTTCATGGAGGGGGGGGAGGGAAAATTTGGGAAGGGAGATGATATTATCATAAACAACATTGCAGGGAATACTTTATAGTTCATATTTTGTATAGTAGAATGTCTCATATAAAATACTACATGTACACTTCCTGTGTGCCAAAAGATATTAAACATCTTTGCATGTATATACCAATTTGCCCATTGTGCATCTGGCATTTTGCTATGGGATATCAGATCAATTATTCTCTGAATTAGCTACATGTAATGACTTTTTATTGCTTTGTTTGAGAGAGTTTCTTTCACAATCCCGGAGGGGTGGGGGGGGAAGGGGTGTCTCTAGGGAATCCATTCCACCCTGATCCTTCGGTTTAAAGTTAACTCGTAATGACAAAGACACTGTCAATCAAGTTTCCCTTCTAAGTATTGCGGCCCTTTCAACTCTTCCAACGCTTCCAGACTGCTTTAATTCCTTTGCCAGTGTGCTACACTTGAAGAACTGTCAACATTTGCCAAAAAATGAGTAACAGTAGAGGGGGGTGACTTAGAAGAGATCTCCATAGGAGGTTAAAATGTCTGACCTCTGGACTCGGAGAATGCTGATTGTCAACAGTTATTGTTTATGATTAAAAAGAAAAAGGAAAATATGTTTTTAGAACTTGACCCTAGGCCATGCATGCAGTGTTTTTATCCCCAAAGCATGCCCCTCCAACTCCAACATTTATTTTTATCGAGAGTGAGTTTCTAGCTGAATATATACTTGCATGCCTCATATGCTAGTGTTAAAAGACAAGCTGAAAGGGTTCGTATTGCTTTTATGTGCATCACTCGTTTGCAGGCATACTTGAATCCCATTAGCCAAATAGCTGGAGATGCACCTAATAGTCCCCACAAACATGTAAGTTTGTGGGTCTGAATAATGTAACACGCTTTACAAGTATGTTTCATTATTAAAATCTTCCATGACAAAACCACTAAAGAGCCTTCATTTGCTCCTCGTGAAGAAAGCAGCACAATGATGAAATATTAATCATACATGCTTGTCACAGTCTCACAAAAGCAACCGGCTGTACCTCAAGACATCTCGTGAGAAGACCAAAAAAAAAACCATATTTCCCCTGGCATCTCTGAGTAACTCCACTTGAATTTATTTGAAAAGCAATTTCATTTTTTCTGCATGACAAATTAAAAATAAAGAAAGATATAAATAAAATGAAAATGTCTGGATAATAATGATGCTACATAGCCTGTGGTCGTATCTTGTAAATTTTTTACTTACCTAGCTGACATGTGAATTTCAGATGTCTTGACAAAACAAATGACAAGGATTGCTTCTGCTGTCAGTGCCTGCCCTCCCCCCTTTTTTTCCCCTCTCAGTTAAGTGCTGTTGTGTCCCAACAAACATTACCATACAAATCATAAAAAGAAAAAAAAAAGGTTCAGTGCCATTTTGTTTGTGCCTTTGGTGCAGTATTTGTTCAGTGTTTCAAATCGTAGAATGATTCAAGAACAAACGTGTATTGTGAGATCTAGTCTAAAAGCTTGTAAAATGTATCAGAAAGTGTACCTTTTTGTAAAAAACATTAGATCTGCAGCTTGGACATCTAATATTTGGCTTTTGTCCCCCTCTCCCTCCCCCCCCCCCCATTAAGGCTCCATTTTAGTTCTGAATCTCTGTGTCTGTTTCGATCCTCATTGTTCTATGAGCATATTGTTAGAATTACTCAGAATACGTGCCATGAAGAATTTATCGTTACTGTTTGTGAATTATGTAAATTTTATAAGAGAATAAATAAAGAAGGAAAATGAGTTTCATGTCAGGGTTATAAATACACAAGCAGTATTGATGAATATTCAATGTCTTGTCCCCCTGTGGATTATGGATTGGTTATTTCATCCTTCCCCTCCCCCCCCCTCCCTCTTTTCTCCTCCCTCTTCTCTCCTTTTGCAACCTCTGCACTTGTTCTTTGTGTACAGTTCATTCTCCTTCCAGTACTCCACTTCCACCTCTGTGCCCTGACCTCACCCATCCAGCTTATAGCAATATGGTTTGACAATTTAGTCAAATTTAGTATACAATGTGATGGAATTAATTAAAGTATTAACTTCAGACACACCTAATATATACTCACCAAAGTAAACCTACTAGTTATAAATTTATAGCACCCTATAACTGAACACTTCTCTTTCCATAGCATATAACATGGAATAGCTGATGAATTTATTTTAATATGCAAAATGTTCTACTTTAAAATAAGAAGAGGCAATATTAGTAATTGAGCCACAAAGGAGCATTTTATACAAAGGGTAACAATTTAACCCCCCCCCCCGCCAAAAAAAAAATGTTGAAATGTAAACAGGTGGAAGAAATACACCAAGAAAGAAATCAGCTTTCATTATTCTTGCCTGAAACCGCAGAGGATTAATGTTGGTTCTAAACTCCTTTCCTCAATAGCTTGGTCTATTACCAAACTACATTTTAAGCCTCTCTTTTTAAGTTGATACTAATAGATTTACTACTTAAATGCCTGGTAAGTGAGTACAACTTTCAATACTCCAGTTAAGACCATCATTCATAGCTCATCATTTCCCAATGATCTGCTTAAAGGCCTCTAAGAGGCTGAGTTGTTTATTGATTTTGTATCGATGTGGGTATTGCTTTGAATTTCAAGATGTCCAATTTGTTTTCTGATATGCCCAGTGGTGGATCTTTAAAGTAATATGAGTAGGTATAAATTTGGTAAGACTTTATGTTACTGTTGACCAAGCTAGTAGGGGTTGGGAGGTGGATGGAGGGGAGGGGAGGAAGGAGAGGCAATAATTTCCAAAACAACAGAAAAGATAGGTTATGTAGGATTATGTCCCAGTCAGAAAAAAATTGTAGAGGAGTTTTTTGGCTCCTGGTGTTCTTTAGTTCACCAAACCTACACTTCTCTACTACAGTGTACACATTGATTATTCTTTCTTATTTTGCTGTAATCTTTAGGAAAACCAAATTTGCTGTTCGGACAACCGAAAAGTAAGACCTGGTTGTCAGAAGGACAAAAATTGCTCTGCCAACCAATTGTGATAACTTAAAGCCATCGTAACATAGTTTGTAGGAATAATTAATTTATAAAAAACAGAACCATGGTAACAATTACTTTATTTAGAAAGTGGGATAATACACAATTATCTAACCCTACCCCCCATTCCCCCGCCCTCACTCTCCTTGCCACACAAAGAAAACAAAGCATTCATGGTCACAATGCTTTATTGTTATGTTCTATCAAATTATAACAGTATATTGATTTGACCAGTGGCAGAGGGTCCGTACAGTCAGGGGGGGCGGAGGCCCCCCTGACGGACTCAAATGGACTGCCGGCGCCCTTTTCAGCTCTTTACCACTTTTTACTTATTCTAGATTATCGACTTTTTTATTGCACTCTCATCTACTTATTGACATTTGTCACATTTTGTTGGTGTAATTTGGCGATGACACCTATTTATTCTTCGTTTATCTGCAAATTAGCCAGGCCTGGAAAGGGTCATTTCCCGCGATCTAGGGAGTATCTTTACTCAAAAATTTTCTGTACGCTACGCGCCAAACAGTGGTGGCGCTCCGCTTAGATAGTGTCGAAAGCGCCCCTTCAGACCATTCTCGCCCCCCTGACCAATACCCCTAGCTCCGCCACTGGATATGACATGCTTGGTGGTTGTTGGCAAGTTCAATCAGGGGCAAAGAGAGAAATGAAATTTGTAATGACAGTTTTATGATCTTGGCTTAATTAAGATGATATAGTTCCACCCATTTATACCTGGACAAATTAACCTAGATAAGAGTATTAATGATACTTTCAGTACCTGCTTCCCTCAGCTATCTTAACCTTGTAAATCTAACAATGTTTATTATTTCTAGCAATCATCCCAACTGATCTTCTTCTCTAAGCAGAGAGAATCCACCATCTGTAAGAGTTCGTACATGTGACTGATCACTGACAAGAGGTTGTTGTAGACCTGTGACTTGGACTGAATAAATTCTCCAGGGAAACGATAAATAGCTTTAAATTGGTCAGTTGTTATTTTGTCCATATGTGGTACAGTATGATTCATTCCTTCACAGTCCTGTGAAACTAAACTGCTCAAGGGCAGGCTCTCCTCTCCCAGTATTGATTCTGGAAGTCACAAGTTCGATAGCCAGTAAGTGGCAGTGTATTGTGAATCCTTAACAAACAGACCTCTTAACTCTCTTGTTGGAGTCTGATCAGTTATTTTCTCTGATGGCCCAGTAACAAAGGACTGGTAATGTTTGCAACATGTTTTGGTGAAGTGTGGATGACAGTTAGGTGATATAGCTTACCAACCAATGACAGAGGAACTTTATAGGGGTTACCAAACAAAAGATCCAACTAGAATTACCCTCTTCCTGTGTGATAATATTACCCTTATGAATATTCACGAAATGCTCCTCTCTCTATCTTGTGCTCCCTCCACAAACTTTAATTCACATGGAGTAGCAGTTTAATCTTGGAAGCTGCAAGCCTGGAGTAATCAAACAACCATTTAGTTTGCTTAGTGAGAGGAGTACATTCCATGCGTACAGCAGGACAGTGTGTGTGTTTATCTGGATAGCTGCACAGTAGCTGTTGTTTAATACAAATATTATCATCGTCAATGGGGAAGGTATCTTCACCAGAGGATATAACTTATTCAAAGTTTCGGAATTGTTAAATGAGATTTTTTTTGTGAGTTATTGAGCGATATACTGCTGTGAGGATTCAACCAAGTAGTTCTTCTTTTACCTATCTAGTCGAGTCTGGAATTTGAAACTGTTTGAAATCGTTGTCTGTTTCTGGGATATATATCTAGGTTTGTTTCTGTGGATAGTTTTACTGGAGTATGCAGGTGATTATTGTCTGCGGTTTATTTGTAAAATAACGAAGGAGGATTATTTGTTTCATCTATTCACTAGTAAATTCTGGAACCATTTGAACTAATACTTGTTCATCTTGGGAAAACTGTTTATATATTTTTTTGTTGATTTATTCCTGTGTGTGTTTGTGTGATTGTTGATGAGATGGGAGATGGGGGGGGGGGGGGAGTGTATCATTGGAATAGGGAGTTTGCAATTTTGTATGAAATTTATATGTTGCAGTCAAAAGATTACATGGTTCATGTTCAGAAGTCACTGTAATGTTATAACATGGTTGAGTTACAGGAATTAAGGCACATTTAAAACTTTGATGTGGTATTTTTTTTAAGTTCATTGTTAATTAAGTTAATTCCTCAAATGACTATCTTTATCAAACTTGCACAATGTGGAATCCCTACATGTACATCAAAATTCTATACATTTGGTGAAATTCTGGTCAATTTCTGTTGAAATGTAACTTTCTCAATATTTGGTACGTGCATGGTACTTGCGATGTTGTCTATACTTAAATGTGTAGAATACATCTGAAAGTGTACAACAAGTTACAAACACTGGTCATATGCTGTGTCTGCATAATGTGACAACAACAAAACAGTGTCATAGGGTTTTTTGAAAGAATAAAGTGGGGGAAGTTTGTTTAAATTCTTTACACATTTGCACACATAGGCAAGTAACTGATAGAAGATAGCACCCAAAAAGGTTTTGATATTTGTTGATTTTGACCTGGTTTTTGTAGCAAATATCTTCATTTAACATCTTTTAATAAAATTGTTAAAAATACATACTTGCTAACTAGTACACTTCAAACAGGCTTGCTTTACATTAATATAATATAATCATAATTTCCCGAAAGTGTGCCTTAATACTTATTGCACCATGTTTAAGGTTCCTCCTATTTAAGACTAAATATAGCATATATGCTTGGACTCTGCTATCGACACTACGAGGCCTAACTGAAAATGACTGTAGCTGAATATAGTTCAGTGATTATTGATATAAGTCTGTTCACAGGATAAATGCATTAATTGGCAATAATATTTCAAAAGAAATATTGTGTCAGCTTAACACCTCTTTGATTGTAACTTAGAATCAATATTTCTGTTGAAAATTGTGCTAAAAATAGAACATCGACAGTTTGTTAATATTCTGTAGAATTATTTTTGTGTATAAATATGACAAATTTCCTGAAGTGGACAGTGCTTGAGGATTCATCAACAGAAGGACATGTAACATTGTCATTGTATTTGATTGTTTAAATATTTCAGCAGCAAGTTAAGAATTTTAGGACTTTCAGGGCTTGACTAAATGTCACTATTTTGCTTCCAAACTTTATCCTGCTAAATTATATTAAATTCTTTTTCAAATAGTACTTGCTGGAGTTGTTGAACTTTCCAATTTTTTTTTTTTAACAAAGATGCATTAAAAATCCTTAAGGGGTTTAAGCCAATAACTGTGGCCTTCAATTCGCCTCACCCATTCCCCCCCCCCCACCCCACAACTCATCCTACCCTGCGATTACTTTTTAAACAGGCACAGAACCAATATGTTGAAAAGAGGGAATATAGCCCCAGTCAGAGAGACTTCCCTCCTAGGAAAATTTTATTTTTATCAAAATGGGTGTGAAACACATGTACATGTAAATCTTGTTGATGTAAATTTGTAAATGTTGAGTGGTTTGCATAATTTATATATTTAACTATCCAGTTTTGATGATTTCTGTGTCATTGCTTGTAAAACTACTGTATGCTTTGGAATCAAACCTATTGGTACATAATCAAGATCCCCCCACCTGAGCACAATACCAATGTGTATTTCAAATATTTCGATTTATGTGAGGTTTTGGATTAAATCTAAAAAAGTTTCAACTTTCAAGGCTTTCTGTATCTTCTTCAAATTGTAACAACTTTATTAAAAGTGAATATTCTAAAAAATGCCATACAACACTGCAATGTTACAGGGAAAGAAAAAGTATTGTAAATTTATCAGAGCTTTTGAGAGGCAAAACCTTGTCCTAATACCTTAGTAAACCTGTATAGTTTGACAGTAAGGTACCAATTTTTAATCGATAGAACCAAAAATAATGCAGATACATCTGAGTACAGTTACTGTACAGTATAATTGCTCTAACTGAGAACTGTTTACACCAAATAACTTTGTGTACTATTAAAGCGTATGAACGGACAGGACATCCATACGTGCACACAGTAAAACCTAGTTCTAAATATCAATAAAATTGCAATTTCACCTACATTGTGGTGGAGTAACAACAGTAAATAACAATGGGAGAGAGAGGGGGAGGTTAAGATTTTCTGGTTCGTTACCTTAGCTACCACTCTCCTATTCCCTTGATGAAAATCTCCTCTTTGCCTTATTGTTTCTAATGGTAATAAAATACTGCCATACTAGATTTCAACTTTTTCCATTGAAGTTGAAAAGTAAGCCTAGTGTGACTCATGTATCTGTTTCCCAAAGGTCAACAACCCTGAGCTAGAAATGAGGACAACTTGCATCCTAATTGGTATTGACTTCCCTTAATTTGCTAGTTTCATCTCCATCTGGGAAGCCCATGGCTTTTAAAAGTTTACTGCAGGATTTGATTAAGTCTTCAAGCTGTACTTTTGTGACGAATATTGTGCCCTTGCTATAGCAATATGTAATCAGTTCTCATTCTTTGTCATCATAAATCATCTTCTTCTTGGGTGTGGGGGTGGGGGATGTGGAGAGGATAAAGGTGATTTTGTTTGCGGGTGTTAAAATGTTGGCTCACTACAGAAATTGTCAGCAAGTTACCAGATAACAGAAGTGATTGAAAAGATTACTTGAAAATTTATTGTTTAGACTTAATGAAAAACTATATAATTGGTTTGCATTTTTGTTACTTTGGTTGTTTATTTATTTCTGAAGTGGATGGAAAAATTTAGAATAATGAAGTCCCTCCCCCCAAAAAAATTAAAACAATGATATAAGAACAAAGGACAGACAAAAAATAATTGGCAACAAAGTAAATATATGTTATTATTGTTTTAAGTTATTTATTTAAACTCTATGAAAGGAAAGAATGTGTCTACATCATCACCGTCACATGTACCAAAATCTCGATACAAATTTGGGAAAAAAGGGCTACAAAAAGTGCAAACTTGTGTATTATGTATTAGTTTATGTATACAGATCCCTAATATCAAACAAAATTCTTGAAAAAGTTGCCAAATCAAATGTTAATGCTGTCAGGACTTAAAAAAAATGATTTATCTCTGGGAAACTTCCATAAAGGGAAAATATTTTTATTTCTTGTTCTCCCTTGTACATTTTCTCTTAGAGTAAACTGAAAAAAAACCCCAACCAACTGATGAATTTGCGGCTGTTAATGGTGTTATCGTACGACTAATTGTGTTTCGTGACGATCCTAGGGGCTATGTATATCTTGTGATGCGATCCATCAAATGAAAAAGGAAAAGAAACGCAAAAACAAAAAAGCCAGAAAACCCGACAGAAATGTCAAGCTTAATCAAGCAAAATGAAATTCTAGCTTCACTCCCTTCAAGCGGCCAATAAACATGTAAATCATAATATAAATGAAGCGTCGTAATTAAACCGATCTTTCTCTATCTCTATTTGTAGGAGTAACCGGATTCGTCGTGTCAGTTTACTTATTGCTTAAAAAGTTTGGCCATTTGGTCTCACAGGGAAACGGATCCTTGGTTTGTTTGTGTGGTAGTTGTTAGGTGTTCTAACGAGAAAATTCTCATGGCTCTGATAATTATCCTTCTGGTCTCTGGTTATACTGCCGATTTTTTCCCCCTTTTCCTTTCATTTAGAGGTTATTGACAGGATTTCACAACCGTCTGTTGTTTTTGGTTGTATTTTGTATATATAAGTCCTGTAATCTGCATTATTGAGCTGTGTTTGTTGAATTAAGTTATATTATTTAGTCAAGATCTTTATCTCCATCTCCTTAAAATTTGTTTTCATATTCAAGTCTGAGATATGTGTGAATATTAATAATGTAGTATATACAGTATCTAGCCGAGTGAAAACAATATTTGATAAGATTTGGAGAGGTTTGCGAAGGTTACGGAATTATTTGCATTTATATTAGCCAGAAGTATGCCAATAAAGTTGATGTAAGTATGTATAATGATCAGTGGCGTCGCCAGACATTTCAACCTTGGGGGGCACTGGGGGGGGCACATTACTTAATAAGGGGGACACAATGTTTGTTTGTGAATGCCGTCCTGGAAGGGAGGTGTAAGGGGAGGTGGTGTCCCCATCCCCTTTGAGAAATTTTTGATTAATTAAGGGTCCTTAGATGCAATCTGGTGCTATATTTTGCAACTTGAAGTAACTTTATGGTCAAGAATTTTCGGGCTAGCCTTAGTCTGTCCGATATTTATGTTTTTAATTGAGGCAGATAAAGTTTTTGTTTGAGTATTTTTTTAACACTACATATTGCACCTGGGGGCGCACAATTTTTTCTGGTAGGGCATGTGCCCCCACAGTCCACCCCCTGACGACACCACTGATGATGATGGTATGCTTGGTTCATTCAAATTTTTTATCCGTCGGATTAAACGTACAAGAGGGTGATATGCCTTCAGCTGCATCTGAATTTGTTATGTTTGGTTAACAGTAACTCTGGTTAACACTGGTATGAAGTGGTCTTGTCGACAAAATGTCTAGAATCGAATTAAATAGGTGATGAACTTTGTGAATTGTGAACAAAACTCGACAAACACACACAGGGAAGGGGGGGCGGTTGTTTCCTGGGTTAATGCCTTCAATGGACATGAAAGTACAGTAACCTTAAGTGGACATAACACAGTGATATATGCACTTTTCAGTAAAACCCTGCGATCTCTTGTTGCCTTCGGTGGTAAACACTATTATGACATCTTTAATAAAGGTACAGTCTGTGACTAATTGCGGTGTGATAAAATTACAGCAACATGTGAGGACATTGCCAGCAGGATGGAGAAAAGGGCTGTATTGAGGGAAGGTAGTACTGTTGTGTGTGAAGAGGATAATCCAGTCAGGGCTACTGTGCAGTAGACAAATGGCTGTGCATAAATTAATACATAATTAATTAGTCCTTTTGTACTTGGTACAAGTATGCTTTTACAAGGGTGCTTTTACACTAGATCCGGATCAGATCCACTGGTGTTATCAGACGATCATCTCTCCATGGGGTTAACTTATGCATTGATCCGGAGGCATTTACACTTTAGTGGTACTCTGATCCTCCCCAGCTATTCACTGGATGTTGGAAAAAACTTGGATTTGATCATTGGAAATGGGGGTGTAACCTTGTGGTTGTTTGAGTGAGGCCAAGCCCCACATAATTTATCGGTGTCTGGGAGAGTCCTCCCCAGGTCTTAGTGCAAAGTTATGTTATCAACTACTTCTGACTTCTTGTGTGCAGTTGTAAAAGGATGGGCACCCCCCCCCCTCCTCTTCTTCCTCCTCCAAGGCCACATCAGATGGAGGAGGAAGGTACAGTAACTTTGTGAGTAGCAACAGTTGTGAGCATTTTATCATCGCTGACTGCAGTAATGAATGTTGAATTGCATTGTAATTTGTTAGAATTACAGTAGATGTTCCACCTCATATCAAACCATGAAGGTGTACACTGACAGTTTATCAAAACTGTGAGGTACAGTAAATTTGTGCAATGACATCAAGGGAACCTACAGTATATATATTGCTGGGCAATAGTGTGGTGTGTTAACATGACAAACAGCATGTGACACTTACTGTATACAGCATTTGAAATTTTCAGTAAATAGAAAATTCTTTCTTGTTAATGTTAACAAGATTAATGTATGTCGTCCAGTTATAGAGTTGTTGACAATTCATAACCATGGACGTCAGATATGAATGTCAGAGACTGACTTCGGTCGGCTTGCGGCTTTGATAAGCCAAGGAGGCTTCTTCGCGAGTTCCTGCTTGCAGGAGGATCTAAATAAATACATACATACATTCATACTTTCATGGCCAGTAACGTTATGGATTAAGGTTCAATACTTAGCGTTTGAAATGGTAATGTGTCCTTGAGGCTTGGTTTATGGTAATAGAAGTACCATTTATCCCACTGATAATTGAAATATCTATACACTTCAATTCACAGACAGCTTTCGTCTGTCCAAAGCCCCAGTAATAATTTTTCGGTTCTGAAACGATGTTTTATTCGAAATGGATGGTAACGTGCAAATATTATTGAATCAAGAATCCTTGAATCTTGCCATTCATGATTGCTTTTTCTCGAATTTCTTCATCTGCCTAGAAACGCAGGATGGACCTCGTTAAATGAAACTAGTATCGTTAGTATTGTTTTCTCGGTTAATATTTCTTTGCGGGCTGCTTTCAATCAGTTCATATTGTGCTTATGAGAACTCCATCCTTGTACACAGGAAATAACTGCAATCATAGGTCAATATTTCAGGAGTTATTTTCAGCTGCTTTGAGTTTGAATTGATTGCCATAGTTCGAAGAGTACAATAGTATATTGATACATAAATAATTTTATTAAATATAATGAGGTGAAAGGAGGAGGACTGAAGAAGCAGTCCCCTCCCACCTCCCCCTCCACCAAGGTAACAAAAAGTAGTAAAAACAAAACAAGCATGAAGAGGAAGGGGTTGGGGAGGGGGGGGGTTAATAGCATTACCAACTTTAAAACTATATTGATAATAGTTGTAAAGACAATCAGATTTGTACAAAAGTAAAGATGTGTTTTAACTTGAATTTCTCATTATATGATGCATACTCGACGATCAGTGGCTGTGATTGGTTTTGATATGCTAAGGTCCTATGCACATTCACATATTTGAAACTGAAAATAAATATATATAGCTTTGTCAGTCTCTAAGGTAGAACATGGCCATAACTCACATGGCCAGGTTGAATCAGTTTTAGTTGTCCCCTGGTTCCACACACTGCTGCTGATATACATATATATGCATTGATGGGCCAGCTCAGAAAATATAAAGCTGATGCCATTTGAGAGCTATAAGATTCACATGGGAGCTGTTATCAATAAAAATTTGTTATTTCTTAGTAGACCTACTATAAAACAGCAGTGGACAGATGGTCATTGACCCCTAGCTGGCAGTACAATTCTCTTTCCCAGAGAGATGTTTCTCCGGTTTTCAACCATTTACCTCACTTGTCTCTTACATGTTCCCTATGTACCCTCATATCTACCTAGTACATATATGGCAATTGGTAGCGTTTTCGCATGGTGCCAACTGTCCTCCTTGACCTCTTCATGCTGTTGGCCTCTTTCCTCGGAATCTACCATTCTGAAGCTTCTCATGCTCTTTGATATGTAGTAGTACTCTTAACCTACTTGGTTACTGTATAGCTCAAACAGGCATTCAAACTTGATTGATTTCATCTGTATTGATATTTAATCAAGCTGAGTAGATTTTGATACAATTGTGTAATCAAATCACGGATGTTAGATCAAGAAATTTAAAAACGATCTGTTAACAACCAGCATTTTCAGCTGATTAGAAATGTTTTCCCATTTCAGTACTAGTTTTAAATTTATGCTAGAATCTGCTACTACCACTTAGTTATGTGTGTCCTGCTACTACTGTACATGTAGGTAATGTTTATGTACTGATGCAGTATTTACTGTAACACTACTGTAGTGGGAGTGTTGGGGGAAGGAGGCAGGCAATCAATAATATACAGCTGGTTGTTGTTGTTGTCCTTCCTCATGCTAGAAAGCTAACAAATGTAGTCAACTAGCTATGGTCATAGAGTGACACTTTTTGGTTTCGATGATAATTGTAACCTTTGCATTCATGTATTAACTTTGTTCCTTGCTTATGGAATGTGCATAGGAAAACTTATTTCGTTGTCTAAACTAAGTTTGTTGTTGTCTAAACTAAAGTTGTTGCTGCTGTTTTACCACGCTGTTGCTCAAACTCACCTCGATGTCTGAACTTAAGTTGTGTAAACTTATGTCGTTGTCTAAATTTACGTTGTCTAAACTTAGGTTGCTGGCGCTGTTCAACTATTGCTCAGCCACGTGATGTAAAACGTAGGCGTTTCGCACAAAATTCAACAAACATCACCAACGCAGGAGAATGCATGAAACGTTGGCTGCTATCACTACTACCAGACCTACTCCTGTTACACTTAGAGCCATGTTTTTACTCTTACTACTGCTACTACTTGACTCAACAATGGAAAGAATTCTGAACAGTCTAGACTACCCACATATCCTTATTAACGACGTGCGTATAGTAAGCATATGCAGTGCAAGCTGAATTTTGTGCAAAAAGCTATTTTTTACATCACATGGTCGAGCAATTGTTGAACAGCGCCGATGGCAACAACTTAAGGTTTAGACAACGACGTAAGTTTAGAAAACGGAAGTTTAGACATCAAGGTGATTTTGAGCAACAGCAGTTTGAAATATGAAGCCATTTTGTTACCCTTCGAGCTGAAAGCAAATACAGATTTTCTCTAAGCATCCCGAGTGCATGAATTGTGCTTTCCATGATTTAATAGCTGGGGGGGGGGGGGTGGGGGTACAACATAGGGTTAGTACCATACGGTAGCAATAGCAAATTTTGCTTTCTAGTCACTTCGCCCAACAACCATTTCGCCCAACTGCCATTTCGCCCAACCTTACCATTTCGCCCAACCAGCCTGGTCATTTCGCCCAACCAGCATGGTCATTTCGCCCAACCAGCATGGTCATTTCGCCCAACCAGCATGGTCATTTCGCCCAACCATCATAGTCATTTCGCCCAACCAGCATGGTCATTTCGCCCAACCAGCATGGTCATTTCGCCCAACCTTATTTTTACTAATATTCAGTCAGAATAATATTACTTTTTCTATTCCACTAGTTCAATTTGATTTTTTTTGGGTTAGGTTACTTCGTAATAGGTAAATAAAAAAGTGAGGTCCGCTCGATATCGATCGGAGTCTGAGCAGTTATTTCGGGTATAATAGGAGGATTACACTACTTTAGGCATTTACGCATACAATGGAAGTTATATTATTATACAAACACAGGGGAATCGGTCTTCATAAAAACCTATCAAACCTAACCCCTAAAACACTGATCCATCCTACTGTGAATAACAATTCCCGAACGTTTCCTTATTAAATTGAAAAAAAATATATAAAACCCGTCCGTAATATATAGTATTATTTTTAATCAATGTAACCACTTTATCAATGTAACCACATATGTAATCATATATGTAGGCCTAATCAATTTAACCACGACTTCAAGTTTCCTTAATACTCGGTTCGTATCCCATAACGTTAACAATTCCCGACCGTTTACTATCAAACCTATCAAACCTAACCCCTAAAACACTGATCCATCCTCAAGATTCCTTAATATTCGGTTCGTATCCTGTAACGTTAAAAATTCCCGAACGTTTCCTTACTAAAGTTATACAAAGTAAAGGACTTCAAGTTTCCTTAATATTACTTAATATTCAAACGTTTACTATCAAACCTAACCCCTAACACACTGATCGATCCTCAAGTTTCCTTAATATTCGGTTCGTATCCTGTAACGTTAACAATTCCCGAACGTTTCCTTTTGAAGTATCATATTTAATCAAGGTTGAGCGAAATGACCAGGCTGGTTGGGCGAAATGACCATTCTGGTTGGGCGAAATGACCATTCTGGTTGGGCGAAATGACCAGACTGGTTGGGCGAAATGACCAGGCTGGTTGGGCGAAATGGTAAGGTTGGGCGAAATGGCAGTTGGGCGAAATGGTTGTTGGGCGAAGTGTCCTGCTTCCGCAAATTTTTATTGGTAGTCTAAGAAGACCAGATGTCTGTTCAAACTGTTCGACTGTGGAGGTTGTCCAGGGGACCACTAATTGTTTTCATCAAATTCAGATTTCATTGACATATCAAAATACCCCCAAATAGATATAATGATTAATTGATATCACCAACAAAGTTGGTGTTGTGCTCACCAAACCTTCACAAATCTCCTACAGTATGCATCCTACAATGACAAAAATGGTCATTGTTATGTTGCTACATCTTTTTCACATAACCACAATTTGCTGTTCGGACAACCAAACTGTAAGGCCTGATTGTCCCAGGGACTACCCCCCCCCAAAAAAAATCCTAAAAAAATGTGCCGTCAACAAGCACCTATATATGAATGGTACCAAATATATATAAAAGGTGGTTCTAATGCTCCAGATGGTAAATCCATCTCACCACCATCATCTATATATCAGTGCCATCATTTTGTCATTTTGTCACTCGGAATTCATGCAGTTATGTTTAATGTGCCAGTCTATCACCGGACTCACCACCACACATTGAAAGAAATCTTTACCAGGCAAAGTATTAGGGGCCAAAGCTATAGCAATGATTTTTTGTGTCAACTTTTATTTTTTTCTCCCCATCAACAAAGGAAACTCTCAGTATCAGTAAAAATCTTTAATATCCAATAAAAAGTAACACATTTTGTTTTCTGATTTGTACATGTGATAGACTGTGAGTATTTCCACTGTCCAATTGATACAAATGGAGCAAATTTTTACACTTGAGGTACCTACTGTAATATGGGTGGTAAATTTGACACCAGCGACTATCAGGTTGTGCCTAGGTATCGTTATGATTATCGTCTGTACAGTAGGCAGTGCAAACACGAGTCAGTTGTGCCAATAGTGATTCTGTGCAACAGACTCGTTTGTCCTAGGACAATTAGACAGTAGCACATGCTCTGTGAAAATTGTGCCAATATTTGGTGAAGCCTGACTGTAAAATTACTATCTTAAGGCCATTTCAGAGGGAGTTTTCTTGTGTTTTCTTGCACGTTTATTTTGTTTTATCCGAGATAAAGGTCTGCTGTGATGCTGGGTATATGACAAAGCTTTGGAATGCCTTTTTTTTTTGCCCCCTCTGGATAAAGTTTTGACCCAGATGTGAATTTCAGTTTGTTGGTACAAGTGCGATTTTTGCATTCTTTTGCTAAATTAGGAATACCCCTCAGGATCAAGAGGGGTGGGTGTGTGTGTGTCCTAATTTTTTGCTGTTTGATTTCAAAACTTTACTTATTTTCCAGGTGGTGTGTTTTGTGATGATATGAACAAGAATAAACTCTGTATACAAACCTTGCGGTGGTTGATTGAAGAGTTAACAAACTCACAGAATTACAGAAATGTGACATTGTTTTGCTGGAGCCTTAAAATATCTAACAACAAGACAAATAGTTGTTAATGGAAACAGGACTGAACAGAGAATTGTGAATGATTTGGCTGGTTTTTGAATTATTTTTGTCCAGATTTGACGAGTATTTGAAACATTTTCCGATCCGAGCCTTGGCATGTTTTGCATCACTGTTTTGACTTTGAAAACGGCCAAACTTTTATTTAATTCTGTGTCATGTGGATATTGTAGAATATGTTTCCAGCCGCTTTTACATATTTGCCCACGTGGAGTGACTTTTCCCAATGGAGTAATGTTTGCTTAAATGTCATGCTCAAGTTTGTTGTAAGAAGACCTCCAAAGAAACCAGGTAGAGTTATTTTCTTCTCATCAAAAATTATTTTATCTTTAAATTTATATTTATTAGCATGATTTTAAAACCCATTTTTCTTTCAGAAGTGAATTGCCCAGGAGTCGCTCAGGAAATTTATGCTGACATCCTGCTCCATAATATAGTTTATCATTACATAATATTATATACTGTCGTATTGTTCATACTACTCATAACTGCATCGATTTATCTTGATTTCAGTATATTGTTTGACAATTGAGTTGGTTCCACGATGAAAAAGAGTTAATTATTCCATTTCTAGTTTCTATTCAAAGAAAGCTAATTGGAAACATCAGCATACCAACATGTGTCTGGGAGGTGGGGGTTTCAATATGCAAAATGAAATCATTAGGTATTCACTAATTACCATATCATCTGATGAACCATGTAGGTTTATGTCTTAGTTTGATTAATTGTGTGATCTTATCTTCACTTGTTTTAGTATGTGGGTAAATTCGGTAAAATTGCTGCAAATGACAAAAAAGTGGAAAAGGTGAATTCTACTATTCTATTCTACATGTAATGTAGACACTTATTTAGCCATACTTCTTGTTTTAACATGCAGTACAAAATGAATTGAATATTCATGAAGTTTAATATTACAGGGAGGTGAACAGTTAAAGTCAAGTCAAGATGCAACACAAAATCATTCTGCAGAAGAATGTTGGCAAAGAAAGGAGAAGCAGAATTCCCAAGACTTTGCTTGCACGGGAGTGATTTATAGCTATCTGAAAGATTACTCAATGATAGAATTTATATTCTAAAGTAAACAACAAATTACTCTGAAATTACTCTTAATAATTGGTTCTTCAAGTTGTTTGTCACCCTTCAATTCTGACATCTCCCTCCCAAGTCTCCTCTCCCCACCCCCCCTGTCCCCTCCCTCCTCCTTGTGCTTGAGGTAAAGCGAAAGAATTTGACTAAATGAACTTTCTCATAATCCATCTAGTACACATTGATGCTGCAGGAGCAGTATTTCTTTCAATAAGGTCTCAATAACGACATCAGCAGCTTAGTTTGCCATTTTGAGGGCGCTAGCTAGGAAATTTAAGCAGTGAATAATTGGCTGCTATATGATAGAAATTCATAAAAGGCACTTACAATATTTAGGAACACTTTATATGAAGTTATATTGAGTGTGTGTTGTGGCCACTTGATATTTCAGCCCTTTGTAGGTGCATGTAGATGTATGAAAACTGTTGTAGTTTTGTGTTTCAACCTGGGAATGGGTATTTACTGCCCCGTGACCAGAAAGGTACAGGCTGTGACAGCTATATTTAACTGTATGTCCTGGTTGGGGTTGTTGTTCATTTTCTGTTTAGCAAATTGACTACAGTATGTTAAAAATGCAGTTTGTTACTGTAGCAAACTTATGCTTGAAAAAAACTTTACATGGAGGGGGGGGGGAGAAGGGGTTTTGAGAAACGGAGGGTGGCTTTGAGGAAGGGAGATGGGGAGTGCACAAACTTGCATGTTTTCAATTTACTTGAGGTATTAGAAGAGATGCCATCAAGTCATGAAGGCAATCTTTGTCCTAATCCATGTTCTGACATTGCCAATACACATATCCAAAAAAGAACATTGTTACCCAAAGTATAATATGGCAAAAGTTGGGAGTATTTCAAAATTCAAGAGTCATTAGGCAGTTTTGATTAATGTTATCCTCTTCCGTCTTTCAGAGTCCTTGAAGATCGGTAGTCTTCAGATTCATAAAGAAAATGGTGGACCGTCGACTTCCAAGGCGTCGACCCCATCAGCGGGCAGTGTTTTCACCACAGATTCGACCGTTAAGAGCTCCACTCCCACCACTTCGTCTGGCAACCTCTCCTCTCGCGCATCTACATCTTCGTCTCCAGTTCCTCCCACCAGTAACAACAATCACCAAGAGATCCCACCACCTAAAGTAGTCTTCCGAAATCCTCGGCAGTCTTCCAAACATTCCAGATTTGATCTGCTCTCTGATCATGTGATCACCCGTGTCTTCTCATTCTTGCCCACCAAGTCCCTCTGCCTCTGCTCGGCAGTCTGCCGCAGATGGCACCGTCTGGTCTACCAGCCCAGCCTCTGGACCTCCATAAACTTATCGGGGCGGTTCATCAACGTGGACAGGGCCCTAGAGGTCCTCATGCACAGGCTCTGTCAGGAGACGCCATACGTCTGTCTGATGGTGCAACGGGTCACCCTGAACGCCTGCGAGAGGCTGACCGATCTGGGCCTGATGGTGATCGCAGCAAAGTGTCCCGAGCTGACCCACCTGGAGCTTAGAGGCTGCAGTATGGTGACCAACGAAGCAATATTTAAAGTGGTCTCTCAGTGCTCCAGCTTGGATCACTTAGATGTGTCAGGTAAGATCTCGCTACCATTCTCTCGCTAGACCTGAAAGAAGAGAGGATATGAGCAATGACAAGGTCAACATGGGAGGTGGGGGGGGCGGGAGGGAAGATGGGAATGTCACAAAGTTTGCTTAGGCTAATGGTGGTCAAAGGGCAATTCTGTTACAAAACTAATTGCCAGAGTGCGTGAATTTCGAAGTTGGAACTACGGTAGGTCGGTGGGGAAAAAATCATACAAAGTTTGTTGAACTTGCCTTTTAGGTTCCACAGTGCATTCCCACTGTTTTTAATCCACATATTTGTCGTCTGATATTTGTCTTTGTTTGAGCTACTGTATCAGTGAACAATCAAAATGGGTTTAATGATTGAAGTTTCTGTTTTAATATTTACTGAATCATTTAAACCTGAAATCCCCAAACAGCATCCTGACCCAACCTGTGGAGTATTTAATCAAATTTTGTTTTCAAATTGTAATAAAACTCTGGGAAAATTTGTGATTTATTCTTCAAATTTTTGTTTTTAACTGTAGCCCCAGTCTGCACTGATGAGAAACACATCTCACCTTGACACCAGCTGAGTGATTACAGCAAGCTTCACATTTAGTTTTCTGCTAATCACAAATAAAAATATTTAGTCATGAGTGTGGCATGTGACAGCTGACCATTAAGTATGATCAGGTTTTAGTGCCTCAAAGGAAGGATCTCATCTTAGCCCGCTGAGTCGACTCAACTGTCCACTTTACTGTCCACTTTACATTAAAATCTGCCCCAATATGGTGGGCCGTGCAGACCAATATGCTTTTAGCTATAACTGCTAGATCAAGATGGCTTGTATCCCTCCAGAAGATGATCTAGAATCTCAACAGGGGGTTGGCATCCAACTTCCACCGTGATAACCACTTTTTTTGTCCCACTACTGGAAAACTTCATAGGTTCTACCCAGGGCATATCTAGAGGCGAGAAAAATTATTTAGGTAACAGGAATTCTTTTGACAAAGATCTGATTACTTGTCGTCAAGTTTTGATCAGCCGAGACAGGGGTGTATCTTGTTGAAAACTGGTCTTTGAATAACTTTGTAATGATGTGGGTGTGTAAAAAAGTGCATTGATCTTACAGGTTGTAGAAAAAGCAATTTGTTTAATATGCTCTAAATATCAGTTGCCTGCACCCAACAAAAAACCAACAGTCAGTGGATGAATAAAGTTTGGTAAGGTCATTGTTGGTCGGTTTGAAAAATTCCATCGAGTAACGTGATCCTTTGTAGTTCTCAGGATCTGTTCCACAAATGCAGTACTTAGCTATATCACTATAGTATGTTATGTATTTCTTGGATCGGGCCAGAGGCTCATAAGATATAATGGAAATGAATCGACTTACTAGGGCCCTAATTGAAGTCAACTAATTTGACTTAGTGGTTGTGATTATTCAGGTTATTCTAAATGAATCCAATAGATGAAAGCTACTAAGGTGTGGTGGACATTTGGGTGAATGACTCTTCAGCAGGAAATCATTCAGCATTCACAATATCAGATTGAAAAGCTATACATGTGTATGTTGTGATAACTTGCTTCCTGATCTCTGAATCAGAGCTGTTTTGATATCCGTGGAGGCAGAGCAAGGAAAGATCCTCTGAGAAAATCTAATTATCTTACCACCGAGATATTAAAGTGAATTTATGAAAAACATCACTAGAGTGTGTTAATAATTTGTTTTCTTATGTTGGCTTCACTTCTTCAGTCTTCTCTAGATGCAGGTCACTTTGACCATCCCCCCCCCCATTAACCCCATTGCTTGTTTGTCCTTTCTTATAACGATTATTATTACTACATAATGACTCTACAGAGATCCTGCATTATAAAACAAGACTCTTCATTCTATTTGCTGTACTCCTGTTGGTCCCTCTTTAAGAGTGACATTTCTTTCATAATTCTCCATTTCAGCTTGCAAGCAGTTAAACTGTATGAATCTTCCAGCTGACAATATGAACCTTGACCCCGCAATGTTCCTGAAACAAAAGATCAACCTGAGATTCTTAGACATGTCAGACTGCCCTCTATTAGATGACGACGGTCTCCGGACAATCGCCACAAACTGTCCGGCACTCGTCAACGTATACTTGAGGAAGTGCGATTTAATTAGTGACGTCGGAGTGCAATACCTTTCTAACTACTGCCTGATGCTGCGCGAGATATCGCTCAGCGATTGCCCGAGAGTGACGGATCTAGGGTTACGTGAGTTGTCCAAGTTAGAGTACCATCTCAAGTATCTCAGTATCGCCAAGTGCGAATTTGTGACGGACATCGGCATCAATTTGATGGCCAAGAAATGCTCGAAGCTACGCTACTTAAACGCGAGAGGCTGTATTTATCTAACGGACAAAGCTCTAGAGGCACTCTCCAGAGGCTGTCGAAGACTTCGTTCTCTGGACGTCGGAAAGTGCCCCTCTATTTCGGACAGGGGATTAATATGTATCATAGAAAACTGTACAAGCTTACGGAAGCTAAGCCTGAAGGGCTGTATGTATGTTACAGATCGAACCGTTCGCCTTCTGGCCGCAAAATGCCCCGAACTGCAGCAGCTGAATATCCAAGATTGTGAGCAGGTGTCGAAAGAAGCCTACCATCTTCTGAAAAGATGCTGCAAAAAGTGTATCATTGAACACACTAATCCTTCATTTTATTGAGGAGAAAGAGAAGATAATTTTCTGTCAGGGCGATATATGTCGAGAAGTCAACAAGGAGGAAACGTTCGAATGAACACGATGAAGACAACGTGATCGATTTCAACAGAAGCAAGTGACCATCAGGTCTGTTTCATTGGTCAACAGTAAACTTGTTTTTTACCGCAAAGTAAAATGTGTACCAATGTGTCAAATAATATTTCTGTATGAGAACAAGTTTTTCTATCATAAGAAGTGTTGTTAGCATAGCTTAATAAGCTTCTTAGCTAGTTTACTTGATTGGAGAAATGGTCACCAGTTCTGTACCTCTAATGACCATTGATACATGCACACCCCTTGAAAACTTGCCAAAGTATTTTGTACTAGAAACATTCCTTGTAATATTCTTAAAATCAGAGCATTGCTCATCAATCTGACATGCATGGCTTTTTTCAAGTTTCTTTAGTTTCAACGAAAAAAAGAAGAAATTTTTTGAAATTGATCCTAATGATTGATCCTAATCCTAATTGATATAAGAAAGGAAAAAGGAAAGAAAGGTTTGTGTAACTGTTTCAATCGTTCAGTTAAAATTTGATGGTTTGATTAATTACTTGTTTTTTACTCTTGTTCAATTGTTAAACTTCTGTGCATCTGTTTGTGTGAAGAGTTTTTAAGAGGCAGAGAGCAGCTTTGCTTACAAATCCAACTTTACCACTGTAAGCTTTCATTTTTCCTCTCTTGTTTAATAGCTGAAATATTACAGTTACACAGTTTCTAAAAACTGTACAGATTTAAGTAGGCGAACATAGATCATGGGATGATGGGGTGGGTCTATTTTGCCCGAACAGTCTTATAAATACTTTCACAATTTCAAACTGAGGGGATATTGGCACAGAGCTTTTTCCACGATCGTTAATCAAGGCAGTCATGCTCTGTTTTTTCGATTGGAGTTGAATAATGGTAGAGTCATCACATATGGAAGTCTCTGTGTGTGTCTGTCTGTCTGTGTTTGGTAGAGTTAGATTGAATACAGCATCAGAGATGCATTACTTCCAGGTAACTGAGCACAACATTGGATTGGGAAACTGTATTTTCAAATACCTGTTGAAGAATGGAATTGAAAATTTTTAATTTTTTGTATCTGAGTAATACACATATGAAAAACATGATAAGGTTTCGGGGCTGAATACTCGTCTCAAATTGTGCTGTTACAGGTGGCATCTGCATATAGAAAGATAAATGAAGGCTATTACTGAGATAGTCATCAACAAACGTCTTACTGGAAATTTGATTGTTAAAGAAGATACCTCTCAACAGAGGACATTAATCGGCAAAAAAATAAGTTGTAAAGTGACAATGAGTTAAAAAATTTGTGGTGCTCTGGTGGGGGGGGGGGGGGGGTAGGTGGTACAGTATTCTGCCATCTAATGAACTGGTTCTTAGCCTACTCTGAAAATAGTGGAAGTTTAAAAGAAAAAGAGAAGTCTGTGTGATGTTTAACATAGATTCCACTGAGTTCAGATATGTTACTTTTCAAATTAATGCCACAAATGTGCATTGATTGTACACCTTTTTTATATCCTGACCAAAGGCATGTCATATATTTGGCATACCCAATTGTTTAACATATTCAAGCATGCGTTTGTAAGTTCAACAATTTGAATCCTCCTGTTTAGTGGAGAAATAAATCCTTTCAACATTTGCAGACAAATTTGTGTCATGCCTCATTTGTTTCGCATTTGAAATTAATATCATTGTTACATCAATTTTGAGAACCACTAAATAAATCATTTTAGCCAAAAATATGTTACCAAAAACAAAAAAAACCAGAATGCAAAAATGCATTGTGGTTTCGATGATGTAACATAAGCAGTTTTCTTCATGAATTTGACGTAATGTATAGTGAGGGTGTACAATATACTTGATCTTAGTAATACAGTGAAAAACAGTGTGATGTGACAAACAATAAATTCACAATGACACAGGCTGTCCTAAAATGACCATTGACCTCAACAATGTGATACATCAACATACTAAATATGACATCTGTCCTTGTTGAAACAATGTGTAAAAAATGGTTTTACAATTTGACCCTAGGTTAACTCAAACAACAAATGACCGCCCATAACATTAGGCTTCTTGTACTCAATGCGGTAACAAAAAAAGGCTTCCTGTACTTAATATTATACACCTTCATACCAAGTATGAGATCTGCCCAAGCTTCCTATATTGAGATATCATGTTTACAAGGTTTGCACAAGTTTACCTCTGATGACCCAAATGACCTTTGACCTCTATAGAAAACAATAGGCTTCTAGTACTCAATGTGGTACTTATACCAGGGAGTTGTTATGGAACAACTCCCTGCTTATACACACCAAATATGAAATTGGTCCAACCTTCCCTTCTTCAGATATCGTGTTCACAAGCTTGGTACAAACGCACGCACACAAACACATACGCCATCATGAATGTAAAGGTTACGATTATCATTGAAACCAAAGAGGAAGAAAGATGAACAACCTGGAACTTCTTTCAATTCCGATACTCATTTTTGATTCCAAGAGCACAAAAGGTACTTTCTTGTTGAAAGTGAAATTCTATGAAATTTATGCCTCTAATTCATTAAAATGATGTTTGAAATATTGTCTTAAAATAAAAACTCTGAAATTGAGCCTCTTAATCCTTATAGGATATTTCGCGCCCTTCTGACCACCTGTCCGCCAATAATAATCCATAATACGTTCCTATTTCATTTTTTGGCCAACAATTGTGTAAGACTATATAAGACTACTAAGATGTCCTCAACTTTCAGTGAGGACCCTTTTCTTTGTATAAAGAGAAACAATGTTCCACAATGTTTTATTAAGTGAAATAAATATATATATTGTACCTTCAAGTTACTATACTAACCATTTAATGTTTTCATTATAAATTATGTTGACCTCGTAAATCGTAATCGATAACATTAAAAAGTCTCCAAGTTAGATTCTTTAATAAGGAAAGAATTCAGTTTCTACCAAAGAGGACAGTAGAATAATGGCATTATAAGACCAACATGGCATTTTTTTAAAGCAAGAAATGCATTAGGGCAGGGGTGGGCAACCTTTTTGAATGAATGGGCCAGTTATAAGGAGTGAAAACTTGACTGGACCAGACCTAACCAACAACCTGCTGTTGATTTCAATCCTTTGGTTCCGAGGACTTTCAAGCAACAGGTGTGTACTTAATCTGTATTCACAAAAACATAATGTCAATACAGTACAGTTGATAATTAATGGTGATAATATGCCTACCTGACAGCATCATTAGTGCATATAAATTCTTAGCAGTTAGCTCGTTTTTTGTGATGATGTAAAATAGATTGATTTCTTTTTCTTGAGACATCTCACGGGCCGCAAAAAAAATCACTGGCGGGACGCATGTGGCCCGTGGGCCTCAGGTTGCCCACTCCAGCATTAGGGGGACATTTCCTGCAGATAATTGGACACAAAAGAAAAAGCCACTATCGGGTTAGTTCATTGTATTGAGCCGGGCTCAATTCCCGATTGAATGGAAACCTGACTCGACTCGAAATTGTGAATTGTTGGACATTGTGCTTGTACTATGACTGCTAAAGAATTAGCCAGATTTATGCTAGTTTTAGGCTTCAGTTGTTCAAATCAAGCATGTAGGGTTTCCCCAGCTTGTATTCGACAACAGTTTTTGCAGAGTGCAGCGGGTACACAAGTACGACAGCCTGGTCTTGACGAATGTGTAACCAATCACTGGAGAGGAATTTTGCATGTGACCTGCACGAGCACCAGTCTTGAACAGCAAACGGGTGTTCCGTGCAAGTGCTCATCAGTTATAAGAACTAACGCTTTCCATGGCTATCAAAAAACATGGTCACGACAGTGGACATGGTCGGGTCCAGTTCACAAAAGCTGAATGTAGCCAGCTTTGAAGGAAGTTATCCAATCCTATAAGACATGTAATTATAGAACATAATTAGTAACAAGAATGCAAAAATGCATTGAAGTTTCGAATACTTCATTGCAATAGATTTCTGTTTATTCACCAAAAACAGCTATTATAATATAAATGTCCTGATTTCTACCATGAGATACGGTATGATGTTTAAATGGTTTCCAGAGTTTGACTGCTGGTGACCCAGATGACCTATGACCTCTACCAAAAGCAATTGAGTTTTCTATTCAATATAACGCATCCCCATGCCACTTATAAACAATCTCCATGCTTCCTAACTTGAGATATAGTGTTTACAAGGTTTTCAGTGTTTGACATCTCGTGACCTCAGATGACCTTTAACCTCAACGTTAAGCAATAAACTTCTTCTCTAATGATTCATGCACATGCCAAGTATAACAAGATTTCCATAATTTGACCCCTGGTGATGCCACATGACCTTTGATCTCCACCAAAAATAATAAGGGTCTTGAACTCAACGTGTCAAAACTACGTCCTAAATATCAGATTAGTCCAAGCTTTCCTTCATGAGATACCGTGTTTACATGTTTTCACAGTTGGACCTCTGGTGACCCCAAATGACATTTGACCTCTCAGAAAACAATGATAGGGTTCTTCTAATCTATGTGGTATTCCTACACACCAATTATGAAATTGGTCCAATATCCCTTCTTGAGATATCGTGTTTACAAGCAATGCGTCACACACACCCATCCGCCTGTGTGAAGTCCTACAAAGGTTATGATTATCATCAAAACCAAAATGCAGGATCAATAACATTCTTGTCCTGCGAAACTCCTGGTGTGATGAAGTCTTTCCTGGTTCTCCTCACAAATCGTATCCAGAGGTTCCAATACTCTCACTACTTTTTCGCTTGGAAAAATTGCCTCACCTATTTGAAATTTTGAGCAAAGTACATGGCAAGGAATCACAAAGCCAACTGGCTCTTTCCATATTATTTTTAAGTCTCCTTACATTGTTAGGTTCAAATATTAGAAATGAGCATTATTTCTCAACAGTTACAGTGGTTCAGTGGTTGGTGCATGGGCGAAGATCAGTGTTGGATAATAGTTGGTACGCGTGTCTGTTCTCTGATACTATCTAAGCGGAGCGCGACGATGAGTTCGTGCGTAGCGTACATGAATGTTTTTGGCAAATATACATCCCAGATCGCCGGAATAACACTTCCCAGACCCAATGATGCTCCCAAACCTCCTTAAGTTTTAGATCTCATGGCTTAGAAATTTAGAAAAATAAAATGAGAACTAGTGATAATTTAAGTTACATCGACTTATATGAATGCTCATGGGCAGCGATCATGGGGGACTGGGGGGACATTCCCCCCCAATATTTTAGGTGGGGGATATAGTATCTAATATCCCCCCCCCCCCCCTAATATTTGGTGGCATAGTTTTTTTTGTGGCTATGAATAGAAAATAATTCGTGAGATTATTTATCCAAATCATATTTGGTGGTGGCTAAAACTTCATCCATGACACTTCGTGGACATTTCTGTTACCTGTGACCATATAGCAAGTTGTCGCTCATGATTATTATCATAATGTTTGTACATCTCTTGTGTATGAGTGTAAGGACGTACAATCATATATATGATCCACATCGATTGGGTTCACTGGGTTTCCATTTGGCCTGTTTCCTAAAAGATTTCTAACCGCAGGCGCGTAACCGAGGGGGGGGGGGGCAAAGGGGGCAACCCCTTGAGCATATTTTTTGTATTTTTTTTTTTATGATATCGCTAGTAATTTCAAAATAGAAAATAGATGCAACTTACAAGGCCTGGGAAGTGCCATTTCCAGCGATCTGGGAGGCATTTTCGGCCAAAATTTTCTTTTACGCTTTGCGCCATCCCATGGTGGCCCTTCGCTTAGATAGTTTCCCAAAAAGATTCGCCCCTGCCTTGGCATATTCCTCGCTACGCGCCTGTCTAACTGTGTCACAATTTATTACTAAATGTCACCAAAAAGTTTCAGACTTTCACCGTATTAAGTAGTTTTTACTTTTTTCGAAATGAATGAGCTAGACGGACCGCATCCGTATTGGAATTTGGTTTGCCGATAAAAAAAGGGAAATATTGCTGAAGCATATATAGTAACCATATATATATATATATATTTAGCCGAAATCGTGATTATTTTAATTGTTCCCAAAACAGGCCCATGTGATAGAGCGGTCCATTCTGTTACCAACCAGGCAATAAAACTGCCACAATAGGTCCATATCTTATAGAAAATTAAATAATATTGATATGAATGTTCAAATGTCATTTTTTTGAAAATGATAGCTCAGTCAACCGATTTTTATGGATTAAACAACAGATATGAGTTACGGGAATCGATATAATCCATCCTGATCGAAATCGGAAAGAATCGATTTTGGGTCGAAATTTGACATTTTGGTAAGGGTATAATTTTTGATTTTTTCAATTTTTGGCCGAAATCGTGATTATTTGAATTGTTCCCAAAACAGGCCCATGTGATAGAGTGGAGTCCATTCTGTTACCAACCAGGCAATAAAACTGCCACAATAGGTCCATATCTTATAGAAAATTAAATATTATTGATATGAATGTTCAAATGTCATTTTTATGAAAATGATAGCTCAGTCAACCGATTTTTATGGATTAAACAACAGATATGAGTTGCGGGAATCGATATAATCCATCCTGATCGAAATCGGAAAGAATCGATTTTGGGTCGAAATTTGACATTTTGGTAAGGATATATATAGCCTTATGATTTTTTCAATTTTTGGCCGAAATCGTGATTATTTGAATTGTTCCCAAAACAGGCCCATGTGATAGAGCGGTCCATTCTGTTACCAACCAGGCAATAAAACTGCCACAATAGGTCCATATCTTATAGAAAATTAAATAATATTGATATGAATGTTCAAATGTCATTTTTTTGAAAATGATAGCTCAGTCAACCGATTTTTATGGATTAAACAACAGATATGAGTTACGGGAATCGATATAATCCATCCTGATCGAAATCGGAAAGAATCGATTTTGGGTCGAAATTTGACATTTTGGTAAGGGTATAATTTTTGATTTTTTCAATTTTTGGCCGAAATCGTGATTATTTGAATTGTTCCCAAAACAGGCCCATGTGATAGAGTGGAGTCCATTCTGTTACCAACCAGGCAATAAAACTGCCACAATAGGTCCATATCTTATAGAAAATTAAATATTATTGATATGAATGTTCAAATGTCATTTTTATGAAAATGATAGCTCAGTCAACCGATTTTTATGGATTAAACAACAGATATGAGTTGCGGGAATCGATATAATCCATCCTGATCGAAATCGGAAAGAATCGATTTTTGGTCGAAATTTGACATTTTGGTAAGGGCCTTATGATTTTTTCAATTTTTGGCCGAAATCGTGATTATTTGAATTGTTCCCAAAACAGGCCCATGTGATAGAGCGGTCCATTCTGTTACCAACCAGGCAATAAAACTGCCACAATAGGTCCATATCTTATAGAAAATTAAATAATATTGATATGAATGTTCAAATGTCATTTTTCCGAAAATGAAAGCTCAGTCAACCGATTTTTATGGATTAAACAACAGATATGAGTTACGGGAATCGATATAATCCATCCTGATCGAAATCGGAAAGAATCGATTTTTGGTCGAAATTTGACATTTTGGTATGATTTTGTCAATTTTTGGCCGAAATCGTGATTATTTTAATTGTTCCCAAAACAGGCCCATGTGATAGAGCGGTCCAAACTTCTTGTCTTCATTGTTAATAATGATGTTCGTTAAGAGTCACCGTAGATATGTTGCGCGGGATGGTTTCCTGTAAAGACACAACTGAAGCCCAAAATCCGAACTAATTGGACCTAATGTTATAGTCGCCAATTGACCTTGAACAGAGGGGCCTACCGTGAAAATGTACGGGAATTTCAACCTTTAATATCTCAGCGAGACAATTCTACTGGATACAGAAATACGACTCAGAAGTCTTTAGATGTTGTCATTATTACAACCATATTAAAAGATATGTATGAAAAGCAGATTAAAGATATGCTAGAAACTCAAATTTGGCCAAGAAAACGATGTCACTACGGATGCTGTTTAGTAACATTTACATAACTTGAGCGTAGTAGTTACTGTAGCTCTTTCGTTGAAAACCTTTGGAATATGCTTAAAGTTGAGAGTTCCTCCATGCATTAGATTAATGAGGGACATAGATCATTGCATCTAACGAGGATATTTCCTGCGTTAGGATGTAAGGGAAGCGGCGAGTGTGGGGGTTGAGGATGGGTGGGAGCGGGGGTAAATGGGTGTAACAAGGTGGACCTGGTAAGTCGTTCTATATGAGGTTTTTAAAAAACATTGTAAGGTAAGTATCATTACTGCCTGCTCTTGCTGATTAATTGTTAGAATAAGTGTCGCTTATCAGAAGATATTCCTTGCAGCAGACGGGAGGGGGAAGTGGGCCAAGCTATGTGGATTACAGGTGAAGAATGAGGTTTGGAAGCGGAGTGCGGGGTATTTTTTATTTACATAACTTCAGTGTTGTAGTTACTTTAGTTTTTCCAAAAATGCGCTAGCGTACCTACATACACATGTTATATAAATGTCGGTACACGGCATCCGTAGTAACATCGTTTTTTGTGCCAAATATCTTTTTCAATCATACCTTTATACTGCTTTCCAAAGTTATCTTTTAGTATGGTTATAATAATGATAACATTTAAAGACTTCTGAGTAGTATTTCTGTTTCCTGTGAAAGCGTCTCGCTGAGATATTAATGGATGAATTTCCCGTACGTTTTCACGGTAGGCCCCTCCGTTCAAGGTCAACGGACGACTATAACATTAGGTCCAAAATATTCCGATTCTGGTCCTCGTTTTCTACTCTTACCGCGACAACTCCTCGCTACGTACCTATGGTGTCTTCTAAACGACATCAATATAAACAACGTTTTACATCATCGATAAGGTCTTTGTTGTATTTCTTAAGTCATTTCTTAATACTTTTTCTACGATAAAAGGGCATTACGGGGTAAGGACCAATTTCCGTCATCGTGAACTCAACAGCTTTCTCTCTCTTCCCGAAAACATTTATGAAGAACAAAGGTTTGATTTGACTGCTTTGAAATCACGTATCACTGGCAAGATGCGTCGAACGCCCTTCAGCGCCCTCTTTAAACACTTCGCTTGCGACTTCCGAGGAGAACAATACAAAACCGAAAAACTTTTAGCACTAACAAAGCAGTTTCAATCCTTTGTTAGTGCTAAAAGTTTTTCGGTTTTGTATTGTTCCTCGGAAGTCTCAAGTGAAGTGTTTAATAGTCAGTGCTATATAATAATGAGAGAGAAATAACCCTAATGTAAGCATTATTTATAAGGCTTTTGCTTTTTTCAGGCCTAAAGTAGGATCATAAGACTAAATATTTATATTGCCTTACCAAATTTTGAGGATAAAGATTGAATTTCTCAGATTTTATCAGGATGCCTTTAATGGCCATCCAGGGTCCCAGGGAAGTTTTAGCATCAACTGATAGTGGGTTTCTATCAAATTTTAGGCCTGAAAAAGCCTTATAAATCATACTATCATGGCTATATATATATATATATATATATATATATCATAGACTTATAATTTTTTTCAATTTTTTGCCCAAAATCCCGACTTTTTCGATTCTTGCCAAAATCATGTATTTGGAGGGGTTCTTTCTGATCATAAAGGAGGGATAAAATCGTTACTATTCATCCTGGCATGCTTTTCGATGATTTCTATGAGATGACTTCCAAAGATAGCGAAAAACACATTTGTAGTAGTCAATTTTAATCGTAATGTTAGCATAATTTATTAGGCCTTAGTCACCATAAGAACATGTACGCAACAATTAGTGAATGATAGACTATACGTAATCAGGCATTTGAATTCGGGTATTAAAGATGTTGTTCATCATGACAGCTGATGAATTGGAAAGAGAGACAACACAGACATAGTCATTCAATAGCTACAAACTAATACTGGATGCCGTCACGTGATACACAACGATCGCTATATTTCTCTGGCATTGTTCTCTTTGTGGATTGAAATGTTACCGTTTACCGAAGTTTGACACTATGTATCGCAGAAACTCAGCTAACAATCAGATCAAGAGAGCCATTTGATTTAACGCTGATAATTTTGCAGGAATAACAAATTGAGACTCGGAAGACTTTTCCTCACTTCTAATGCACATGTTTGAGAGGTATTATCAATACATGTAGCCCCATTTCTCTACTTTTGAAGCAAGACAAACCCACATATGATTTTCTGTAAGATCTTAAGTGAGGTCCTATCATACATTGAAATTTCAGTCAGGATGTTACAAGCAATTGTATCACACATACACCAACACACACATCCGCCTGTATGACTAAAAAGGTTACGATTATCATCGAAACCAAAAAGCAGGATCAATAACATTCTTGTCCTGAGAAACTCCTGTTGTGATGAAGTCTTACCTGATTTTCCTCACAAATCGTATCCAGAGTTTCCAAACCTCTCACTACTTTTTCGCTTGGAAAAATTGCCTCACTTAATGAGCAAAGTATATGGCAAGGAATCACAATGCCAACTAGCTTTTTTTTAAAAAAAAGTCTCCTTCCATTGTTAGGTTCAAATATTAGAAACGAGCATTATTTCTCAACAGTTACAGTGGCAGAGTGGTTAGTGCTCTGTACCTGCAGAGCGAGACAAACTCAATGTCTAGGGTTCAAACCCCAGTGAAGACAGTTTTCCCTTTTCTATTCTTATACCTGTTTTCTTCCATCACGAACCTTAAATATTAGAAATGAGCATTATTTCTCAACAGTTACAGTGGTGCAGTGGTAGTGCTCTGTACCTGCAGAACAAGACAAACTCAATGTCTAGGGTTCAAACCCCAGTGAAGGCAGTTTTCCTTTTTCTATTCTTATACCTCTTTCCTTCCATCATGAACCTTAAATATTAGAAACGAGCATTATTTCTCAACAGTTACAGTGGTGCAGTGGTCAGTGCCTTGTATCTAAAGAGCAAGACAAACTCCTTGTCTAGGGTTCAAATCCCACAGGATGCATGTCTGTGGTTCAAGTCCAGCCAGAGCCTTTTAATTTTCTGTTCTTTGGAGGATGTGGAAGTATAAAGGTAAGAAACGAAGTTTATTCATTGGGAACCGAAATGGTGTAATCGGTTGTTCCTTATGCGATTAGACACTTCTGATCGGCTCGGTTCAAGTCCAGGGTGAGTGATCGCTGGAAAAGGACTTCGCTGGCACCCGTCCCCCTGACAAGGTTCCAAAGCGGCCAAGGGAAATCGCCGGCACCCCTACCCCCTGACAAGGTTCCCAAGCGGCCAAGGGAATTTGCCGGCACCCCTCCCCCTGACAAGGTTCCCAAGTAGCCTGACAAGTATCAGTGGAGAAAATGTTTTACAAAAACTCTTTTAAGTCCAAACAACTGGATCTTTAAATATTTGAAAAGCAAGCTAAAGCTTTCTCCCACCTAATGGTCTAGTGGTAGAGAAAAAGTTTTGGCAGCAGAAGGTCCCTGGTTCAGTCCCAACTACTGCTTTCTTTTCCTCAAAATATATCCTACCTTGTTTAGCAGCTTGCAGAAAACTCATCAAACAAGATTTTTCTAAAAAATTCAATACATGTAATCAATAACTACATCCACTTTATTTATTTAGAACAAACCATTCCATAGCAGGTGAATTAAGTACTTCTAACCATTCATTACATGCAGATAGTTGTATGAGAAGGATTACATTTGCTTCTAATATAAGGCTAATGAAGGATATTTTGAACATGAACTTGGATCTTTTTCATGCCAAATCTGTTCAGTGGCAGCAATTTTCTCTAGTTCAATCACCACCCTTACCCTAATAAATATTCAGTATAAATAAATTCCAGATTGAGATATCGTGATTACAAGGTTTTCACAATTTGACCCCTGGTGACCTCAAATGATCTTTGCCGACCATCAAAAACAATAGGCTTCTTTTACACAATGTGGTACTCCTACACACTAAATATGAGGTCTGCCCATGATTTCTCATCTTGCGTTATCGTGTTTACAGGGTTTTCACAACTTGACCCCTGGTGATCCCAAATGACCTTTGACCTCCACCAAAAACCACAGGCTTCTTGTACTTCATATGGTACTTCTACACTCTAAATATGAGGTCCACCCAAACTTTTCTTCTTGAGATATCGTGTTTACAAGTTTTACACACTTTGACCCCTGGTGACCCCAAATGGCCTTTGACCTAGGCTTCTTGTACTCAATGTGGTACTTCTACACATCAAATATAAAATTGGTCTGACCTTCCCTTCTTGGGATATCGTGTTTACAAGCTGGGCATCACAAACGCACTCACACACAATACACACACGCCATCATGATTGCATAGGTTACGATTATCATCTGTACCAAAAATTAATGGAAAAAACTGAAGAGGAAAGATGGCGATGCTGCATTTAATGATATCTTTGTTCCATCTGCTACACAGAAAAATAACCATGGTTGACACATCTCGGTGCCCACACATTACAGTCACAGAAAATAATCATAACCGTGGTTTTGTGTTTTCCGACAGTAAGGAAACCACAGACAAATCAGTTACTTGCAATTATAACAGTAGTCACTTGGTGTTAATTATTTTTTTCTTTCTTTGGGTCAAGTTTCTGTACCCCTGAATGTGGTCATAAGTCGACTCACATTGTACATAACTGCAAAATACAGCAGATGATAACCAAATTTAATTGATCTAAAATGTTGTACTAAAATGGAGATGGAAAAATTACTAACATGTGCATGCATGGCATGTCATCTGACTTTGAATTTATAAAATGGAAGTACCTTAATAGTTGCAAACAATATTTGTTGACATGTATTTCATTGATCCACCACTGGTTTGCTCATCCTCACCGTATAAAAAATTCTTACGTTAAGTATTTACAGTCTAATATTATTTATACGGGATATAAAATTTGTATTTTGGGGGGAAATATTTTAGTCAAAATTTTTATATTGAACATTATAGGGGATTTGTAGTGGCAGCAGTTGAAACTACTAAATTTAGAAAAAAATGGTTAATGACATAAATGATTAAACAATGCTGATTTGTCCAATTTTTACACAGCTGAAAAATACCCAGTTTGGAAGTAAAATATTTCCATAGGCCACAGACATAAATCAGGAAATTAAAATAGATTTCCTTTGACATTGAGCCCAAAGAAAAAGGGGGAAGACAACAAAATAATATAAAACTTACAAAGGAGAATTAATTCACATAATTAATTTTTTTTTAAATGTTTCACATTGTAAACCAGCTAATGTAAGCATCGGATTCTGTATTAAAGAAACAAGTGGAAAAAAGTTCACCCAAAACATATACCAATAATGAGTTTAAGAAATTGTTATAAATATATATATAAGATTAACTTTAATATTTGCCTATAAACGACACATTTGCCAGCTGAACCAGGTGCCTATAGTTACTAACTGATAGTTTTAACGACATTTTGTGGTTCATACAATATTTTAGAAACTTGGAATTTTTGTACAAGCACTGCCAGCATTGCTGTGGCCGAGTGGATAAAGGCGGTGGCATTTGAAGCAATGAGGCTTAGCAATCGGGAGGTTCGGGGTTCGATTCCCGGCCGGGTCATAGGAAGGTGGGTTTTTCATCCAAGAGCAATCTACGGTTTTCCCATCTGAAATGACTTTCTAAATTTAAAAGATTCCAAATTTGAGTTAAATTGTTGACTGGAACATTTGGAAGCCACCCGACGTGTAAGTTGTAATCCATAAGCCCTTGCGGGTTTCTCCCACATTTGTGGTCGCTTAAGCGTCGTAAAAATAACTGCTGATTATTATTATTATTATTATATAAAATACTCCATTATTCTCTGAGGTAGAGTTGCAGTAATTAAGCATTGTGTTATGACAAAGCTTCTTTGAAACACCATTACAAGGGATTGTTACTTGA
This sequence comes from Apostichopus japonicus, assembly GCF_037975245.1. Taxonomy (NCBI): domain Eukaryota; kingdom Metazoa; phylum Echinodermata; class Holothuroidea; order Aspidochirotida; family Stichopodidae; genus Apostichopus; species Apostichopus japonicus. The sequence goes on along the minus strand of NC_092564.1, from coordinate 23,704,675 downwards.
GAAAGATAACATGTATTCAAATTATGAACAAATAAAGTGTAGCTGGGTTTATTAGTCAGTGTTATGTGTGGGAGTTATCCAACCTGCTCAATGGCCGATGTCAAACACACAGTGTGTGTGCTGTATTGAACTAATGCCACATACTATTGGCACACTAAGGGTCTCTGAGGAATCAAATAAAACACACGTAATGAAAACATGGTTGACTAAACAGCTCAAAGAAATCAACAGTTATCTGGGTAAATCCTACGAAAAATAACAAAAATTCTGCTTTCTTGAAGAAAGAAAATGGCTCTGTATCACACAGTGACTTAATCTGAGACTGGAGGGTTCTTTCATGACAGTGAAAGAGGTAGCAGTTTACTTCATAGCCGCAACTAGCATAGTGAGAAATGGCCACCGGAAAAAGAAAAAAACAACCCGGTCTGCGTCAGCACACCCTAAACATAACCATAAATATAGTTCGCTCTATCGTAGAAAAATTTGTATCTGGTGAATGTGAAGTGGTTATCCTACGGGCAGAGTTCCACATAGTTACCGGGGAAGAGCCCCGTATATCCATTCATAACACCTTCGTACCAACCGTCCGGGTTTTTCTGGAGGACGTAGATGAGGGAGCCCTCCGCGAATGTCAGTTCGTCATCTCTGGTGGCTTCGTAGTCAAAGATGGCAATAACTGTGAAGGTTGAAAGACAAAAGAATGATTAGGAATAATTAGCATGAAAAGACAAAAGAAGAAAAACTCGCCCATCAATGCATTAAAGGACATGATGCATTGAGGACTTGAATAAGTCTAAATGTGATGAATTTTTACAAATAGAAAAATCAAATTGATTGAAAGTAAAGATTTATACAACAAAATAACAAATGCATGAGGAATTAGAAAATATGAAGATACAATTGCACAGTTTCTTAAAAGAGGGGTTAACAATGAAACTTGTAAAATGCAAGTCCCTGAAATACAGGTAAATAAATAAATACAGAATGAGGGAAGAATGAAAAGAATCAACCCCTCCCAACCTCAAATTTAAAAAAAAAAAACCTACGAACAGGAGAAAATTTTTATTATCACACAGGTATAAGTCAGTACATTACACAGTACAGCATTGCTTGGTACTTACTATACGGGAATCTGATGGATAATTAAGGGTTCTTTTAAGTACTACTACTGCTGATGACGTTTAACATTGGCCATAGAGTGTAATGAAGTGCGGTTAACTACAATATCATCTATTTTTGTAACTTGTTTAAATGTGCAATCTGAGACAGAAATGTGCACTATCACAAGGAACAATACCAGCCTCTCTGTGGTATATCTTACATGTACAAGGGACAGTGTTACTTCAAGCTTATACACAGTATTACATATACAGGCCACAGGCTATGCGATGCTCTCATCAACATGAATATTAAGCAGTGGCAGGGTAAGAGTATGTACAAGCATTCATGTCTCGATTTGTACCATCCACAAAGCACAAACATACAAACCAAGACACCAGTGGCTGTAACATGGTTAAGGACTTAACATTGTTAATTTGCTCATTGTTACGCAACGTGGCTATAAGCAGTAGCTGCACAAAATTGTACAAATTAATGTGACTGTACATAGGGAACCAGAATGCATTGAAAGAGATACAGTAAGTTGGGCCCTCTGGATTTAGTCGCTTTGTATAAAGGAAAGCAAAAACGGGGACTTTTACAAACCTTTTTCAACAAAACTACCAGGAACCCAAGAGGGTTCATCGGTCTGTAGGAATTCAGGAGGGGGAGGCATGGTGTCATCCACAGGTGGAGGTGGTGCCATGAAATCTGTTTTAAATCAAAACGAAACACATGACTGAGAGGAGAGGCAACGTCAACTGTAACTTTTGTGTACAGTAGGTAACTCATTTGAAGGAGACTGAACTACTTAATGCAAAATTATTGAAATGTTTCCTTATAAAAAAATTCAAGAAATGACTTTAGGTGTTTTTGTCATGACTGCGGAAGGATTCGTCAACACATGCTCAGTAACATCAGACAGAGGGCAGCACCTATCTCATCCGTTACTTCACCGACATCACACCGACACCACATCAACGACATCACACCGACATCTCACTTCACCGACATCTAATTGTATTAAGGCTTTAATACATAAGGTCCCTCAGGTAAGTCCCCTAATGTAACCCTCCAACTTCCAATTCCACCCCCCCCCCACCCCACACACCTCCTGAAGAACCACTTGTACTATTTGTATGTTGGTCAGTGTACTGGTACTACATTTTCCTCATTTCCATTTTGCATTATCTTTTCCGATGCAGTTTATCGACATCCACACCACAAAGACCCAGCTACACACTGTAAGCTCGATCTTTAACCTCTTGCATGACAGGCATTATAGCTGGCTACATATCTTCATAAATGGTCAGCAAAATCCAGTCCTTCGTTTACTTACCTTCCTGCTCATAATCGACTGGAGGAGGGGGTAGTTCTACTTGTGAATCAGGGCTACCTATGTCCCCTGCGCCTCCTCTCATATGCAGCGCCTGGTTCAGCTGGGAGGAGAAGGGACTCTGTGCTGGGGGAGGGAGCTCGTCTGCAGCGGGTGGTGGTGGTGTCCCCACGAATTGCTGTGCAGGTGGTGGTGTAGGGGGAGGTGGTGCACCCATATGAGGCATTGGACCTTTTCAAAGAGGAGACAATGGGGCTCATGTTAGTATTAACCACATGCAACCTTGAAACACAACAAAAAAAATTGTCAAAATATAAAAAATTTAAATTAAAAAAAAATATGACTAAAATTGTTAGTATCTGTGATAGGTGAGCCAGAGGAAGAAGGCAAAAAAATATGAAATTAAATTTAAAAAAATATAATTTTTTTTACAAAAAATGGCAGAAAGATCTGAACCAATAAATTGGAAAGAAAATTGATCAAGACTACTTATTAAAATGAAAATTCCTGAGAAACTCATAACAGTCATTCAATATTGTTTCTGTGTGTTCACTAAGGCAAGGATAGTCTATGTTACACTCTGGAGGTACACTAATGATGGAAATAATGAGTTTCAGTTTTCTCATGTTTTGCTACTTGAGATTCCTTAACTAAAATGACCTGAGTTACACCAGAGTACTTCCACACTACACTGACTCAATGAGCACTCAAATCTGAAGTATATCATTTTCTTTGAAATCTAGAGGGAATTTCTTCTGATCCAAAATGGTGGAGTTATCGGTTTAAATCATTTGATAAACATGAAAAGTTATAACCAAGTGTTATACCCAAAATTAGGTATAGCCACTATCAAAGTGTTATCAAAGTGTGGCTAGGCTAACCAGTTGAACTTTCTCTTTGCAACTGATAAAGATAAAATGTTATGACAAATGCTATACCTAAACATAGGTATATCTGCTATCACAGTGTTATCTATGGGCAACGTTAACAGTTGAGTTCTTTTGCGACTGATCAAAATAAAACGTTATGACAAATGCTATACCAAAAAGTAGGTATATCTGCTATCAAAGTGTTATAGGTTAACGCTAACCACTTTTCTCTCCTCTTCAGGGAACAGAGTTTCCTTGAGATATTACACATCTGTAGTAAAACTTACCACAGTTCACAAATGTTTGTGTTCAATTATAACCATGACAGCAGACAGTCCCATTGCAAACAAAACCAGCTGTCCTTCTGCTGCTAAATATCATTCCAAAGACGAAACCACCAAAACTTAACATTGTCCTTAGTGATTCAGTTTTGGCAGCAATATGGGGCTTCACTCTTTAAAACTTAACAAAAATCAATTCATCAAAGACCTTTTGAAGATTGTCTTCAGTTTAAAAAAATTATTTGGATAGTTCATGAGCTCTCTGGGCTGTGATGACTCATATTTGATACAATGCTTCTAAAAACCCAAAAGATCCCAAGACCTTCCTATATAATACCAAATCATTAAATAAAAAGATTACTGCTTTTCTATTTTGAGAGCCAATAGCTTTTTAGCTAATGCAAAAAATTGATGATTGGTGATTTTATGATTTTAATTAGCAATACGATGAGAGGCTGAGGTAATCAATGGATCATACGATCAGACAAATACCAATACTTAATCCTCCCCCCACCCTCTCCCCTCCCCTCCCCTCACCCCAAAAAATACAAAAAGCCACCAACATGAAAACAATTACAATGGGGAAACTACAATAGAGACACATACAAAAACAGATAAGACTGTCTTGGATATAAGATAAGATTTTAGATGAAAGACTGTTGTAGATAATACAGATATGGTCACCTGTGCACCAATGAATATGCATGATCAAGCTCTTCCGATTGCCACATTGAACATATCCTTTCCTGTCATATATATACATGAAGGATTTTTACAAAAAAACATGCTTAAGATTTGACAATTATTTTAAACAAAAGCAAAATATAAACATTTTGAAATAAGGAAAAGAATGACCCAACTGAAGGATTCGATGAGCAAAAATAAAAAATAAACACCTCCCTTCCCCCCCCCCCCCCCAAGAAAGAAACCAGCAACAGAAATATGATATTTCAAATTTTTAAAATTTCCTTTGCCATTATATATACCTTTACGATTCTGGCAATAGCATATCACTTTACAAAGCATGGTCAGTATGCCTTTGATATTAAACTTAAGATTCTATAGGTTAAATCTACAAACAAAAATTCTAGTCGGGATCTTTCTTTAATCCCTCGTTAGAGGCGAGTCTATTTAAACAGCGTTTTGTTAGAAGCTGCACAATTGTTTTTACTATGTATGAATTATGATTTCTGTCCATGCATGTTCTACTATTGTTTCCATGGCAATGTAAAGCAATAGCGACTCTATCAATAGTCTGCTTCTGAAATCTGCAAAAACAAATAAAATGGTACCCACTTCAGGTCCCTCAGGGGACAGGACAGTAAAGGGGTGAGGAGGGAATGGCTAGGGGGAATGGTTGGTAAGCCTTCTGACAGCAACGTTAAGTAAGGGGAGTTGGTATACTATCTGTTCGGACAGAAGCAGATAAACTGACAAATGAGAAAAACAGGATATGTATCCACCTACCCCTCAAGTTACTTTATGACTTGTACTTATCACAGGAATACTAACAAATGTCACACTAAGGGTTACACTGAGCAAAATTAGAAATTTTGTTTGCCCTGCCATGCACATCAATGACTAGCACTTAACGTAAAGAAGATGGATATGGGAGGGGGGGAGGGGGGAACAGTGGGATGCATACAAATATCTTCTGGAATACACATCCATCAGACTAAAATTATTCCTTTTTTTCAAAGGTTGATGAGGTCAGCTGAATTTGAATAACTTTAACAATATTCCAGGTATTATGATTGTAATGTCTCTACTGGCATCAAGTTAGATCAATTCTGTTAAGAATGAAAATAACTGCTAGGAAAAAGAAAAAAAAAAAAACACCCAACCCAACCTTGAGAGTGCATTTCAAATTATGTAGAAAATGAGGTATGTTTGTTGAGGTACAGATAAAGACAGACAGACAGACAGAAATCGATAGAGGGAGGGAGGGAGAGGCTGTGTGGGGAGAGGAAGAAGCTTAGATTGTTTTTCCTAATGATAAGATTAAAAACATCTAACATGCAAACTACACCCAGCACCAGTTTTCTAGTTCCTTAATACATGAAACCCCAAAAAACAATCTGTATGATGACAGTGATTCAGAAATCGTGCTGGAGTAATCAGGCTCGAGTCTTACCCAATGAACCGCGCAAAAATGCGGGCGTCCATGGTATGGAGGCTTGCCTAATAGATGCATTCATACCATATTCGTCATCTATAAGAGATTTAATTTGTTTTCAAATATTACAATGAAAAAATGAAGGGAAAAAAATTATGAAAACAAAAGAAAAAGATGGAAATGCATGAAATGCTTCTGAAGGTTAGTGTTAATATTATCATATCTGTTAAAATCTCCGAATACACATCTTACCTACCAGTCATGGACCATGATTCTTGAAGTTATGTTCACAATAACAGACAATGGAGTGAAGTTTTATTGTCAGTAATTATATATATATTAACATTTTCAGCTGATTCCTTCATGAATATGCAAAGCCAGCAAATATATATGTATATGTCTGATTTTCAGACTTTGCCATAACTTCTCCAAATATTGCAATATTTGAAAATTAGCATATAGATTGCAGGATGATACGGGACACCAGGAATAACGGGATTTAGTTTCTATGGCGATAATAATTAGCTACGTTCAGACCGCAGGCATGTTTGGTCAACGAACTAACGGGTATCTTTCCTTTAGACAAAACGCAAATGAATTTGAAAGATGTAACATTTGTCCATGATTCAATCCACTGCTGCTCTTGGAAGGATACAGAATTCCATTGACTTATGTACTAACAAACTTGATTAGTGACATAAAAATTTAGCAAATTCGATCTCTGTGAACGCAATTTCCAGCAAAACTTTACAGATTTAAATATTGCACAGGCAGAATCTTTTGACAGGCCTGGCTGATCAACACCAAATCATAAAAAAATAACATAAAAACCTTTACGGTAAGGTTAGATAAAAATTAGTCTGTCAAGAGATCTTTGAGAAATTTCTCGAGCAGAGTTTTTTCTTATAGTGCTAATTTTTATAAATATATATATTTTTTTATTATACACAAGAACCCAAAGCTGCTTTTTTTTTTAGCAAATTGACCCACGGTTAAGATTTCACAGCATAAGTTGAAAGTTATAAAAATGCTTGAAAGACCAAACATCATTTCTGGAAGGAACTTGAGTGTTATGTAATCAACAGTCATTGAAGACATTTTCCCTGCCTATAGAATAACACCCTCTATGAAGTAACTAAGGAAGTTTTCAAGTAACTTTCAAGTTTTCCATTGGCATTTCCACATTTACATAATTCACAATGACTGTTTGACTTATCAAAGAAAGAAAAAAGGTTTGAAAGAGCCATCCCTGTGTGATGGGGACGTGACCTACTTGTGCTGTCTTGGGTCATAGATGGCGGTGGTGGAGCATTGTTGGACATTGTCATTCCTGCCATGTTTGGTGTCATACTGGGCGGTGGAGGGGCACCCATGTTTGATATCTGGGAAGGGGGTCGGTCTTTGCTCTGAGGGAGGGGCGAATTCTGGGAACTTTGTAGGGATGTCTGCGAATCGTGTCTGGCACTGGTGTACCCTCCGGGAGGGAGAGGCGCTGGCGGGGGTGCACCCATCGGTTTCCTCCTGGACATGGAGTCATAATGACCTGGAAGAGTGGAGAGAACAGAGATGGAAATAGTGCAAGGCAAATCAGATTTGTTAAATACGTTAGAACTGAAAAAGAATTACACAAATAATCTATCACCATGTATGAGGTCACCCATTGCAGAGCTCATCTTCATTTTCAAATCAATTTAATTTCTTTTTATTCCATCGTTGTAGAAAGCTATAAAATGGGAGTTTGATCGACGATTTTCACGTTTGTCTGAAGTAGAGATTTGATTTCACAATTATTTGCAAAGTGTAAAAGAATTACCAAGTCATCAAGTCTGCTAAAAAATACTTCACTTGTATCAAATTCAACACTGCTGTTGGTTGGCAAAACTCCTCTTTTGGTCTCACCTTTTTGTCAACATGGGTTTTTTTTTTCTTTCCGATTTCTGACATATATGCAAGAATTTAACCAACATGAACAGCAAACACAACTAGTTCTATTGGAAAAAAACTGATCAGAATACTTCATAACTCTAAATATAATTACCAGACAAAAATTTTTGGATTAAGTTTGCAGTCAGATGTCAAGAAATGAAAGAAGATAATGAAGGTACACTGGTGAGAACCGGCACCACAACATACGGTCTACAAGTGTGTAAGGATGGGTTTTAGACCGTGTCGGTCCATTTTCCATGTTCCAATTCAACGAGGGGAGTGAAGAGGTGCCAAAAAAAAAGTATTAACGACCAGAACCATTTTCAAGTGGAAAATATGTTTAAAATACCAGCATGCGCAGGATTTCTGCCGAGAGAAACCGGAAAATCGGCGCTCCCGCTGGTCCCGGTGCTACCGATGGAGTCGGTCCGTCTACTCGGCGCCCGCTGCCTCGTACTCGGACTTAACTTGGTGCCGTGACCCATGTCGTCCAGAATGGAGTAATCGATTGGAGTTGATTTGTATTTCTGCTGCTTCTCTTGGTTGCTTGGCGCGACGATCTTGTGAGTCCGAGGGCAGCTCTTACTGGTCGTCAGGACCCCGATCTCTCGCCGGGCGACTTTCTCCTTGTGAATACTAACAGTCTGCAAATGATTGAACAAAATTTAACAACACAAGTTGACAATTATTTCGGAAAAGTCATAACAGACGGGAGCGCTAGCCCTCTTGATAGTTATCATATCTTGTCGGTTCCAACATGGTCTGTCAAATACAGTTTCACATCGTTTACCAATCATGAAGCCCTATGAGGTATACATGCATTGCTATAACAGTGACACACCATAATGTTGAGCTATGAGCACTCGTTGGAGGAACTGTAAGGCTGTCTTGTCTTGTAATATATTTCACTATATTTTCAAAGACACACCCGAGAAACCCCTATGATCATCCCCAGTGCTGAGAACCTGAGCCGTACAGTACCCTATCCATTGCACCAAGTGTTCATTAAAGTATAGTACAACTTTCTTGTACAGAGAAAGCAATGCACACTAACACACACAAATTCATACCAAAGGATTGGTTACCCAGGGCTTTATTCACAAATTAGAAAGCAACCAATTTGGAGATGAGAGAAAAACTTTTGGCCAACAGGATGGTTTACTAATTTACCTGTGTTTGCAATGGAAAAGAAAAACAAGAGTTTTATCTGTGTATATAAGTGAGATCTTACCTGTGCTATATGGTTGATATTTGTCTCCATATTGGATAACTGTGTTGCTTGTAAGTCCAACATATTTAACATACTGGTTGCTAGGGTGTTGATTTGGTAGGCCACACTGGCCAAGGACTGAGTCACATAGTTCTTAGTCTCCTCCAAAGCTTGTCTCTTGTTCGCTGCCTGCAAGAACAACAACATCATCAAATTAAATGAACTCTTTAGTGGTACAAGAATGAGCATTATTTAACACCATGGCTACCTCACTCAGTCTTTGTTACTACATGGCAACATTGGTTAACACTCAAAATCCACAAAGTACCAGTAAATAAATACTCCTAAACTGTAAAAGAATAGCTAAACAATGCAAATTCCTGTGGTTATTTAGCATACCTTGCATGGTTTGTTTGAGATTATTATATTACACATCTATCTGCAGCAGATATATGCATAATATCTTGACACTGTATAAATGCCTACTGCATGAGCTAGAAGATGCACAGACATGTACCAATTTAATGTTAAAATACATCAGGTACAAATCTAGCGTCAACCTACTAAGTGGTTGCTTGCTATAAAGGGAAATTAAAACCAACATTAGAGAATTCAGTATCCATTAACTTTTAAGTGGAGAAATATACCTGGCATGGCATAGCAAATACTATAGCAAAATGGGTAAATTGCTTTACAAATGTAAAGCCTAGCATTCCAACATTGCTGTAGTTACTAAATTACTCCCTGTTACCGGTACTTTAACACCTCAACTATCAATAGGCTTAATTAATAATACACACAATAACAATTGGATTGACACACCCAACACAGTGGCTTCGCTTTGAGTAAAGGATGTCTCTGTTTACTGATTTATGGGTATAACTGTAGGGCTTTACTTAGTCTTAATCAAACTGTTGTGGTGGCAGGACTATGTTATAAATAGCTAGGCTATGCATAGCCTATTCTGAGGAAGCTTACTTTACTAATACTAGCCTAGGCCCCTAGACTAGGCCTTACTGTTGTTAGTGTACTGTTACGTTACCTTCTCATAGTTTTCTTCACAGTAACTGGCGACCTGAGGAAGATTATTATGTGAATCAATTAAGGCCTGCCTTCCAGTTGGAATTTCATTGACCAGAAGGTCTTCCAATGTAGACATCATGATGAAAGCCTACGATTTCCGTTTATTTGCACTCCAAAACTGTAGAAAGTCTGATACCAACTTCGACGGAAATCCTTACACTATACTAACGTAAAATTCTTGTTAACGTAGGTTACATACACAAATTAGCTAGACTGACCAAGCCTAGCTACCTTTTCTCTTCCTTGTCGGAGATTGTGGATAATCACCCTGGAAGTGAGGGCGCTATAGCAAATGTATCAACTTTAGGTGTTTATACGGTGATTGCATGTAGTAGTTACGATGGCCGTACTGGTACGGGACGCGAAATTATTTTTCCCACTTGAACGCGGCCACATGGGCGTGGCTTATGAAATACGTCACAGGCCGGCAAGTTTGTGACTTCGACTTCGAGCTCTTACGTAAAGCTCTTAAATAATATACTCAGCTAATATACTCAGGCCTAATATACTCAGGCCTAAGACATGACTTCATGAGATCCATGATGATGTGCGACTGCTCCTCCCAGTCAATCGGGTCTTATGGAGCTCTTGAGGTAAATTCCATCACAAAATCAAACTGTGTTTGTTTATTAGATGTGTTATGAACCTCCCGTGTCTGGAAAAGTTTGGAAAAGAACCTCCAGTGACAGCAGGGTCTGGAAAAGTTATAGGTAGGCGTACTGACCTTTCAATGCTAAAAACCTACAAAGATACATGTATTGTATTGTGCCCCATATTGTTTTATCCATCATTCTAAATTATTTGTTCATTTATAAATGAACTCCCTTTTAAACGGCAGTAAGGAGCCTACGTGCTTTCATCATTAGTTCGTATTGTTACGGACTTGAAATATTCTACCCATTTTATTAAACAGTTGTCACTTGCGTCTGTATTAACTATGACCAGGGAGCTGTTACTGTTAGAGTAGCAGCTCCCTGCTATAACTATGCCTAAATAGCAATGTCCCTCTGTGCTATACTATTTATTATACTGGTACGTGTACTAGAATCCCTGACATGTAACTTAATTGAGAACTTTCAGCACCCAAACAAACACCCGAGAGATATCGCTGCATAGTCTGTGACGTGGACTAATAAGCCGTAACAACGACCGATAGTCCACGCCCATTATGCTAATATGGCCGCGTCGAAGTGGGAAAAATAATTTCGCGTACGGGACAAGAAGCCTAAGGACGGAGGGGTATAAAGAGAAGAACGTGGAGGGAAGAACTGGAGAATCAATAGGAATTGAATGATTTTAAAACCTAGTTAAATAGAAGAAAAGTATCAAAATACACAAGTTTGCACACTGCTCTACTAAATGCGAATCAGAACTCGACCGTCGTAGCGTGGAAAATCGCGAATACTCCGATATTGTGAAGTTATCCCCAACCCCCCTCTTCCCCCCCCCCCCTTCAAACACACACATACAAACCACCCGTCTGAAATTTAATTATAAATCTAAATTATGGCCTAAATGTTTCCCAGCTATGCCACTCCCCTTTCCCGTCCTCTTCGTTTGAAATTCTACATCTGCCCCTTTTTTTAAGTCACGTTCGGCTCCATTCGGCAAAACAGAGCAAGTGTTTTCCAGACGGATAGCCGACAGTGTTCTGCGTGTCACAACTTAACCTGAAGTTTTGACAAATGTAGCCAATCACAGGAAAGTACTTTTGCATGTGACCTAGTTCAGCAAAGGTCGTTCACAGAAAAACAGTTGCTGTTTGCCTTAATCGTTCGTTCATTTTAGAAAGCCAATGTACTCGTAATGTAAACAACTCATAAATATATTTTCATAAAAGAATGCATAAATAGCTTTGCATGGATGGCTTCTATGTGCAGTAACCTCATATTGCCCTGTCTATGTCTGCCAATTGTGATCATAGAGAGTGGTGGAATTTGGCGGATGGGTGACTGGGAAGCAATATATTCTAACATCTGGGGTGTTGTGGGAGTTCTGACCAGCTATTAGGTGGGGTAGTGAATGTTTCCCTCTGAAATAACCTGACATTTAGCATATCATACATGCCCTTCACCTTTACACACATAGGCTATATATGGGCCTATCTACTCGCTGGCTAACAATCTTCTAGGCCAGTTATTATGATACGTAAATAAGGTTTTTAATGATCACCCAAGAAAAATGAACACTACTAAATGATTGAGTAGAAAGATGTTTATTTCATATGATTGTGTAGAAACATGTTTATTTCATAAACCCATTCACCAGTGAAGCAACATGATTTTGACCTTTGACCATTCAAGGTAATACTAAACAGTATATACCCTTGTCAATGTAAACCCATCATATAAATAGAAAAGAGTATAAGAATGGATAATGAATAAAATTTAATCATCAATATGAGGGAGGGAAATTGTAAAAGGAAAAAAAGTTCAACAGAATTTTTGGACATCACATTTGCAGTATTTCTTGCATACAAAAATATAGTTACCATGGAAACCAGCCCAAAATTTGACAGGTATTTAATTACCTTCGTGCATATTGTACAAAATCTCTGCACAAAAACTCATGCGCACTTCAGCCATCAAGATTCTTTCTGAATATGCATAGTTGAATATAGATGATTCAAGCTAAATTTTCATTGTTTCATTGTTATTATATATTTAAAACATTATGACCCATGCTCAGTAGCCCATCCAAAATATTGTTAAGAACACAGGTTAACTACAGTTACCAGAGTTACTTTGGCAGGTTGATTTCTAAAACTGGAATCAAGTAACAGCCATGATTCAAGGCTAGGCCTTATAAACTAACATGTGAAATAACAGCTTCGAACTAAGGCTAGGCTTTATTGACTAACATGATGAAAAGGTTACCCTGATAAATTAAAGACTATACCTAATTATTGACAGTCATGATGAAGAATGACATAACATCCCTGATAAGCTGTTATAGCTTTTTAAACCTCTTTTAACAGTCTCTCTAATCACATTAAATCCTATCTGTGCAGTACCATCCTAATTGCAATACAAACATCACACTTCACTGATTGATTTGATCTAAGGCTTGAAAAAATACTGATCAGTTTTGCCATTGTCACTGGCATCTATCCAAAATGCTCCAGAATAATATCATATCTGACAACTGTCATGGTATTATGGTGAGACTAGGAGGCCCAGATGAAGAGGGCGCTACAGCAGCATGCAGCCAGGCTGCATAGGACAAATAGCTACATATAGCTGCAGCCTTTCTTGATGACACAGTCATTGTATTATGACATATATTACCTTTTGATTATTACTAGTTATTTCGGATTGCTGCCCTCTATTCTTTAAGAACAATATGTTTGTTTGGGTGTGCTGTTAGTGTCTGCTAACTTCTACCTGAATTATTGACATGACAACAACACGATAGAAAGCAGAATTACACATTGTTTTAAACATCTTTTGTAAGAAGATAAGAGATAATACATCATATATCCTCCTTCCTCTGTGACTAGATATTCTGTGTTTCCTCTTCTTGGAATGTAGATTTCGTTTTGAAGAACACTGACTTTCACAGAGTAGTAGGCTACATACTACTTGAAACTGAAAGATCTGTTTAATGAGTGGCCTATTGTCTCTGCTAACACTGTAAATGTTATTAGGTAAGCAATACACACAAAACCAATGACAAATTACTCTCTTATCTTAGTGCATGATTTACTTCCCATAATCACACTTAATACTCAATACAGCTTAATTCTGTATCTACGTTTAACAGTTGATGAAGTCCATCTTAACTATTCTTTTCAATACTGCAGATTATCAATAATTTTAATGAAAAACCAGTGGCGAGGGAGGTGGGAAGGCCCCCAATTGTTTGTCTGGCTACTCTCAACAAAGAGTAAGAATTTGTTTATTTTAGAAACTAGTTTCTGCTGACTGCCCAACCTGAAAAGCTTTGCCCACCCCCCCCCCATCTTAAATATGCACCTGATGAAAGCACTGAACAACATCTGTTTCACCCTCTGTACCATTGTCTTTTCTTTTGTCAGCTATTGTCATCAACTCTTTGAATCACAAAAGTTCATTCCATACTATTTGCTTTCCCATTTCCAATACTCGGCTCAACAGAAGGTTGCGGTTCAAACCATAGAGAGCTGTATCTATCAAGATATTTGTGTGAAATTTGGATGTTGCGCCCACAATTGAAGCAAAGGACTTATACTTAGCCACACAACAGATCCATGTGCTGAGTTAACGCAGAAAAGTTCAACGAATAGGGTCATAGTTTTGTCAAAATTGCCTCAAAAGATGGAAGGTAAATGAAAGTGTTAATTATGCTTTGGTGCCCAATATGCTAAAAAGAATATGTTATTGAAGCCACCAAAAAAGAAGAAAAAACAATCCAATAAAATCAATAAAATTTGAAAAAACATGATTAGCCCAAACTACTTGCAAGTCCAGTGCAATTGTAAGTATGTCAAAAAACTTTAATTTAAACCATTGAGAGGAAACATCTGAATTGGTGACCCTGAGAGGAGACAGTTCCAGTTTGTTTTCATGTCATGTCAAAAAAGATGTTAACTTTTCAGTGCCAGCAATCCACATTATGATCAATATGCAACATGTTTATGTGTACAGAAGAACTATTTTATCTCCTGTGTAATAACATCATACGGTCTAAGCCACAGTACTTACTTTACAGAAATGATTGTTGCATCTGTACATTGAACCGTGGGCCAAAATGACACATGGCACATCTGCTGCTTTAAAGGGAAGCAGTGCCGGTCAAAGGAGACCTTGTTCCTCCAAATATCGTCAGGAAAAATAAACTTCAGAATCTCAAACTGCCCTGTGACGATCGTTTGGAAAATTGAGACTGACCTTCGGGCGACCCCTGCGTGACGGACGAGTTCCCCCAACATAATTCATAAAGAAAGACTTTACTTTGCAAGGTTTATATTAATAACGGGTACTTTGTGACCTTTGATTGGAAGACAATATTTCCTAAAAAGATGGTGGTGAAAAATCACCGTCATCAATAATAGAGAAGTGATTTTAAAAACAAAATGTTGCGAGCAACAAGACCAGAATGGACATGGACCAATTGGTAAACGACTTAACGTGGAAGTCAAGCTTTCAAATCAAATATAATACTTTTAGCATCAATTCCCATTTCGTTCTCTAGAGTTTTGATTCAAAACCTAATCTATGAGACTTAATGACTATACCATGATGTCACAAAGGATAATAAATATTTGAGAAATAAATAAAATCAATGTTACCCTTTCATCATTTTCATGTCAAATCAGAGAGATAGATAGATAGCTAGAGAAGAGCGCCAGAGAAAAATAAACCACATTTTCAAAAGTTTCTGAATTTTGACAACGAAATCTAACGTTCATTTAAGATTTAAAAACGAAAACAAAAAAAATCGCTCACCCCTTCCCAGAATCAACCATAAAAAAACATAAAATGATCCTTCAAACACACCTTATCATAGTTTTCCCTCTGAACAGAAAATAAATTAAGGCAACCTAGTTTCCCCAAAGACCGATCTTTCTAATTTACTTAAAGGAATACATTTCTCCTGACGTTAAAGGTCACCCGCTTGTCTTGAAGATGAAGATGGACTAAGGGTGGACATAAAATTCACGAAACCCGCCTCGTCTCTTCCGCCGGTGAATGGCTCCCCGAGTTCACCGTTCTGGAAGAGTTTAAATGTTGGGTAGCCAGAGACGCCATATTTTTGGCAAATATCTGTTGGGACAAAAAAATGGCAAGATAAGAACACAGGAGAAAGAATAAATTCATGTCTAATATGCTGCGTAATTATTTTATCATCACTGTGCTGTAGTTTGAAATGGACATATGAAATGAAGGCATTGGTTAGCTCATCTTAGTCTAAGTTGTGATGCCTCCCCCCCCCCAAAAAATAAAACCTGCCAAGGCCCCCCCCTCTGCCCTCTCCAGTCATCACCCAACATGGAACATTATTGGCAACAGCCACGAAACAACAAAGGAATACCACAGTTCTCGCAATTTCAAGTCAACAAGGGAGAGTCATTTTCTTCTTATCATATCCCACCCTTCTCTTTCCTACCTACAAGCACTGAGAATCCTCGTAGGTACAGTGGAGGACGGGAGGGAGGGTGAGGGGCGGAGCAGAGAGTGTAGCTAGAGAGGCACTCAAGGCGGTGCTAACTCATTTATCTGGATCATTTGAATTACCCAATCAAAAGATCACTTTTTTGTTTCACACACTACATAATTTATCCAATTTATAATTTTTGCTCTCAAAAATTTGGACAAAAAGTCAACTTTCTAAGCAAAAATGTCAATGAAACACAGACATCCATCCCGTTTCATAGAGAGAATAGAATTGTTCAATGAACCACCTGGGCCAATTTATCATCTACAAAAGTAATATTCTTGTGGTGAAGACCCCCTACCACCCACTAGGTACCCTTCCCCACCCTCAACGTTTTGATAGCTCCTCTATATAAAGCAATATATAATATAAATAGCAATAAATAATAGTATATAATAATAAATAGCAATAAATAGCAATGTAAATAGTATTAATAAATATTAATAATAAATAAAAAATATATATAAAATAAAAATAAAAATATAAAAATAAATAAAAACTAATAATTATAAATAGCAATAAATAGCAATATAAATAGCAATAAAATATAAATAGCAATATATCATATAAATAGCTCCACTCAATAGCAGTCAACAGAATGTAACAATATGACCATTTTTGAGATGATGGGATCTCACCTTTAACTTCTGTGCAGTCAACGGCTGCTAACCTACTGTCGGTGTTATCTTTCAGTTTTTCAGCGGCTGCCGTAAAATGCGGCTTGGCCTTTTTACAATGTCCGCACCAAGGAGCATAAAACATGGTGAGAACGTTTTTATTCTCTGTAATGAAAGAGCTGAAGGTGTCCCCCGTCAGGTGATTGACGGAGCTCGGTTCGTCGCTCCATTTGGCCTCTACCGGGGGCTTCGGAACTTCTCGATTGGGGCTAAACAGAAGAAGAAAAACAAAGGATCAAATTGGGGGGAAAAAAGTAAACACAAAATGCTATTTCTAAGTTTACTTTAATGTTGCAGTTATTTGCAAACCAGACTATATACTTCTAACAGGTTGATGCATTTAACTACCAACTGCCTTTGACAAGCATGTAGTTCTTTGTTAAAAAACAGCTGTTGTACTTCAATTGTAACATTTCAACATAATAGTCAATAAAATACAATACAATTCGAAACAATACATAACAATACAATTCAATACATAACAATACAATTCAATACAAAACAATACAATACAATCCAATACAAAACAATACAATACAATACAAAACAATACAATACAATACAATACAAAACAATACAATGCAATACAAAACAACACAGGTGCACTTTGCATGGCAGGATGCTGTCATACATAGCAAACACAACTGACTACTTGAATATCTTAAAACACTGAATTAAAATGACTGTACAGATGAAACTTTGAAAGCATTTTAGAAGATCAGGGAGGTAAAGATTTCTTGGTGATTCAAGAAGTCATGGACCTTAGGTCCTTCCTTGAAAGGTGGCTATGACCACCGAAGGCATAAATATGTAAGCCCTGAAACGGTTGCAATGACTTTACTACAGTTTTGAGACTAGACACTTGCAATAGTGTAATAACCCATTTTTGCACAATAAAATAAAAGTAACAATACTTTAACCTCCTGCAGGCAAACTTTCCACCATTCCAGAAAGCATCTGGACAAAAAAAACCCCCAAAAACTTAATATCTATTTCAACAGTTAAGTAATTGTATTTCCTAATGTTCAATCGATAAATAAATTGTGGTGGGCATCATAGTTCAAATTGAATCTTGCCCAATAATACCAGCCCCTTCCTATGATGTATAAGACAGAAACACTACAGAAAAGATATATTTTCTTACTTTTGTATAAAGGCCAACATATCCTCAGTGCTTCGATCACCTTCATAATCAGATGAGAGTTTTCCATTCCTGCAAAAAAAAATTTAAAACATAATAATAATAATAATTATAATAATAATAATAATCACAATCATAATCACAATCATAATAATAATATCACTAATAGTTTTTAACACTTTAATGATCACTTCATCTTACTAAACAATAAGAAACTGAAAATTAATAAGACCTCAAACTTGACAAAGAAAAAAATGACAAATATCATTGATGAATATTCATAGAATTTCAGGAGACATTACATAATCAACTGAAAAATGATACTAAGACTTTTTAGGATTCAATTCACTTTAAAAAAAAGAAGGTTCCAGAAATCAGGATGCATGGACATGAAAATTCAAAATAATAACATGAAATATATGACTGGACATGAATATTCATAGAAATAGCAAAGTTCATGCAGGGATGTGCCCAGGATTTCCTGAGTGCCGGGTATACTGATCGCCGTCCTGGGGGAGGGATCTAAGGGGAAATTTTTCGATTTTTGAAGGTGCTCAGATGCCAAATGCTGGCACCTGTGTAGCTTTTTAAGCACATACACAAGTACTAGTTTTGCTAACAATTTACATTGTTTAATTTTTTTTTTTAGTGAAATATATTACGTACCTGGTAAAGTTATTAGCTTGTTTCAAAGAGATTGTACAAGGGACCGATTGAGAGCCCTAAGTAATGCATTATTAGTCTGTATGATTTTGGCACAGGCTAGGCCCAATTTATGTTGAATATATTGTTAGGAATGTCGGGACTTTAGATGAAAATAGTGCTAGGCGGGATTCACGATTTTTAAGACAGTGCTGGGCGTTAAGTTTTAGTGCTGGGCAGGCCGCCCAGCGTGGGCACATCCCTGTTCATGGTACATAAAACATCTCTGGTACTGGCAGTTAACACCAGCATACATTAACCGCCTAATGTGGTATCAACGTAACATATTTTAGGGCTATGGGGGGGGGTAAGGGGGGGACAGAAATAAATATCTAGATGGGAAAAAAATTACATAGTTGGATAAAAATTTCATAAAGTGACAATTTTAAGATTCTGATAGTATCACACTTTCAAACAAGTTAAACCAAGGTACAGGCAGAATTTGGTTGGTAAGAAAGAGAATTGTAACTATAAGGAAGATTCTGAGCCCATTTTTAGGTGTCACCAGAAAGGAATTCAAAGAAGTTCAATTGTACTTACTGAAATAGTTTGAGTGTTGGGAAACCCTTAACACCAAACTTCCCAGAGACTTCCGGGTGAACTGTAGCATCCACGGCAGCAAACGCTCCACTCAGCTAAACGATTGAGATAAAAATCATTCCAAAACTATGAAGTTGCTGCAGTGTTTCTGCTAGTAAAGATCTTTGGCTTTACAGATAAAAACTGATAAATCTGTCATAAAGATACATCCAACTTTATAATTGAATTCATTCTAGTAACAACTTCTAACTTCTATATCCAATCCACTGAATTACAGAGACATCATTATTGGTTCTAAAATGCTAAATTATGCTATAAAAATAGGAAACAAGCTAAATAAAGATATCAAATAGGCTAGAAAGATGCCAGATTTAATTACCCATTGACCCACTTGGCAACAACATGAAAAGTATCCGATGCTGGTCCATATATATATCAAAGATTCATTCATTTTTTATTCCCAAATTAAAACATATATCTGTTATATGTACTGTGAAGTATGCCAGTAAACATAATTTTGTACTTGGAGCAAAAATATTTCTAAAAAAAATTCAAGATGATGCATCTCAGAACAACGACTCCCAATTTTCATTGTATTCTATAAATCACTGTACAGGGCCACATATATATGCCACACTGCTCATCAACTACCGAGCGATAAAATTCTTTGCCTACCCCCAACTCCTTGGCTTTGGTTGCAGCTTCTGAAAATGCTGGCTTCATCATCTTACAGTGTCCACACCCTGCAACAAACAGAAATAAAAGTCACAGATACTGTTATAGAACTTGCCAATCCACCTACAAACTAGAAAACAATTACCACATGGTTGAAAGAAATTCTTGAGAAGCATTGGCAGTATTTGAATTAGTTAAATAATTTCAACAAATAAAAAAAAATAAATAAAAAAAATATAAAAATCATAATCTAGGGGCAAACTTTACAGCAAATAGATTTCTTCCAAAGGAATTGATGCAGGTGGATTTAAGTTTAACATTAGTCATACTTTTATAAAAAAGGGAAAAGTTATGTTTCCCTTTCCTTCTCTTTCACCTCAAAATAATGATTTAGAGGACCTAAGAATGTTTTGCGATATTCTTAACTTCTTAACGCAATTCCTGTACATGCTTTAATAGTGAGAGCTATGTCAGACCTAACAGTCATTAGAAATCACAAGAGTTTTTTAACTTGAACAATTTTTTATATTAATATTTCAAGCTGCATCCATTTTCTTTTTTCGTATTCATATTTTAAGGGGTTTTGTCATTTTGTTACTTAAATTTACATAAAACTCCCTTTTTTTTTCTTTTTAGGAATTTCACTGTAAATCTATATTATTTTTAAAATTATTCCTTCGTTAATATATATATATATATATATATATTATTAATATTTAAGCTGTGTCAATTTTATTCTTCATATGCATATTCTAAAGGGTTTTGTCATTTTGTTGTCATTGTAAAGTGCTCTTGAACATGCTTAAGCATGAAAAGAGCGCTATATAAATTTGGTAAATAAAATAAATAAATAAAAAAATAAAAAATTGAATGATACTTACAGGGTGCATAGAACATAACCAGTACAGCCTCTTTGTCAGCGACGAATGCGTCAAAGTCACTTCCGGGTTGCTGGACGTTCTCTCCTCCGTCTAAAGTCAACCAAAAGTCTTCCTCTGGGGGTGGGGGAGGGGTGGGGACCACCGAGCTAGGATCTATCTTCTGTTGCATAAACCGGATGAAGTCGGCCGATTCCCGTCCTCCAGAGTAAGGTTCCGGGTTTTTCCCGTAGTTGAGATACTTGAGGGTCGGGAATCCTGTCACCTCATAGCTCTCACAGATGGGTCTGTTTGTATCGATGGTACAGTCCATTGCGACAAAAGCTGCCTGTGAAAGTTCAGAAAAAATACTTAAATATGAAAAAAAAATAGTCTCAATAGTTTTTTGTTTGGATCTACACACCTCACTGGTAACAACAATAGAATTCTTCTGAGGACGTTGTAATTCATTTGAAATGACATCTAAGGACTTGGATTTCGTTGTTCAATTCCTCAGTCACACACACACACACGCAGACACACATAAATTTATAAAAAGATAATATCAACAAAGTGGAATTGGTATCGTCAGCCACAAAATGGATCGCAACATTATTTTCTGGTTTATACAGGACAAGAAGAAATCTGAAAAAACTAACATTCATAAAGCTGCTTGATACAATATTTTGGTGTTGTGTTCTTATCTTAGCCAAGTCTCAGATGCACTCAAGCCTAGCTCTCCTTCCTTCACTTGTTGGCTCGCTCATTTCATCAACTTTAAAATTGCTCCTTTACTTTAAATTTGTTTGTCTTAATGTTAATCACTCTAGTGACATTTTGTCTGGTGACATTTTGTCATGTTAATTTAAATCCACAAATGAGGACAAAACTAAGCCGTTTTTCCATGTTGGACCTAACACTGAATTAACCAATATTTTCTATACCACCATCTTTTCCAATTGTCATAGCAACCACTCTGTACACTTTTTGGTACTTCTGTGTTCATTGATACAAAACTTACGAAACAAACCAAATATGAGGATTACTTTCTTTCAGAAACACCGGTTCTAAGCAAACAACGAGAATTCTCATAGTTTCGGTCAAACCTTGGTCGTGAAAATTCATAGCCTATTGGAACAAAACTTTAAAAATATTTTCACGAACTATATACATGCAATTTGCGATGACTTTTGAGCTGTCACATATACACTCTGTTGGTATGCCAACGGTCACATACTTTTTAAGAAAGTCACCCAGGAAAGAACCTGGGCACGAAAAGCCAAACAACCGAATGACTAATCCACTCTCAACCCCAGTCCCTGAGCATCGAGACTGTGACTGTGTGATCAACGTTAGGTGTGTATCACGATTCCTCTACAAGGGGAACCTAATGCTACACATGATCTTATCCAAACGGCCGAGAAGGGTTCTGTCACATCCACTGCTGTGGACTATTCCACTGTCACACTAGCTTATGCTGTGTGTATACTATTCGGTCACGTAAGTTACCGTTAAAGTACTTACCAAGAATTGAAAAATGGTTGTACCTTTGTTTCACATCCTTCATTTATTCTCTTCCCTCCCCCCCCCCCCCCCGGGTAAAGAATACTTCCTTCATTTTTCACCTCGTGAAAATGATCCGGCATAATTTGTTTGGCTTACCTTGAGTTCATCTTTCAACTCCTCAGCTGCCGCTGAAAATTCGGGCTTGGCTTTCTTGCAGTGACCACACCCTTCAGAGAAAAAAGACACCGAATAAGAAAAGTCTTTCAAAAGCCACAAATTTAAACACATTTCTGCAGAATTTGTAATACTGTCACGATTAAAGTAAGAGTAACTGTCGTAATTAAACATTTTTTTATGATATTTGAACGTGTCACTTTTTTATTCATTTAACGAGGTAGGCAACAAGATGGAAAGAAATTTGGAACAAAAGTATGAGGGGAGTAGGGGAGGAGGAGCTCAAGAAGGAAAGTAGAGAAACAATTTGTACAAAGAGGTCACCTTTTCCACAAAATTTATACCATCATCTTAACAGAGACTATTGAATGACATGTAAATTATCCTACTTAAAAATTGAGGGGTTTGATACATTTTTACACAACAGTTTATACCAGATATAAATTTCGATCAAAATGGTCATAAAGGTTTGCATTACTACCTTATGAAGTAAATATTGTGATGCATCATTTCAACACTTTTTGAGAAAAAAATATCACAACAACTTAGTATTGGCCTCAGTGTTACCAACATTCTCAGAGTAAACTGATAAAATAAAAAATAACAAGTAATACTTACAAGGTGCATAAAACATGACCAAACTGTGTTTTTTCTTCTTTGTGAAAGGTTTAAATTTGTCACTGCTCAGAATGTTCACCTCTGTTTCTTCATCACTCCAGTCTGCCTCTGGGGGAGGGGGTGGGGGAGGCTCTTGGGGGCTGACAGAACAAAGCAAAATTGCATAACAAATGGTAAACATTTAGTAGACCTTACTTAACATGAAAATTTGAATGGTATAAATGATTCTGCTAAGGTTTGAAATTGATTCCAATATCAACATAATCTTCTGGGAATGAATTAAAAGCATGTTAGTCATTTAATGATCCCACTAATGTAACAACTTGAATGCACAATATGCTCTAAAGTAACTCCATTACTGTAAGCCCAAAGTGCTTAAAGTCCACAAAATCAGTATCTTGCGTATCGAGGATTAAGTTTATTTCTTTTTTCGTAGCCAAAACATTACAGCACTTTTACACAGTCTAGAATTATCTTAATTTACATAAAAAAAAAATCTAGACAAAACATTATTGTGTCATCATTTAATGAGTTTAGTGCCCCTATTATTGTCTCTTTTGGGCCTGAAAAAAGTTGTCATTAGCATCATTCCTATGGCAACGAGGTACTAAATTGTTTGAGAGAAAAATCAGAGCACCTGGCGAGAAGTGAACTGATGATGCTGTTCAATCTTTTGAGATAAAATTTACTCAAAAATATACCATATATATTAAACAAGCTCACAGCTACTGTAGATAACCAGGCAACATACAAAGTGTGTCCAACATTCAGCAGGTTAGAAAGGAACAAAATAACATAATACTTTTCAAAACACTTACTCTCTCATGTGTTCAATAATTTTATCCGCAGTCCTCTCGTTGACATCCCAAGCGAGCTCGCCGTCTCTGTACGAAAAAACAACGATGACCACATGTTGACTTTCTCCGTGTGAGAATATCCTCAAGACAAATCAGAAAATACTTAACATTTCTTTGCAAAAAGCAAGTAATCGTTGGCTTTGCCTTGGTAGGTATAATGTTTACTTTAAACATGTTACAACATACTCTGAGGCAGAAAAGGACACCGGCATGTTGTACTTCATCGGCCTACTACAAAACAAAGCTTGTAATCCACAAAGGGGAAAACTGTTTTTGACTGTTGTCTTGAATCCTGAATTTGAGTTTAATATTATTGTGACCCAGGAGGGTATGGGTAGAAAGGGGATGGAGGTGATGGGGAAGGGGGAGGATGATAGTAGTTTTCTATCACTTGAGTATTGCATAAAAATAGACATTCGAACACATTGTACTTGACAACTATCATGCATAATAAACACGATTGATTGCTTACTTGAAATACTTTACTGTTGGGTAGCCTTTAACGTCAAACCTGCCGGCCACGCCTGGGGCTTTGGTAGCATCAACCGCTGCCAAGACACCGGGAAGCTGAGACCAAAAAACAAGAACATGATCGATTAGAAGAAACAGTACGGGTACATATAGAAAGGAATAACTCATCATCATAAATCCATTTCTAATTTGTATTTCAACGTATTTCCCTTATTAGAATGGTGCACCAGTTTACCAATCAATAAACTAGCAACGGTTTACTCACAGGTAAAAAAAACCATAAAACAAATAGACAAGCATATAACCATGAATGAGATTGTTACTGTTAAGGCATCATTTGTTTTCAAATATGAAAGATTCCCCCAGAAGACATTTTATACTCACTCCTTCCTCTTTGAGTTGTTCAGCTGCGTCTGCGTATTCCGGCTTCATCTTTTTACAGTGACCACACCCTGCAGTAAACAAAATTAAACAATTATAAACATACTGTGTAGAAACAAATAAACACACTGTGTAATGAAAGATGAACAGGAGGCACACTGTTGATAACACCCTGTGAATCGTTACTAAAATTCCCCATCTTTAAAGAAGTAAAAATAAAATAAAATTGGGGGCAAAAAACAGGATTGTCATGGTGCATACAAAATTACTAACACAAAGTCATGTTCTAGAAGGTACAAGTAAAATATAGCAACAGAATGAACTTAGACGGTGCGTAGAACATAACTAACACAGAGTTATGTTCCACAAGGTATGGGAGAAACAACACAATAGCATGGACTTACATGGTGCATAGAACATAACTAACACAGAGTTATGTTCCACAAGGTATGGGTGAAACAACACAATAGCATGGACTTACATGGTGCATAGAACATAACTAACACAGAGTTATGTTCCACAAGGTATGGGTGAAACAACACAATAGCATGGACTTACATGGTGCATAGAACATAACTAACACAGAGTTATGTTCCACAAGGTATGCGTGAAACAACACAATAGCATGGACTTACATGGTGCGTAGAACATAACTAACACAGAGTTATGTTCCACAAGGTATGCGTGAAACAACACAATAGCATGGACTTACATGGTGCGTAGAACATAACTAACACAGAGTTATGTTCCACAAGGTATGCGTGAAACAACACAATAGCATGGACTTACATGGTGCGTAGAACATAACTAACAGAGAGTTATGTTCCAGAAGGTATGGGTGAAACAACACAATAGCATGGACTTACATGGTGCATAGAACATAACTAACACAGAGTTATGTTCCAGAAGGTATGGGTGAAACAACACAATACGATGGACTTACATGGTGCATAGAACATAACTAACACAGAGTTATGTTCCAGAAGGTATGGGTGAAACAACACAATACGATGGACTTACATGGTGCATAGAACATAACTAACACAGAGCTATGTTCCAGAAGGTAAGGGTCAAATGAATCGTCTGAGAGATGGACAACCTCTGATTCTTCGTCACTCCACTCTGCTTCCTTTTCTGCTTCCTTTGGAGGTTGCGGACTAGGATGAGAATTAAAAAAAATTTAAAAAGTGGCTAAACAACACCAATTTTTCACGGTTTTATAGATTGTAGTCAGTTTCATGAAATATGTGCACAGATCAATTAACTAAATGAGGACAACTAATTTGTTGATAAACTGGTTTCCTGTTATGCATTATGTATATACACTAACTTCCAAATCTTGCCTCAAGATTGCAAAAAAGCAATTATTATATGATACCCTTCCAGGATTCCATCTTCCTTAAAGATGCCTTATGTGTCTTAACAAGATTGATGCTCATCTTCATTCCAGGCTTTTATCTGCTGCCCTCTAAATGTTTTTTTGTTGCTGTGGCATTTTCAGAATCAATATTACAAAATAAACTAAAAGCATAATATCTAAAAGAACCAAAAACATGAATACCTTGTCCACCCTTAAAACTCCACCCCACCACCCCCAGCCTCCATTCTTCCCCAAAACTCCCACCCCTTCTTTTAAGCTTTCAAACCCTCCAATGAGTGTGCTCACATAATTCCTACTACAAAAAAACTTCATTAACAAAACTTACACACGAGTAGTTGTTTACAACCTCTTTACTGCCTGTTTTGTTAATTTCTGATTTCTTTCAAAAATTTATAATACAAGTGTTATATCTAAATTATACATACTCATGCATCCATTCAATAATGCCATCTTTTGTCCTTTCACCTCCAAAATTATATTTCTTTCTTCCATTTCTAGAGAGAGAAAGAAAGAAGAATAAAATAATAATTGGTTGGTTAAACTTACACTTGACAAATGTGAAGTATTTCTATGAAAGTTTCATGGTAACTTTCTGATTGTGAGATGAACTCAAAAGTTTTAAAAAATAACGTTTTTACACCATTTAATTGGTAACGAGAAAACCTACGTTCCTTTCAACATCCTTGTGATACATATGACGCATGAACACTGATGAATAAGATGTGCGCAGATAAGATGGGTTTAAGAGTAGTGGGAAAAGAGAAAAGTAAAGAAACTTAGGAAACATAAAATACTCACTCAAAATAAAGGATTGTTGGGAAACCAGTGATGTTGTAAACCGACCTAAGCTGCTGAGACTGAGGGTTGTCAACATCCATGCCTACCAAAACCTATAAAAAAAAATCATTGCAGTATGCATATTCATTTAAATCAAATGCATATGCATATCCTCAAATTGTAGTGTACAAAAAAAAACACATTATTAATAGACTATCACGTCAAATTACCCTTCGACAAAACAAAATACAGAACGGCCTAAAAGTTGAAATCCTTTTCTGAAATCAAAGACTGTTGCATATTCAAACTGTTCTGGTACAATCAATACATATTCATAATGCATTAAGTGGATGAATATCACAAGGAAGACATTTCTTCCGATTTCTGTAAAATATTTTTATATGGGTAAAGAAATAAAAGCATTATTACATTTTAACTCACTGCAGTTTCACTCAATAATTTAAGACTAATTATTTCTTTGAAAGCAAGCAAAACATGCCTATGAGTTTGGCTTTACTACAACAGTTCACTGCTAAACTTACCCACAATGTCCATGACACATTTTAGTTGATTTAGTTTGCACACTGTAATTTTTTAAGGCATGTACAGAACGACATGGCAATGTCTCGAGCCAAGATTGGTGGCAATGTAATGGAAATGGCATCCCACACATTACTTGCAAAAAACTAATTCGATACAACATACTACAAATAATACGACAAGTGCTCAATAAATAAGTACTCTTTCGACTACTTCAAGTTACGTACAGTTTCTTCAAGTTACAATTACTTCAAGTTACTGATAGACTTCAAGTTACTTACAGTTTCTTCAAGTTACAGTTACTTCAAGTTACTATTAGTTACTTCAAGTTACTAATAATTACTTCAAGTTACTAATAGACTTCAAGTTACATACAGTTTCTTCAAGTTACTAATAATTACTTCAAGTTACTAATAGACTTCAAGTTACATACAGTTTCTTCAAGTTACAGTTACTTCAAGTTACTAATAGTTACTTACAGCATCAGACTTTAGTTCTGTAGCTGCTTGAGCAAACTCTGGCTTCATTCTTTTACAATGACCACACCCTGAAAATAAGATAAGAGGTATACAAATTAAGTGAAGAGAGAAAGAACAATATTGATGCTAGCACTCTCGACATTGCCTTTGATGCCGTCCGTCTTAATACTGCAAGACGAGTTAATATTAACATTGATTTAGCAATAGCGCCCTCTGTAGGTACATATCCCTATGGCACATTTTTCACCACTAAAATACAGCTTAAATTGCCAAATTGCTTAAAGGGTGTGAAGACTCCTGCACAAAGAAATGTCTAATGCCGGTAATCTGACCAAGTTTCTAATGAGGTGTAACAGACGTGTTAGACACTACCATCGATCCCAGAAAATACACACACCGCTTGCTACGGTCGGTAATAAGACACTAGTGTACAGTCCATACATGCAGCTACAGTCAATACCCACAACACAGTGTACATAGCAGCGATGGATATCTCAGGTCAAGATAAAAGGTAACAAGGTATCACGTTTCATTACTGTCTGCATTTTGCGACAAGAAAAAAACTTCACTTGCAAGGGTTAACTTTTTTCAGAGGGCGGCATCCCGTTTGGGGCAAGTCATCAATGCCTTTAATAATGGGGTCAAAGAAAAAAACATGCAGATTCCATCAAAGCTGGTTCTCCAACTGATTTGAGAGGGCTTTAATTCCCCAAAACAGATAATCGCTCAAAACATATTTTCCATAACATGAAAGGTTTCTTCAAAGCAATTTATCACATAGTTTAAAAATTCCACCAATGTTTCTAATTAAATTCTTTTTGAGGGTTACAAGTGAACAACATTCCCACCCCCCCACCCCCTCCCACCATCCATCCCCTCTCTTTATATTCAAAGGAAAGTCACTCATGCTAAAACTCCTAACATTTTGTACCAATGTTTTCCGTCCATTAGTCACGTAATTTTCTTCGACTTCAACCCACCCTCCATGTTTGTCAATAATCAGAATGGTCCTGAACACACCTAAGAAAACAACTTTTTACAAAGTTTTGACAACTTTTTGGCAAGCTGAGATCTGAGGTCAATCAAAACCAGCTTTTTGTGGGTACAAGGGTGTGAAACGGTGGAAGAATGGGCGGGGAGGGGGTGATCTGAGGGTAATATTTAAAAATAATTTAAGATAGTCAAGCCTAGATACTCACATGGTGCATAAAACATAATCAAGATGGGTTTCTTCTCACTGCTAATAAGTTTATTGAAAGACTGGAAAAAAAAATCATGAAATGTTACTATGAAGTATTTTCTGTGAAAATTTTTTTTTTTACAACAAAGAGTAACCAAATAACAGAAACTAACACATAAACCTATCAAAGAACGGGTCAGCAGAAATCGGGAACTTTCTCTCTAACATGAAAGAGGAACAACTTCAAAGTCCATCTTTAATACTTGTTTTATTAGCCAATTTAACAGCCATTGAAACTCTCCATTCTGTTGACACATAAAGGTTCTGTTTAAATGAACTTTTTAAGAGTACTACACTCAATTGTTACAATAGTTTTCCTATCCCTGAGAACATTTCAGGTAACTGTTTCCTTACTGAAACTATCCCGATGAATTAGTATAAAGTTTAGAAACCATTTCCTTCTGGAGTTAAGCGTTAAACAACAGACAGAAACCAAGTAGGAATGTATACTGCAAAGCCATACACACTGCCTGAACTGCTCAATGACAGCTGTGTTCAGAATGAGTAACCCAAAGTTGGTGTTGTACATGCACTTCTGAAAGTTCATATCAATAATTTCTTATCAGAAAATAAAACTTTGAATTCAATTGACAACTAGAGAACTCCAATTGCATACTTTTGCTGCATTTAAAAAGAAAAAAAAAATACTTTCTCAGACAAATATCCAAAAGTTAAAAGGTTAAGTAATGTATTACTAATTAATTCTGGCCTTTTTAAGGAACGAACCCAACCCCCTCCTTTCCCCTCAAAAAAATCTTCAAAAACACAATAAACCAAGTCCATCATTGGCAAGAAACCTTTGAAACTTCCTATCGTCGTTTGATCTCAAAACGCACTACATCGCACAACTTATAGTGTTGCGATTGAAACAATTGTCATCATTGTTATGCAAATGAAATGTAAATCATGTACCTTTGGAGTTTCAAGGTGCTGTACATCTTGTGCACCAGGGTCTTCCTCCCATGGAATGTCCCCAGTTGGATCTTTAAGGAATTTAGCCATTGACTGTAGAGAAAGGGAAAACACAATGCGTCTGTTAATACTGCAATCCAGAAGGAAGTTCAGTTAAAACAAAGAAGAGGGGGTTAAAATATGAGCATAAGATATTAGGCAAGATTCCTAATTATCGGTGACAATATAACATTCTTCGAAAATGCAAACTAAACGTGGAAATATAGCGTAATTATGAATAATAACACAGAGTACCGTCGGTACAAGATGTTGAATATACTGTACAAAGGTACCAGTGGGCATTTCATTCAAAATAAGTTAAGACAAAGTATTTGAAGTACATGAAGTATTTTGGTGCTAAAATATTCACACAAGGTGTTGCCTAACAAATATATGGCCGATTGACATGTCAGAGCCGAGAGTTCTTACGCTTACCTTTACTGTTTTTAACCTGTCATAATCTTTGTTAAATTCTCCATCCCTGCAATCAAAAATAAAAACCAAAAATAGCTTCAAAGTTGAGTGTACACTTCAAACTGTTTGCCCTTAAACTACAAAAATGTTGCATCATTACTATTCATTTCGGTCTCTCCTGGACACTGACCAGAAATCAATTAACTAAACTTGCTATGCATAGTATGTATGTATGTTTGTATGTATGTATTTTAGATCCTCCTGCAAGCAGGAACTCGCGAAGAAGCCTCATTGGCTTATCAAAGCCGCAAGCTGACCTAAGTCAGTCTCTTACATTCATATTTAACGTCCATAATTATGAATTGTCAATTGTCAACAACTCTGAATTGTCAACAACAACTCAACAATAGTGAAAGGATTTCTTTTTGGTCATATTTTGGGAGGTTCTGAGCAACTACATAACACTCCTATTAAAATTACAATAGCCATTCCATGGTTAGGAAAACAAAGTGTCACCTATAGGACATGGTTGTTTCACTGTTCAGAGCCATGAGTCTGTTTTGCAATATTTTGCAGATATTACAGAAAAATTCAAATCAAAATAACCTTAGGGTATACATGTACCAACTACAAAATACTCATCTGCCAAGGTTACAAACAGTTGAATCCTTGAACATTTTACAAGTGATACAAAGGGAAATTGGATTCTTTGCCATACGAGCAAAGATGATATCTGACAAGATAGGAAGGCCTACTGTCAGTGAGCAAACACGACACAGTAATTATATTTTCACCTGAATGGTGATAAACCGTTGTAAAAATACCCTCGAGGCCTCGAGATGGAGAAATCATAGCCATGTCTCCGGGCAGGGATGGGTCGATTGTGTATAGTATATAGACTACATCTCTTAAGTAATTTAACACACATGATTTAGTGAAATGCAGGTGTTGGGGTTGGGATTACCAGTGCTCAATAAGCAAAACAGTCTGGCAGAGAGGAACACCCAGGGGTGAGGATGACGACCTCTTCCACAAAATATTAATCCCTGGAATCCCTGGATGTGATTTCTTCAATGGTTAAAAAGTCTACTAATAAGTAAGCTATACGTGCAACACAATTTAACAGACAGCTTGTGTCAAATATGAACAGATTTTTTAAAAATTGTCTACGACATGAAATACTGTAGAGCACATATACATAGTCCATTCTACAAGCTTACAATAGTCACAGTTTCTTGGCTTCAATGACCTTTGACCTCTGTCCACTGACATCATCACTCACCTAGGCTCAGCAGCATATGCCTACATCCAACAAGTTTTAAGTCCAGTAGGATTACCATTGAGGATACAATATATTTGATATGATTTGCACAAATCTGGCAAAGTATGACCTTTGACTTCCATTGAACGAGTGACCTTTGACATTTTGTGTTAATTAATCCCAATTCAAAACTTGGGTAATGAGATAAAAACTTGTCACATATTTTTTGCAAATAAATTTGTCATGTTTGACTGCTATTGAACCCTTTGATGAACATTGTTTAATATGTTGCTTTCAATGACCTTTAACCTTTGAACACCCCCCTGTCTCTAAAGCAATGCACATTTAACCCACCAAAACTTCAGTAATTCAGTGCCTCAATGAGTGTGAGGTGGGCAGTACTTTTAGTACCATCCTTGCACAAGCAGGCAAATGAATAACAATATCTCACAGGTCTCTGCAGTACATTACAAACCATGCAGCCCTGATTTGGTACGGAGCCAAACTATGAAATGGAACGACGTACTTGTAATGTTTGATCATAACCGGTGGAGGGGACACCTTTAATTTTTTACACATCTTCTTAGTGTCATCGCAGGGAACAAATACGACCGTGGCCAGGCCTTTCATCTCAAAGGCAGTATCAGAGACTATGTCCATCCAACCTCTCGCTCCTTTCTCTGTGAAACGGTTAAAAAACAAGACGACAATTCACCAAACTGAAATATCGAAATAACTTTCAAAATGAAAGTCACAAAGATGGCTGGTATTGAATACAAATTTTGGTAGCGCTAAGAGTTTGCAGCCAAATCCCTTCTTCCTTAACACTTTGCACATCTCCCCTTTTTTTGGTCTTACTTATTAGAATTTCTTGACAAAAGACTTGCCTATTAGCAAGTAATTTTAATCAAAAGCGATCACAATTCGTGAGAGATGAGAAAGTGTATGGTCAATTTTGTGATCCGTTTTGTGATGTTATTTAACTATATAGGTAAAATTATGAAAATTTTAAACTTTTCCAGTTTTTAAAACATATTCCTTAGTTCAATTCAATCAATACTGACATGACAATATTTCTTGGTAATGAAATGTTGACATGAACCTAAATGATGTCATTAATTATCTGCCAATTAACCTTCAATTAGAGCAACAAAACAAAATCACAGTGGGTGTCTAGATTTGATCAAATGCAATGTTATTTTAAGAAAGACTCTTTAGGTTTGCTATAAAAAATTCCAGACCCAAAAGCAGCTTTGCAACACCCAGTAAAACATCCAGGAAAGTTCAAATTATGTTTGGAGTTGAAGAGCTCATATTTCTTTGAAGCTACAATTTATGTAGAACCTAGTTGTCAATGGATATTAGGATTTTTCATTCCTGATTTTCAGATTTTACTGTTTTCTGACTTCTAAATTTACAAGATTCATCAACAAGAGGTTCAAAGAAGGTTACAGGGACTAATGCATACATGTTGTGAAGGTCAGAGGTCAATAATGATACCACATGGTTCCTTTTCCTGAGTGGAAGTGTGTACATTGAGTGCATGCACAGTTTCATCCTCGGTGCATGTGTGACGTGCAATGCACGGGTGTGGTTAGGGCAGTACAAGGAACCCTTGCAATAAATGTGGGAGGACCAGACCACAGTAAACAAAACAACTTGACAATCAGTGGTGTGCCATGGCAAAGAGAATAATTTTATCTGTTTATGCAAACATCATTAAATTACTCAGACAAATGCAAGGGATGTGTAGCAGTTTGGTATATCAAACAAATAAAGTATTTTTACAGTAGTAATAAAGTATTGAAATGAAGAAACTTCACTGTGCATTATTTAAATATATAGAACCTCAATTGTTTCAGGGAGAGAGACCATACATTATGAGCCAATAGGAGGGGATAGCTAAGGGATGATGGAATTTCATTTGAAGGATAACCAGGCCTTTAGCAAGAGTTCCAATTTGGGGAGGAGGCCAGGAGGGTCACAAATGTTGGCTAACGTCCTACCTGGAGAAGGGTCTAAGGGGAGTGGTGAGAAATTTCTGTTGAGGTAAGAGCCAACGAGGGTTTAAAAGCAGAATGGTGCTATAATCTCAATCGTTCCACATTTCTGTAGGACTTACAAGTTTCCACTTTTTAGGCTTTAAATGTAGGCCATTTGAAAGAAATAAATGTCAGAAACGTTTTGATGTCAATCCCCCCTCCCCCCCCACCAATCCTCAACACTGGCTACAACCCTAGGTAACAAGAGTTCATTGGCATTGATACAGAAAGACCATCAGACCATCCTGATTGAAGCAGGCAACTTGAGTTACTTCAAAAGACAGTTTATCTCGCTCTTGCATCTAAATCCACCTCCCCCGCCTACATTTGCCTGGGAATAATTTATTGTTCAACTTTTGTTTACCATTTTTGAAGAGCTTTGAATTTGTCTCTTACAAATTATGCTATTGTCTCTGTGAATGCAAAAACTGTTGACAAATTCATTGCACTTGTTGCATTCATAGAAATTTGTTGATTTTGCATAGCAGTTTGCGAAGCTGGATAAATTATTCGGGCTATTTGCCCTCCAGACACCTCTCTCAGGGTAAAGACATTCTTGGCCCTATAGTAATAGGGCAAGTATTGTTTTACTTGACTATAAAACAATACAACACATAGAAAGGTTATTAATAGCATCAGTATCAGGAAGGACAATAGAAAGAAACTTACCATTGTCAGCAAAGACCACTAAAACATTTGTCCTGGTTCTCAACACCTTCTTAAACTCTTTGATGTCTGTGACATCCTGGACAAGATTCCTGTTGGAAGTCTTCTTAGCAGAAGTAGATACACTTGCACAAATCTGCACAACCAAAAGATATTTAAGTACTGTTGTATAAATCATAATGGTTTAACAGGGTGGGATACCCTTAACCCTGGAATACCCTACGGTGGGATACCCTTAACACTGAACATCTCAAAGAATACCAAAAATCTGCATTTCCACCAAATTTTTGGGGAAGGGAAAGGGGTAAGGGACGGATATGTTAACACAAAGATATCCTGTGATATACGCTAGTGCCTTTCAATCATGAGATCCCAAGTTCAAGTCACTCCAAGAGTTGTTGACAATTGATAATTCATAATCATGGACGTTAAATATGAATCTAAGAGACTGACTTCGGTCAGCTTGAATGGTCTGTATGGGTGCTTTCGACTTTATCTAAGCTGAGCGCCACCACAGATTGGCGCAGAGCGTACAGAAATTTTTTGAGTAAAGATACTCCCTAGATCGTCGGAAGTGACCCTTTCCGGGCCTTGCTAATTTGCAGATAAACGGAGAATAAATAGGTGTTATCGCCAACAAAATGCGACAAATGTCAATAGGTAGATGACAGCACAATAAAAAAGTCAATAATCGCGAATAAGTAAAAAGTGTTAATTAGCTGAAAAAGGAGCCTGCAGTCCATTTGAGTCCGTCATGGGGGGCATCCGCCCCCCCTGACTGTATGGACGTTCGGCCACGGTGTACAGCCATAGTACAGTCTTGTCAACATATTTTCATTGCTCCTGTAAGTTTATGTGATATTCAGCATGTCAATACACTGCAGGTAAATTAATGCACAGTATTTTAACTGCATGAACACAACAATAGGTGCACTCTGTACCTCACAGAAATTTACAATTTAATTGTTGACTTACAACCTCCTTTTTTAAGGCTTTGTATTTGGGCTCAGCTGTGGCATTGATTTATATTATCAGACCTGCCAACTTGTCTTTCACCCAAAAAAAAAAGGGAAATTGCAATTTTATCTCCCCAAAAAATCAGGAGATCAGAGAATAAATATCAAGAATTGAGCAAAGTCGACTGAATAACAGACAACAATACGAAAAGAAACAAAGCAATATTTTAAATGTGTTTAACAAGTCACCGATGCAATCATATAGGCTTTGTTACAGTAACTGTCACACTAGCGTTTAGCATTGCAGAACACAATGGCATTTAGCATTTTACACAAGATTTTCTCCACTTTCCGAAAGGCAAGCATACGCATAGCCCATTTACGATTGCAATTTGGAAATCAAAATTTTCCGGATGGTTAACACATAAAATTGTGAGATTGTGAGATTGTCTAATAAACAAGAAGATTTCTGGTAAAATCAGAGAGTTAACATCTCGTATTATGGAGACTAGGTTGCAACTTCACGCAAAACAGATTCACACACAACAGACAACAACTAACAGCACTGCACACTAAAAAAAACTTAACAGTTCCTCATCAAACTAAACATAACTACAGAACAAAATCTTTAAACGAATTGTAATAACTCAATTTACAAAAAATTGTAATACTGCCTACCCTGCTACGTACAGTCTGTACAAACTTACAGTGCCTAACGTTAGTGTGAAAGGGACATTTAGCCTACATCGTCTCTTGCCGAAAAAGTGTCCGTTTAATAAGATTACAGCAATGGCAACACGAAAATATTGACTTTATAAGAACTTCACGGTTGTTTCATACTAAAAAATTACTTACAAGACAAAGCAACACGCCAACGAAGTGCCAATCCATAATGAATCCTTTCAGCTAAGTCCACGACACTGTTGTTACTTGTATTTCACACACAGTATAACGTGCGCGGCGTTATACTACGTGTATCTGGCTTGCAGAAGACTATATCTATATCGAGGTCAACACTAACATAACGGGTACCAGTTTTAACGAACTGTGAGTTAATGCCACGTTAGCCTACGATGCACGCACATCGGTCAATGTTACGCAATTTGCGGTACTTTATCTGCGGTTGGGGGCGTGGCTATCATAAAATCATAACAAACTTTTACAGTAAACTACATTAACAAAGTCTAAAGGAACTTTATCATAGAGCAGTTATTCTGCTCTATGGACTATATAAAACTTAGTAGAGTAGGCATCATCGTTATTTCTATGGTAATAAACCCTGAACTTTTCTACCGACTCCGGTAAAAGGAATTTGGGACAGTTAACATTGCATATCCCCTGTGATAGCACAAGCCATCTTCATATTTTAATATTTGGGGCAGGGTTTGTCATATTATATCTGCAATTCACTTCGAGCTGACGAGAGAAATTCCCGGGCCTTGATTACTTTTACAACTATGTTATTTACAGTAGGAAATTCTGAACAGGAGGTAACACTGGACGAATGATTCCTTGCTTCTTATTATTTTCATTTATATAAAAAAGAATAAGAGCAAACGTATTGAAGGGCACACTCACTATGTATAAGCTTCAATGTAGTCACCGTAACAAGCGGGGGTGGGAAAGGGTCGAAGGGAGTGGCAGTGCATACATGGGAATGGGATATATGGGAATGTGAAACGAGCTCGAGTAACTGTGGTATCTATTAGCGTGATATAGACAATATTAGCGGTAAAGCCTTACAAGACATATTAATTACAGATTATTTGAATGCTGTCCAATTTGTCACAGTAATGATATTGTAGATTTTTCTATACAGATATGAATATTATCGATTTTAAACTCGACAATTTCAAATGTTGTTTCCAACCAATAAATGCTAAGCCGTCACAGATTCGACAATAACACAGATAATGATATTCCAAACGTTTAGTTAAAAACCCCAAATACGTAAAAATTTATGCAATCTTTTTCCTCACTTTAAGTGAAGGCTGCCAGAAAGATAACTTTCGTTGCCAGGTACCAAATTTCCTTACTCCAGGATATGGATTAAAATAGGTTGTCTGTGGGTTTTTTAAAGCTACTTCTGTAATGCTGACACGTTGGGAGGGAGGTGCTGCAGGGGAGGAAGGGGACCAGTAGAAATGGGTAAGACATGGGTTTAAGATATTTAACCTCCTCCACCACCCATCCAATGGTTGAGTCTTCATGGGTTCACACATAGTGGGCATAACATTCAAATCATTTCCAGGGAGTAATATACCCATCAACATTCGAATGTAATGTCCCAATTACATTCAATGTTTAAATACCAGTTTATTGCTTTATCACCTCAGAGTCCACCAGACCACCCACCTCGGCCCCTTCCCCAACTTTTCCCTTCCATGTTAATCTCTAATCTCCAGGATCATACAGTTTGCACTTTCACTCAGTAAATTGTATATAGACAAACAACATACTGGTTTGCTATTGGTACATTGAATGTCACCAGGCTGAATTAACTATCAGTAAAATCAAAATAGATTTATAATTTCTGTTAATGGGAAAATTATTAAATTCCAGGGATAAAAAGACCCTAACGATGGCCAAAAAGAAAGAGAAAAGGCATGTTAAAGGTTTTATCCATTTTTATTCTGCTATTATTTAATGCCGTAGCAAAATTATCAGACACAATGGATCTTGTTGCAACCAAGATATAACATCATAATACATCATGAATAAATTATAAATGGAAAGTTTTGATTGGCTGGGATATTTGAGTCCCATGGACTAAACCATAATTATGAAACTGATAAACAAAAAAAACCTGGTTTTAACCAAGTTACCAGTAAAAGTTAAGACCCTTCTCTCATATATTGCATATTACAGTTAGTTTTGCCTCATTTTATAACAAAGAGGTTCTAGCTGGAAGAATTTATTCTGGTCACCATTCTAGAGAAATACTCATCTATATAGAGAAACATCAACCATTACAACATTGAAGCTATGTGCATTTCGGGCAGTAATTTGGATGTTTTTGTCAACCCGTTGTTGCCATGGCAATATAACATCGAATTAGACAATATCTTGTCATCTGCTACAGCTACACATTGCAATGAGTGCTGATTCCCACATATGACAAGAATTTATTATCTGTCATAATGTGCGTGAATATTGTTGAACATTACTCTGACAAGCTGTTGTAGTCCTTGCCATCTCAGATGGACTTTTGGTAAGTTTTGCCCTTTTCATAACAATTCTTTTGAATCATGGCAAAAAATTGTGAAGCAAATTGTTTAAGAATGGTAGAAAGTTAAATGGACTCATTCATAGTACATGGCTAATGATCAACCAAAGATTTGTGAAATGTTGTAATATATGGTACTATAGAATTTGCTTCTTTTTTTTTTATCAAAAAAAGCCAGGTGGTTATTAAAAAAAAAAAAAAAATTCAAATAAATGCTTTGGTTTGATTTGTCTTCTGTAAATTGGTAACACCTGATCAACAGACTAAAAACTTTTGATTTGAACACATTCTTTTTAGGTAATAAAGATTTTCTTTGCGCAATAAATAAAATTTGAAATATTTTGTGCTTGTCTATGTACCTGTATATGAGCTTGTCATAATGGTTACAAACTTGTTCTGAAATCGACATTTTTGCCGTTCATTGCTGGTTTTTAGTAAATGCACATGCAACAATGAGTCAAGGATGTTTGTACACCATTCTGGAACTCCCCATAGACACTAACTTACGACCTAAGGCAATTCTGACAAATTTTGTCCGTCAAGGACTTTTGTTATGCTAGTATTAATAATCACATGCAAGCTGCAAGCCTAACCCTTACACCAACATAACAAAATTCATGATTATATGAAGCAAAATTTCATAATTTTAAAAGATAAATAACTACATTGTAACAGGATTAATGGTCGTTCAGGATCTTCAGATAGGACACAAAATGGCTGTCTTCATTGATACAATTTCAAAAGTTGAAAACATTGTAGCAAGTCAAAAGAAAAAAAAAAAAACTGACACATTTAATACTTGGAGGGAAAATCATTAAAGAAACTTTTCCTTTCCCGACACAAGAATGAGTTGCTTTGATTAATACTATTTAAAAATCGCAGTGTTTCTTAACAGGGGGTGGGGGGGGGGAAAGAAAGAAATTTTATGAATAGATTGCTTTCACAGTAAAAATGAATATAACTAAAATGTTGATGAAGAACTTAAAATATATCTCAAAAAACAGAATAAGTTGAAACTTGTATATTAACAATGAAAGTTTAATTTCCTTGAAGTTTAATACTGTTCTTCGTCTTTAAAAGTTTTACCATAAACGTTTAAAAAAAAAACTGTCCTATTTCTGTTTTTTTGTTTTTCTGATGTCAATGGTCAAATCCCATTCCAGCCTAAACTAACTAATCAGTTCTTTTTTATCACCTTTTATCATTTGCTTACAACATTTCTAACTTCCAATGGAAATTTTTAATCTATCATTTTTGACATTTCTTAATTTTAACCCCAGAATTTAATGGAGTAAAGTATTTTCTTCTATGATATCACTTCTTAAGTAATCCATACCAAGTTTTTACAACAAGCAAGTCCAGCAGTATTGCATCCGGTTACATTTTTTTTCTTTTTAATTTGTCGGTGAAGATTTTGGAAATCAAGTGCTTTCTTTTCCAGAGGTCAGACAGCAAAGTTATTTGTGTAACAAGACTGTGTGATTATAGCGCAAACAATTATAATTATATTATCTGATTGTCCTGAAGACAAAGGTAGTGTTTGCTTGTGTCATAGGAAATTAAGTCCTCCACCCTCTCCCCCCCCCCCCCCCACAGGACTACCTACTTGTTGGTTAAGTTATGTAACAGAAGGTCATCGGAAAAAATAATGTCAATCTTGTAATATAGAACCACTTCCTTTAAGGAAACTACAACATGTGTGATTCTGCAATTTCCAAATTGTAAATCTTTCATAAACAATGATTGTTTGTGCAAATAACCAATATAATCAGTTTTTCTTGAGCATTTCATAATATTTTAATTACAAGCTATTGAGCATTCCATGGCAATTTTTAGACAGACTTTTCCTTACAAATCATCTTTCATCTCTATAACTCTCTCTTCATATAATGAAACACCCTTCCATCACATGGTTCAACGTCGTTAAATTTCATTCCTGGCAATTTCAAAGTAGGTTCTTGTTGCCAAAGACATTGTTCGGGTCAAGGCTATTTTTCACCGATTGGAGAGTTTCGTATCCTGTGTCCGAGATGGTGGACCTCATCCACTTCTTACGGATTTTTCCGACTGAAACGATAAGAATAATTAAATCGATAAAATAAAATTGATCGAGTCGAAAAATGTAAATTAATCTAAAAGTCGTGTTGGGAAATCAAACACGCATGAAATAATAATAATAAATCATAATACGTAATACTTATATAGCGCCTCCCAGAAATCTCGAAGCGCTGTACAATAAATACATTGTTGAGAGGAGTAAGGAAATAAGGAATAGATTCTGCATTACTCGGTTTGAATGAACCTCTTCTAAGTTATGAAATATGATGAATAATTAATAAGTCAAAATTCTATATGTCTAGTGAGACTGTGAGATGTGATGTTGGCTTTACATAGTTTTATGAAGCATCTGGACCTCCTACTACACATCCCTCTTTCTTCTATCTTACATGGGTACCCAGATGGATATACAAATATGTTACAAAAAGTCCAGGTTTTACATGTCATTCTTATTAACTTGAAATAAAATATAGTAGAAAACTTTTCTGCACGATGCTATGGCCTTTCTTCACCATCTGGTGACTCCATCTGGTGACTCCAATTTGTGCAAAGATAGGTAAAATTGTAATACTAACGACCTTTCAACCGTTCTGATTTATATTAAAGACATAATGCAATTTTCCAATTGACCAAACCATCAACAACAATTTGTATCACATGTAGGTATGGCAACCATGCAACTTTAGTTAAGTAAGAATTAGTTAAGTTCAGTTAAGTCATATTTCTGTGAGGCATTTGAAATCTATTAAGCGGTATCTTGTTTATATACTTTATTTTCTCCTCTGGAGAGTACTACTAACAGAATGGTTATCCAGTCAGTTCCCATTCCACAGACACACCCACTTTTGGTTTACATTTTGAGATTAATTGCAATACTAGAAATTTCTTCTAAGAAAGGCCATAAACTATGTCATTTAAAGCTAGCCTGCCTGATCCACCCCCACCCACTAACCCACATCCTTCTGGCTCCCCCCACCCACCAACCCACGTCCTTCTGGCTATAAAACTAATAGACTGTATTATTTCTTAACCAAACAGCAAACACCTAGTATGGTTTGTCTGATATCTGGTCCCAGTGTTTCCTTCCCATCACTCACCTCCATGATGATGCGACAAACTGCCTCCGTGAGCGATGATCTCATCTCTGGCAGCATTCTGGTGAGAGGTGACATGATAAGTACAGCACATGAGATTTATAAAGTCATTATGGCTCAATTGAAGAATGACGCCAGATATCTTCGGTTTCATAACAATTATTTTTTTTTTAAATGGAAAATCTTGCAATAAAATAAATGCAATAATAAAAGATATGTCCTAAACTGTTGTTAAAAATCATCACTGTTTACCCCCCCCCCCAAACAAGATTACATAGCAAGCTTGCTGTACCCTTCATTGTAACACACTGATTTATTGACCTGGCAAGCCCCCACCCCTCCCCTCCTCCTACCCATAAACAGACCATCTGGAGGTCATTCAATTGTCTCAAGGTTAAAGTTCAACATTGTAAAA
Source organism: Apostichopus japonicus (assembly GCF_037975245.1). Classification (NCBI taxonomy): domain Eukaryota; kingdom Metazoa; phylum Echinodermata; class Holothuroidea; order Aspidochirotida; family Stichopodidae; genus Apostichopus; species Apostichopus japonicus. The sequence continues at coordinate 23,662,522 of NC_092564.1, read as the reverse complement.
GCAACCTATTTTTCTTCCCTTCAGTATGTGATGTTACGAGAAAGACCACTGGATGAAATCAAACAATTGTGCGAATCGTACCTCGATGGATTCGTAGGAATGGACTGGATTGGGCAGACCCTTGTAGAAGAATCCAAAGTAGAAATAAATACAAGCACCTGTATCATAGAGTTGGGTCACCCTGAAAGAATCAAAGAGGAGAGATTGTACAATGAGCGTGAGATGGGAGGGTGTGGGATGGGGTAGGGATGGGTAATAACTCGAAGAATTCAATTAATATCAGCTAAAATAAGCAAGAAGAGAGATTTTACAATGAGGGTGAAGAAGGGAGGGTGTGGGATGGGGTAGAAGTTGAAGAGTTCCATAAATACCGACTAAAATAATCAAGAAGAGAGATTGTACAATAAGGGGAAGATTGGGGTTATAATAAAGGTGATTTAGTCATCCTACCAACCATCCCCAAACCCCCTCCCCAAACCACCCCCCCCCACACACACACACCCATGCCAATGTTACCATGCCACCCGATACTTCAGCTAGCCTAACCTTTCCTACTGGAGGTACAACAAGCCCAGTTACCTGCAAGTGAGATATGGTTCGTTTTTCACTCCGTGGTTCTTACACTCCTGACGAATCCGTTCCTTGACATTTCGACACAAATCATGAACCCTGTGACAGAAGTGACAGAAGAGTGAAATCAACTTAAACAATTTTGCTATGAAAAGCTAAAAGTGCAAATGATGAGAAAAATTGTCAGAGAAACTGCTGGATAGCTCAAATGATCAAGAAATTTCTTTTCGTTTGAATTAGGACATTTTGTCAAAATTTATATGGAAACAATAAATAATTGCAAATCCCCCGACAGGAGTGAAACAAGCAGTGAGGTCTATAAGTAGCATATACATCTGAGTCAATACATCTACATGTGGTCAAACCTTTTGGTATAAAATCATGTTTGGTATAAGACTAACAAATTTGGTATAAAATGTTGTCTAACGTAGCAGTACAAAGCAGCCCAACCCTTCCCCTTCTGTTTCTATTCTCCATTACACAACTTCCCCAACCGACCCTTCCACCACACAGACACAACCATCATTTATTGTAGCTTACCTGTCCCATGGCACTGTGGTCTCGAAAGATTCCGCGATGCAATGATGGTCCAGGGCAAGATCCTGAGAAAAAGAAAAAAAAATTAAATTATAAAAAAAAAATTAAAAAAAAAAATTAAAAATCCATTTTCTATTCTTTCTCATCTTACTGTATCAGATCAAACAGGAAGGTCCATACATTCATTTTAAATACTCGCAGTTAACAAAATGATAACATTAATTCACCTATCAAAACATTGTAATGAGCCTTGCACATGTAGTAACCCCACATTTTCTTAAATCTCAACCTCCCCTTACAACCCCCACCCCCTTCAATCTCCTCAATTTTAGTTCAGCATTTTGTAATAAAACTTTTATTACCATTTCAAAAGTTCTTGATTTTGCTAATTTAACCATCACAGAAAATTTAATTTAGCCCCCCCCCCCCCCTGCTCCTCCTTTTCTCCAAAATCTTCTGTCAATCTTAATTCCACCCTGATCCACTCACACCTATGACATCAAGTAACAACATTTATTTAAACACAAGACCACTTACTCTGAGGTATGCAATTGCAAAGGTTAACATATAACCCCTCTGGCCATTCTCCTCACCTCCAGCTAACCCCCTGAAAGGAAAACAAAAATATCAAAAGTCATTTACAATCAAAAGTAACAAAATATCATGTTCAGAACTGTACAATATCAATGGAAAATATGGATAATAAATATATACATCGGTGATACAAAGTTAAGTAAATTTGTTGTGCAAACAGTTGGAACAAGTCAAACTTGGATAAGAAGATGGGAACTTTTCTTCCACAAAGCCTTCTCCAAACTGACAGTAGTAGAGACATCTACTTTAAACAACTAGAGGTAATGGTCCTAATCCAGGAATGAAATTTCCATTGTCAGTTGAAACAAAACCAACTAACAACAACATTCTGGAAACCTTGAAAAGAGATCGGACAATTTTTGGCTAGAATGGGATTCAAACCAGTAACCATCTCTTTGCTTTGGGATTAGTAGGGGGGGGGGTGTAGTGGGGTGCCAGTCAGATACCTAGGGGGGGTGCAGTGGGGTGCCAGTCAGATACCTAGGGGGGGGGGGTGCAGTGGGGTGCCAGTCAGATACCAAGGGGGGGTGGAGTGGGGTGCCAGTCAGATACCTAGGGGGGGTGCCAGTCAGATACCAAGGCGGGTGGAGTGGGGTGCCAGTCAGATACCTAGGGGGTGCAGTGGGGTGCCAGTCAGATACCATGGGGGGTGGAGTGGGGTGCCAGTCAGATACCTAGGGTGGGGGTGCAGTGGGGTGCCAGTCAGATACCAAGGGGGGCAGTGGGATGCCAGTCAGATGCCACAGTATATTGAATACCTTGTAGTCATGTGTCAAACCCTAATCAATTTGATACAACTCAGAAAGAAGCAAGGAAGGAATTGAAAGAAAACTCTGCCTTTTCATTATAAATATATATATTAGTAAATTAATGACGGAAAACAGACTGAGAACAATATTTAGCACACCCTCTCTTCCCAGTCAGTTAACTGTCATTAAGTTATGCATATTTACATCAATTGCACCAAAATTTATCCATCTACCAGTAGACACAGCTTTGCGATGATCACCAGGTGATTGAAACAAGATCTGGAAGACTTGAAGAAAGAAACATTTACCTGAACTGGGAAGCTATTTTGTAAACCCTCTTTTCCTGAGCTGCTACTTCCTGCAGAGGCAAAACAGACAAACTTGTTAAGGTCTTGGAGATCAAACTTTGTTTATTTATGTACTCTTCAAACTTATCTAAACACAATTATATGAACTACTTCCATGACTTACAAAAGAGAAACTTGGAAATGCAAAAGGGAAATGTAATTTGGCAAACAGGTCTAACATCTTCCATGTTGACAAAAAAAGAAAAGCCAATTCTTGGAAGGTATCATTTTCTGATTGTGTTGTAAAACAGAGCAAATCATTAACCAGAATGCATCATGCAGATAGTTGGATAGATGTATGGAATGCTACTGCAAGTCACAATCCAGATAGATATATAGATAGATAGCTACAGCTTAGTCCATTGTGACTTTTAAATCACCACCTTCCCCACCCCTTCTACCCTCCCCCCCACAACCAAATTCTGGGACGAATCCTTCAGCAATACAATCCAGAATCCTAAGTACACTTTTTTAGTCGATTGATCAAAATTACACAGTATTATGGAATTTCAAGGAAAAATCACAAAATAATAAATACTATCAATGACAAATCAGATGCGGGACACTTACCTCTGCAGTGCCCTCAAACAAAAGAGTGAGAATAGCAAGCTGGTCCACATCATAGCCCTTGAGCTGTGAAAAATATATAGAAAAGAAGAGGCGTATTTGAGTAAATTTTCCGGGGGAAAAAAGAGCAGATTTCTCCCGTTGTAAATCTTATGCTAAAAGATGCAGCTTCATGGAGACATCGAAGCTGTGTCTGATCTGGTTAAGATGTCTCTTTGGAGACATTTGGATACAATTCAGATCAGTACAGAATAAGGTTTGCAAAGACTTTGTAAACAAAATATTGATATTGATATGTAACTTACCTTGGTCAAGTAGAACTTCTTGAAACTGTCACCCAAAGAAGCCCACATGGATGAAGGAGGTGGTCGAAGGGAAATCCCAAACTTGAATTGTGCGTTGTCCATTAACCTTATCGAGGCTGGAGCACACCTCTGCGAGCAAGGATAAAATATCAATGGAGAAGGTTGAACCAAGGGTGACCACCATCCCAGCCGTTATGCGGTATGTCAAAGGAATAGTAAGCTCCGACATTCTCGTAGCAGTTTCACATTTGGTACTATTTGGTCCTCTGACAAATTTAAATTCATGTCTGTACAGCAAAATTGGTTGTTAAATCAGATATTGAATTATGGAGCACTTTTAATGTTAAGAATGCTTTGAACACAGCTTTCCATAAACAAAACTGTCCACCCCAACAAGTTGACCATTCACAACTGAACAGTTTAATTTTAGCTTGACTTGCATAGCTTCAATTCATGCAATGAAACATTGCATTTTGTTTTTAGAAGCAAAGAAAAATTCCAAGCAATTCCTACCCCATCCCGCTCTCCCTACCCAAAGTCAACCCAACCCCTAACCCTCCTCCCCCAACACTCTGCTGCAGAACAATATTAAAGACACCCTTAACATACCTGTTTTGCTACCTCCCTCATAAAGTCCACACCGTCGTCAAAGTTGTAGAAGACCACCGACCCGTACCTTCGACAAGGTGGGATAGGTCTGACCCTCAGAGTAACTTCTGTTATGACTCCCAAGATACCTGTTGGTGAGAATTTTGAACATGCTACTAATTAATTCCTGCAGCTAAAATTGATTTCTCAAAAATTATTGCTTTAAAATTGTCTTCATCTTTAAGTTACACCACTTCCTCATAACCTTTTGTGCAGCAAGGATGTGAATGCTTCAAATTTGGTAAGGTTTCATAGCTAAAGATTACATCATCACAAAGCACATGGTGAAAAGTGTTTAATTTTTTACTTTCCTTTTCCTCTTGGTAAATATACACCCACCTTTTCCACCGAAAGAGGACGCCCAAACTTCTAACAAACTTACATTCCCATAAAGTCTGAAGAATCTGGCACAAAGCAAGTTCTACAAACATAACAGATATCAAATTGATATTGATATCAAAACAAATTGATATAAAAATGACAAATCAATTAGCAGAAACCAAAATGCAAACTTAGGATACGGTTTCTCCCACAGTTTGTATGTTTGGCTACCAAAGATTGCCGCAAAAAGATGCATATTCCTACTTGTTAGTTCTTAGTTCCAATAATAATTACCTTCAGAACCTAAAATTAAATGATGAATATCAGGTCCGGTGGACATCCTCGGCACCTAACAAGGAAACAAGAACAGGAGCTTAAATCAATGTTAGCTGTTCTCACGATTTCTAAGATTTGCAAAATTTAAACAATTATGTCAAAAATTGAAAATGCTAATATATAAAGGAAAAATACACTTCTAATCACAATAACAGGACACTGAATTTAAATACGAATACACACTAAAAAAACACATTTGGTCTTATCATAATCTCTTCATCATAATCTCACCAACCAGCAACAAAATGCAATATGACCTTTGACCACTATAATCCCATTAATTAACTATATAACAATCTCATTCAAGTAACTGTAGGCGAAGGATACAGTACATACTTGACAATTCTTTTCCATAACTCCCTTCGGGGTGACCATTTTGACATGAACCAGCTGAAAAACAAAATAAAAATATGTAATATATTGATTACTTCATAAATCATTAAACTACATCAATCAAAAACTCAATCAATCAATGAATCCAATTAAGAATCTAAACTTTTATACTTTTGCACTTATGAGGAAGATTCACATGGTGCTAAGAAAGTTAGTTTCAACTCGCAAAATTAAAACTGTTCATGGTTTCTCTCTCTCTCATTATTCTCACCATGTCTTCAATGTTTCCATAGACATTCTTCTTCATTCCTGATGCTCTCGTGGCGACCCATCCTCCCAAGGAGCTGAATTCACACGAGTCCGGCTCATGTCCAGTACAAAGACCATATTTACCCAACTGTATAAGGATTAAATCAAAGATAACAAAAAGATTAATTGAAAATGTCAAAATATCAAGTTGCATGGTTTGAATGATGGCTGCAATGAATGGGTTGATTTTACTTGCATATGTTAAGTTGTTTCATGTACTCAATTGTGCAGCCTCAAAATGACACCCCTAATAGGCCACCTTAATAGTGTCATCTCCAAGTGACATCCTTAATAATGCCACCTTTATCGTGCCACCTCAATGGTGCCATGTACAAGTGATATCCCTAATAGGCCACCTCATTGGTGCCACCTCAATAGTGCCAATTCAATGGCCAAACTTCAATGATCCCAAATTCAGAGTGCCACCTCTACGCAAATCCTTCATTGATGCCACCAAAATGAAGCCACACCCTCAAAATTTAAACCCTTTGGTAAGCCTCAGAAACATACTGCTCTGTATCTTCGGTCATGTGAGAAGGAAACATCACAACTAAAACCAAGAAATATGACAATGAACTTATTTAAATAACAATGAAAGTCACCTTTAGGTTATTTCCATGACAATAACATTCTGCAAAGCATGATCTTGTAGGTGTGGGTGGAAATGCCTTTGTAAAAGGTTCCACCCACACTATAACCATCATTATCTCATTACCGACCTTCAGGCACAGTCTCTTATCACACCTGCAGTCAAGACTTTGACTCCATTTATCTAACTGTTGTCTATGTAATATGAAATCTGCAAATTTGAAGTTAATTTAACAGGAACGAATGCTTGCATCATAGATCTTAAAATCGAGCCATGTAGACAATAGAATTTCAAGAAACAAGCTTCACATTTTTTGATAAATGATATTGGTATATTTCACTATTTCTTTTCAACACATTTTTTGCCCCTTCTAAAGTTGTTTCCTGCGTAAAGTCTTTCTTCACAAATGATTGTATATTAAACTGAGACTTGTATTATTTCACCGAAGGCACAGTGGCTTGCTAAAAATAATTCTTAATAATTAAACACATACTTATAAAAACCACTGTTGAGATCTAACAGTTCATCAAAAGCAAATTTCTCACCATATTTTATTTTCAACATATTTGATTATTTTTATAAAAAGAATATTGCTCTATAGGTTTTCACATATTGCCATATGCTGACCTCAAATGACCTTTAACATGACCAAAAAAAATGGGAATATTGTACTTATTACTTGGAAAGCCACATATCAAATATGACATTGTCCACTCCCTGAGATATTGTGTTTACAAGATTTCCATGTTTCAACCCATCTTGACTTTAAATGATGAAACTAAAACATCAGTAGCTCCTGGATAAACCAGAGCAAGGTGCAAGCAAGCAAGCAAGTTTTTTTTAATATTATATTTTATATTTATTTTATTATTTTATTTGGATTAAATCACCTTTTCTTCTAGGTCGATTCCAACAATTCCAGCTTCGATGTGAGCTGTCATGTTTTTCTCATCCACCCACAGGACTTTGTTCTAGAAAGACAACAAATTATTTGTAAATAAACAACATAAATGGGAAAGAGATTAAACAATTTATATACACAGATAATCAATTTTTCGATCACTCCATCCATCATTGGACAACTTGTCACCCAGAGTTGAGCATCGGACAAACCTGTTTATAGTTAATGCTGATTCCTTGTGTGCATATACATATAATGGTTTTGACTCAAAAGCCGAGACACTGTCTCATTTGTAAGGTGCTATGCCACGTGGTAAAGCATGAAGACATCTTGATCTTAAGTTTTCTTTCTTGGTGAGAGGATTGTGCAAGGCACTACATGGCAAGGTGTGGGAGAGGTTGTAACTGTAAGTGATGGGTGTTGCTCTGGGGGGTAGGATATTTCTTTTGGGGGAGGGGGATATTTCCTTTCTTACTTTCTTTCTGTAAGGTTACAGGTAGGGTACAGTATACTAAAACCCTAGAATGATTTCATTGTACTCCTCCTTTTGTACTAAAGTTAAACTGAATGTCATTTACTTTTGTAATTTTGTTTAGTAATTAGTATGATAAATATATAAACTAAACGAAAGAAAACAAAACAAAATATTTCAGCTCATTAGGGAAATAAAAGACTCTTAAATCACGACAAACTTGTGAGAATTGTTGTTCGTTGAACCCTTGCTAGAGATCTTTGACATCAATTCTTCAATCAGCAGGCAAAAACTCACCATTTGGGACATGTCTAAGGACACAATCATTCGGGTTTCTTCCTTTGGACATTCCAACCCATTGGTCACGCTCGTTCCACCTGGAAACGAATCAAAATAAATATTGAAAAAGCTCTCTGAATGTTTTGAAACCTGGTAAACAACTGTAAATGGCTCTCACTTTCAGATACCCTTTGACAAATATATCATTTATGTTTCATGTTAGGCAGTGAGGTAGGGAGTTAACACCTGAGATCCGACCAAATGGGATGGCTAGAGCGAGAATAGGTTTGCCATTTCTTGAATTGACATACCTCTGTGATCAAACCAATCCGTTTTACATATTAGAATTGTTCCGTACAATACTTCTACTCTTACCTGTCGATACATTTGACATTGTCACAACCTGGTGGTATCCTATACACAAGCAGTCAGCTCCTGGAATCAAATATTGTACCTTTCAGGCCACCAAGAGCAAATGAGGCATGATGGATTTGGGGACAGACATTAAGTCTTGTGCAAATGAAACCAAAAATTTACCATTAGCTTTGTAAGACAGGTAAGTTTCTGAACTGATTTGAACAGTTAAGAACTAGCTAATTATGAATATTCAGATGGTTGGTAACCCTTGGTTACCAATTATATCCAAGGCTCTGTCAGTATGCTCCAAGGTAACAACCCACGGTAACATATAATACAAGTTTATTTACAATTAATTACACATGTACTTGCACAATCTGAATGTTAAAAAAGTACACTGATGTGTGACAACTCACCTCCAAAGGGTATCATGCAGACGTTGTGCCTGTCAGCTGCCTCAACGAGTTTCACAACATCATCATGGCATTCTGGAGAGAAAAACATGATTGTGGAAAGATGGACTCTCTTTATCACATATGAAGGTGAGGAGGAAGAGGGGGAGGGGGAGGAGGAGTAAGGTTTATAAAAATCTTAGCACAGAATAAAACCAGCTTCATTTAATCAACTAAATCCCTGGTACTAAAAAAATTTTGCTCGATGACCCCAATTTTCAGCCTGATCATTTTGGCAACCCCTCCCCCCCTGTGGAAGATGTTGTGGCCTGGGGAAGGGGTCTAGGGTGAGGAGGCATGCCCCTCCCCTTTTGAGGATTGTTATACGACTAAGGATGCTAAGTTGCAAAATGGTGTTATTAATTTAATATATGTTCAAGAACTTTTCCGCCTTTCAGTTAGTGAATGAAAAACTTTATAGAGACCCGAGTCCTTTGGTCGCTTTCTGAAAGAAACTCTGCAATTTTGGTGTCTTTGGAATGTTTTGATAACTCTTTTAAAACATTTTGTCGACCCTACAAAGGTTCCCTACTCCGAGTTGGACCATCGGGAACTAGATGAGTAAACTTTTCGATAAAAGTGTATTATAGTTCAAAACCTTACAAGTAGAGTCTGAAGAAACACATTTGAAAAGAATAGGCACAACTTAAAACTTTTCAGTTTTTTTTATCCACTATATGAGTTTGGCAAGAAACTTAGGCTGCTTACCCGGCCAGATAACAATGTCTGGAATACGATCAAATCGGCCCATCCTCAGAATGAATATCTCCTGTAATGTGTGCCCTGAAGAGGAAACCAATAGAACAGATTCTAAAATATATCTATGACAAAGACAAGTTTGATACAGCAAGGCCTATATTACGGCTAGTCTATGCACCAAAATATTTGATGCAGTATAATGTCTATGAATGGTACTGAAAATTACGGTGAATTTGGATAAGAGAGAAACTATGATAACAAAACCAGACCCATGAAAGGCTCTGGCAAAGAAGACAAAACTGAACAGAATTCTCTCTCACAAAACTCAAGCTGAATTTGTCTAACTTCTGGGATTTTAAACCATAAATATTTTACAAGGTTTTCAACTTCTGGTGTGGCATTCAAGCTATTCCAGTTACACACAGGATGAGGAAAGATTGACACTTTCATCTGGATATATTTGGCCTCTTCACGTACACGTTGTGCCCATACACAATTTCTTGACGTGTGACATCTTGATGAAAGTTCCCGCAGTTACACAGAAAATTTCTCTGTACTGATTCACAGCCTTACATAAACACCTGTTGTAACAGGAACACAAACACCCTTCCGGGCTGCCACAATCTGGAATCTCAATTTACGGAATGACAAGCGTGGACATTGCTCGGTCCTCGCAAGGCTTTACATCACAAAGTTTTACAGGAAAACACTCCACACATGGTTGCACCCTGTCAAAGGATTTGAAAACAAATGATGCTCCACCCATTAATAAGAATCAAGATATTAAACAAAGAAAAGGTATGCTGATTGCAAATGTCCTCTTTATCCCTAAAATGGATTCCAGCCAACAATTACATAAACTCATCAGATCTCAACAATCCAACCAATCATTTACCATGTGCTCTGAAGAGTCTGTCTTGGCCGTCCAATGAGAAACTCATCCCAGACTGTCTGATTTCCTTGAAAAATCCCTCGTTAGTGACCGGCTTGGGCAAAGATTCCGATGGGATCTCTCCCTGAAATATTTAAGACGAGGAAGAGAAAACAATTGAGGCCATTAAACCCTGTGCTAATGAACTGTAACTAATGACAGACATGATGTAATCAGGGCTTTAAATCAGGGATAAAAATAGGAAGTATGAAGCCCAAAAATACGGTCAGGGTATCCTATATGCACTGCCATGTGATAGCACAGATTTAAATGGCTGTTGATTACGCAATAACAGATATTGAAGAAGCATGGAGTAGATGATACACTGGTAAAAGAGGGTTGATCCGGGTGCAGTTGATTTTGGGAGGTAAAAACAGAGGTTACAGCTAGGTCCTTACATTGACACTCACACTCTTGGTGAATAGTAAATAGAATTTTACCTGTCCTTGTAGTTTATCATTGACTTTAAACCCCTCTATAGATTCAGCAAAGGAACGAAGATTTGGGAGCATGCCACTCAGGAGATACCTACAGAGAAGAGGAAAGATGATGATGATGATGATGATAATCATCAAAAGAGGATGGTGAGTTTAATCCTAATAATCTAATAAACTGAATCCTCTAACATCTCATCTCATACTTCTCTTTACACCCCATCTCCGGCCACCCCTCTGCTTACACCTCATCTCACACCTCATCTCCGGTCAACCCTCTGCTTACACCTCATCTTACACCTCATCTCACACCTCTTCTTAATCCCTTGCTTGTCTGCATCTGTTGCTCTTTGAAACTGGACAGGATAAGATACATTATGTTCAGCAGATCACAGCTTTCAATGTACCATGCACATCACAATGTAACTTTTAAAACATATCCTTTAGAATGAGATTACTCCAGTTCTGCTATAGATCCTTCATAGTACTTTACCTGGTGTGTCTTATCTTGAGTGGTAACACCCTGATAAGTAATTCCACAAGCTTACTGAAGCTTGTAAAATCTAATCAAACTTTGTAATACTATTGAAACATCAATATGACAAGTAGTAAACTGCATTATTTCCAGTCAGTCAGTCTATCTGGTGCTAGCATTTTAAGTCGCACGGTAATGTCAACTTGTCTGGTGTTGTCGCTACAGTACTTGTCAGGTCTTGGTGCTATTAGAAACACCTGGGGCTACTGGATTGTGAGGTACTCTTGGGTCGTTTGGTGGAATGAGTTGCATGTTTCCACCTTATACCTAGGTCTTTTCTGGTGTTATCAGATGTTCTGGTGTTGTTAGAAACATCTGGGTGTTGTGTATGTAATACAAAAAAAAATTGGGGGTGTATTCCGCTGTCTATTTGTCTGGTACTTAGGTCTTTTGAATTCTATATGGTGTTGTTTGAAACATCTGGTGTTTTAGAAACTTCTGGTGTTGTTAGAAAAATTTGATATTGTAGAGCAGTCTGTTTCTGTCTGGTACTTTGGTTTTATAAATTCTATTTTGTGTTATCACATGTTGTTAGGTCTGTCTGGTGCTGTCAGAATCATATCTGGTGCTGTGAGAAGGTCTGGCACCCAACGTTTATTTTTGCTGGTGTAGGTGTAGTGAGTCCTCTACCTTCATCAGGACCCTTGGTCCTGCCAGCTTGCTGCCTGGTGCTGTTAGATTACACTCATCATTAACTCACCTGTCACCCTTGAACATGCCAGAACCTTCCGCATCAAACTCAAATTTAGAATCCCTGAATCCCCAGCCATTCCACTTCAGCGACTCCTGCCTGCAAAAAGAATTTAATCGCTCGATTAAAAGTGGAAATTCTGGAATGCAACAAGGCATTGAGGTCATAGGAGATATAACATCAGCTTGTGCTACACTGTTACGCTAACTTAAGTTACAACAGTATGAGTAAAGCACTTGAAAGGCTAAAGCAGTACTGTTGGATGTATTTTGTCACCATCGGTAGATTTTATGATTATATTCCACTTCCTATCAGAATCAGACAAGCCGAATATAACATGAAGTTCAATATATATATGTGAATGCTACCAATAATTTGCCCTCCTCTAAATAGGTTCAGTGATATACTTGAGAGCAACTGGTGCCAGTTAATAACAATAATGATTTCTGCCCATATTTTAATATGCAGATTATGCTAGGCCTTTATACATCTGCTATATCTTAACTGTTGTATACTATACGTACTATAGACCAAGTTTACAAATCTATGTAAATTCCAAGTTAATTTAAAATTGACCTTAATATAGGCTAATATGGTAAGGATATGATTCCATATCCACGACTGGCCCACAAACCTGGTATTGCAAGTATTATCACGCAAGAAGCAAGCATGGAATTTAAACCACCAAGGCCACTCTTGCAGATTATCTATTCAATGGATCTGTGTTGATCGAATCAATTGTTAGAGCTTTGGCAATATTTGTTCAAGATTCCGACAGGGTCTCCAGACAACGAGTACTTGTATCTCACTCAACTGTGGACTTTGGGCAGAGAGCACCTTTGCTACAATGTGGGCAACTTTAATATGCCAAGATTACTGCAAAATTAGTGCAAAAAATAGGTCAAATTGTCATTGTGTCCATCATCTGTGCTCAACAATCTGACCTTTGAGCAAATAATTTGCTGTTCAAAATATGTGTAGCAGTTATGACAGTTCTGAATTTTGTCTCTTATAAAAAAAATTCTATGGTTCCTATTTACAAAAAAAGACATTTTTTCACTTGTATAGTAAATTGCCCATTTTGCATAGCATTAATTTTTGCAATGAGATACCAGATAAATTAATCCCTGTTACTGAATAAGTAATATGCTATCACTCAGTATAGCCCAGAGGTTAACATTATTTCTATCATGAATGTAAATGGCATTACTGCTAATGTAGTACTATTCTATTCTAAAACCTAGGTTAGGCCATAAAAAGAACTCACTGGTTAATAATTTAGTAAGAGCAGGTGGTAACACTCCCCTTTCCTCCTACCCCCCTCCCTCTCCCCTTTCTCTTTGCATATTTGAAGCTCTCATGAAGGGAAAAAATGTTGCAAATGGAAAAAAGGAGGTACTTCAAGTTCAGGAGTCCTGGCCTCTAAGAAAGAAGTAGAGGCATTCTCACTTTGCAAAGCCTTCTATTGAAACTTGTGTGCTATTATTAAACAACCTTACATAGGTCATAGAATTTTGATTGACCTTCTGATGATGGGTAAGCAGTGCTGTTTATGGTCTCATTTCCCAGATATTTAACAAAAAAGCGATAATCACAGAACTATCTTACAATATTTTGTTTTGATACCTTGAATGGTTTATAGAACTTTATATTTAATGAGGTTTCTTCCTATCCTAGCTAAAAATTTATACATATTTTGCCAAATAAACTTGTCAACAATTGGAGGGAGTATGACCCTGAGGTCGTTGAAACTGATCACAGTATAGAGCAGGGGTTCCCTAACTGGGGTGCATGAACCCCCAGGGGGTGCGTGAGTCCATCCCAGGGGGTTCGTGAGACATTTCGGAAAGTCAAAACTAGAGTACTTTTGTTCAACTAAAATCTGATAACATATAATTTAGTAATGTACAAAAGTCGTACCTATCAACAAACTTTTTTCACATTCCATACACATATGTTGCCATAGTAGTACCCTACCCTGCATGTGATAAATAACTGAATTATGCAACAGACACAAGTCGCATGACTTTGGTGAAGATGGTGTTCGCATGAAAGTACGTCATGAAGATAAAGAGCTGATCTGATCTTGAGGTTTCCAAATAAATATTTGTTCATATCTTGTTTTTTTCATTACAATATTACACTATGTACTTGATCTTTTACGAAGCACTGTTATGCATATTATAGTATAATAATGACCCAGGTCGTGTCTCGAAAAGTTGGGGTTCGTGGACAATTCTGACATCCCCAGGGGGTTTGTGGGGGGATAAAGTTAGGGAAACCCTGGTGTAGAGGGTAATGAGGCATACGTAGGCTACTTTTTCTTGTATGTGTGGCTACAGGCCTGATGTCTTGTTCGTCATCTCCTGACAGTCGGCTTAATAAGCCAAGCAGTACACCAGGCATATTTAACATACGATTGGGTAAATAAGCACCCCTTATTCAACTAACGATCAGTTAAATGAGCTCCAAAACATCCCAAAACACACCATACTGAACCAAGGATTGGGTCAGTACTATAGCAACAGTGCATCACTTTTTGAACCGACAATCAGGTAAATAAGCACCACTGCAACGCTTCTTGAATGGATGATCGGGTAAATAAGCACCAGAACAACGCATACTGAATGATGATCGGGTAAGTAAGCAAGAGCACCATTCTTATTGAGCCAATGATTGGGTGAAAGCTCCCACCTAAATATTACTGTGTGGCCATTATTGGGAGCACCTGTACGCTATGTGATTTGGGTAATGCCTATGACCATTGCAGTTGGTAAAAAGTACATGTACTATTAATTTTTTAATATTTACACAAACAGCAAGATAACAAAATCGAAATAAACTGTGTTGAATTAGCAGCCTAGCCTAGGCCTAGACTACATTACAAGTTGCAACAGAAATATTCCTGAATGACATTGAGACGCAATCGTTACTACATGCTAGCCAAATTAGTGGATCCAGAAACACAAACTAGACCTTTCTGACTTCATGTAATCAAACATTAGGCCTAAAATATGTCTTCTAGAGTTTCCAATACTGAAAAGGCTAAAATAACCTTCGCTTTGGTATTCTTGGACCGTCACGTTCGTTGCCTTCAACCCGACGTACTCCCGTTGAACTCCGCCCATCACTGTCGCTATTCCCTCCCTGGCAAATTTCCTGTTTCACGGAACCTCCACTCAAAGTAGAACGTCTTTGAAATGAAGTTTCGTTGCAATGCCCTAAAATTGCCTCTAATCGTCTATGGGAGGACATTGCAGTTAATAACAATGACTGATTTTGTAATCAAAGGCTTAATGTAAAGTAACACTGCAGTCGGCCTAACCAGTCTTTGGCAATGTAATGTGCAGTATAGTGTATATACTTTGTACACCTGTGTTGTACAATATGTCATTCAATTCATAACAGACTACACCAACCCACATGTGTATCAGCCAGGCTAGCGTTCAAGTTTGATGTAACCTTTAAGAAAATAGTACATTTTTTGACGAACAATTATCACATATTTTTACATCTTATGAACAACACCGTAATTTAAAAGATGAAAAAAAAATATCAAAATATATGCATAAGTGATTAAAGTAAGCTTTAGGCTGTTTTCACCTTAACATATTTACAGCTTTTAGATCGTAACACTTTAAATAGGTTATCAATTTTAAAAACTCGTATGATCTTCAAAAGTTGTTTGACCTTAGGACAAATATGCTTTGTGTAAGTGTGAAGATTTCAGAAGAGTACAAATGACATTGCGAAATCGACTAACTTCATCCTAAAGCGATCATGAGAACAATTTGAAGGTTCAAAAATTCTGCAAATGACTATTTTCATTCATATCTATATAAAACTTACACGAGATGAAGGATAAAGCTTACAACTTCGGTGTCCATCCCACTGGCGTGCACAGTTGCGGGTAATTAAAATGCCCAACCCCCTCCCCCATGTGATTATAAGGTATAGGGCACATTTTGTGGAAGGGCCGGAGGCGACTGAACGATTTTATATGTGAGGCATGGGGGGGGGGGGAGGGGGCGCAACTTGGGTCATTGTAGCCGTCCCCTGTGTAGGGGGTACAGTACACCCCAGAGAAAAATAAATAAAAGTAAAGTCAAATGGTGGATTCTGAGGCATACATTTAGGGCTATACAAGTAGCTCGTGCTAATAAATTTTAAAACACTCTAAAACACTCCCAGATTTAATAAATGAAAGGAATATTTTCGGGATGGCAGATGTGAATGAATTATTTTTTTTTAAGAGAAAGGTGCTGCCCGTGGGTGTCGCTCCATAAAAACATAGATAAAAATTTAGAAATGCCCGACTGGGTAAGGCATATTTAGACTATAGGCCTAAGTTAGGTTAATAGAAGTAGCTCTAAACGTAAAGTTTTGCATATAAAAACTTTGTGTGAGGTTGAAAAGGGAGGGGTGGGTACACCAGCTTTAGTAGTGGGCCTATTCTTCCCCTGTAGAATGCAACACCCCCCGACTGAACCATTTCCGCCGAATGACGATCGGAGGTGGGGGGCTCAAGCCGATTACCCCCCCCCCCCTTTGTGACGTTTCTCACGGTATAGCAAAATCGTTACAGGATTACAATTTGCTTAGACATATGGTAACAGCAGTAATAATAAGAAAAACGGTAATTCAATATCCTTTTGATTTACTATAGGTCATCACATGTAAACAAGTTTACAAAACAATACTATCATCAGATTTTGACGCGACAAGCTGAGCTTATTATTTCAGATATTTCCATTCAATTTGAGAATTAAATTGAAGCTACCTTAAATATTTAGATATCTCCAATTCAATATGAGATATCCGAAATTGCATTTTCGATATCTTGAATTTTATTTTAGATATTTCAAATTAATTTTAAGATATGAAGAAATAAATTAAAGATATAAAATATGGAAACATTATGTAAGATATTTGAATTCGAGATATCTAAAATTTGAATTCGAGATATCAAGACGATCAAGAATTCGAATTAGAGATATCCAAAACTGAATTAGAGATATCGGGAATAAAATCAAAATTTAATTTCGAATTCTAATTCGAATTCTTGATATCTAGAATTTAATTTTGGATATCTCGAATTAAGTTATGGATATCTCGAATTAAATTCAAGATATCTTAAATAATGTTTCTTTTTTTGATATCTTTAATTTATCTCTTGATATCTTAAAATCAATTTCAGATATCTTAAAAAACTTCAAAATATCGAAAATGCAATATCTGATATCTCAACTTGAATTGGAGATATCAGAAATAATTAGAGATATATTCAATTTAATTCGAGATATATGAAATTAATTACAGATATCATGAATTTTATTTAAGATAACATGGCGTTCCATATGTACGTACGTATGGAACGCCTTTCTAACATTTTTACAACAATTACAGATATCTATAATTCATTTTCAGGTATCTCTAATTCATTTTCAGATATTTCTCATTCATTTCCAGATATCAATAATTTAAACATATTTGAGATATCAGAAATTGAATTCGAGATATCAAGAATTCGATTTAGTGATACCCAAACTTGAATTCGAGATATCGGGAATATATTTAGAGATATCCAAAATTGAATTAGAGATATCAAGTAAAGATTTCGAGATATCCAATCTTGAATTCGAGATATCCAAAATTCGAATAAGAGATATCCAAAATTGAATTAGAGAAATCAAGATTTCGAATTGTAGCGCTTACAAGAAGAGCGCCATCTAAATCGGCAAATACATGGCAGGAAAAGGAGGCATATGTACTCTGTAGAGATCATTTCGGTGGCTACTACTAGTACTAGATTCATATAGGCTACAAATACTACATTTAAGGCTAGGCAATTTCGGATACCTCAAGTTGAATTGGGATATATCTGAAATATCTAGAAATATCTTAAATTTAATTCGAGATATCTGTAATTAGTTGCAGATATGAGATATCTCGAATTAAATTGAAGAAATCTCTAATTATTGAATAAACGTTTACATGGCGTTCCATATATACGTACGTATATCCAGCAACAACATTTCGAAATTCAATTCCCGCTGCAGCACGATCGTCTGCTTGCGCTAATGATTCTTGTCAAGCAAAATGAATTACGAGATATGCTGGGAAATCGATGGTAAGGGTAACACATAACTTCAAAGTAGGTTAGATTGAACAACTCTTCCGATTTCCGTCGTTTAACATAAATATTATAGAAATCTGCTCTAGGCCTAGGTCCTAACTTACTTAGTTAAGCAACTGTTGTACTGCTGTAGATTTCGTCATTGTGTGGACCGAATACGCGAAAATTTGGCAAAGCTTATTTCATGACTGTTTGCGACTGTTTATCTGAGCTGATATTCTCAAAATAACATCGTATGTCATCCTTTACCTTAAGTCATTATTCATAGAAGCAGTAACAAATCATACTTTTCTTAGCCTACTATTAGCATGGTGGGCTCATAATTGACGCACTTAAGGATTTGATCAACGATATCTATCAAGGAAAAATCCAAATCACTCGACTGTATGTGTTTTTCATATGTGTAGTTCCTCAGAAATGTTATGATCTCAAAATATTTAAGGTTCTGTGCTTATGCACCGTACAATTGAGCAGAATTTGACCACAAAATGTCTGCAGTGTCAAGTTCTTTCATACCCCTAAATTGACACATTCGTTGTAAAGCTAACTGTAGTGTAGGCCTTAGTATACATCCATTGACTTTAGATGCTGTTTGCTATGCTCTGCGCCTCTAAGCTCAGACTGGTCAGGTTCCAGAGAGCAGTGTTATCATACTGAGGTATTGTTGGTTATTTTTAGGGAGTAAGATTTCCAAATGACCAAAAAATGTGCAAAACTGGTGGGAAGGTGTTAAAAGCTTAAAAAATACCACAATTTGGTCAGCAAATAGCTGAAATGGATTCAAACTCATGAAATATGTCATTCTGCTTGACTGCAAAAAGTTAAGGTGGCCCGCTGTATCGTTGCTAGTAATAATTGAAGGTGCGTCAATTACGAGGGTGCGTCAATTATGAAGCCTTTACTATACTCTACTGTCTGCAGACTAGGCAACAGTAACTTTAACTTAAGTCAGTACTACTAGCCTACGTACTACTACTTTTACTACTAGATCTGTAGTTGGATAGATATATGCTGGGCCTTGCCAATATGGTAAGCCATAATCTTACTGTAAATTTTCTGCTTGCAATTCGTAGTACAAAGCATTTAAAAAAATTTCTCTTTATCTCTTCCTTGAAACTTGGTAGCCCATTCACAAAATATGTACTTGATCCAATTACAGTGGCAATCACCTCAAACTAATGTATTTGGATGCTTCATTGAATCATTACAAACAAATTATTATTTTTGGCCAACCACCTAACCCAAATACAAGATTGTTAGTGGTGTAATTTTATTCAAGATGTGACTTTATTAATACAACTTAAATTTTTTATCAACCCTTCTCATGGGATTATTTTTGCTTTCCAGAAAGTGATACAAACTTAGACACTAATGGACAGGCTGCCTTTGTTCCTGGTAAGCAATTGTTTTACTTCATTACTGTAGTTGGAGGGTTTCTCTCTTTTAACAACTTCAATGAAAGATTGAATACTCAAAAAGTTCATTTTCCATGTGTTTTAACTTTTACCTGTTGGCCTGATGGCTTTTTTGTGAATGCCTGATTGCATTGAAGGTAGCAGACCTAATTAATATTTTTGAACGTTTGAGTGGTGTCTTCTTGTCATTGCTTGCAGTTACTGTCCATTGACTTGAGTCTTCTATTAGGCTACCAGTAGGCAACACCTGTCCATGTCATTTTTTTGCTCTTTGTTCTAGGTGTTACACATTTTCAAAGAATGGACGGTAAACTTGGGCACAGACTTCCTCACAGAGTGCAATCCAAACCTACCCACCTGAAAAGACAAGAAAGGAAGAAACCAACAACAGCTAAATCCCAACAAATGTCAAGCACAGGTCAGGAACATGCGTCTATGGAAGACCAAGTCTCTTTAAGGCACCTGCGACCGGAGGACAAGAAGAGGATTGCGAATCTGATCAAGCAACTTGCAAAGTAAGACAACTTCTCTTTAAAATGAATAAAATAGAATTTTCAAACTGTTGGTGTAATCTGGTAGCTCTCATCCCATGTTGTGTCATTGTGTTAATATTCACTGAACTATGTTCTGGTATGAGGTAGGTTGCTAACTGAACCCAACTTTGAGGGTAAGATTGTCCAACCTGTTTGATATGAAGGTCATCTGGCATAGAGGTTGAGCAGCTTCTAAGATCAGCCTAAAATAGGAAATATTTCTTTGATGTGATCCTGATCGACTAAACATGTAGAAAATACAATATAAGGAGAGAATTTGACTTAACTTTCTCAAACTGTAATTTTAATAATACTTACAGAAATGAAATATAGAAAAAAGGTATAAAATATGTCAAGATTACATAAATTTAAAGTCTTTTGAAAGAGGAAACATCTATTTTCAAGTCAAAACCTGACTAGAAAGGCCAAAGATTGCAAATATATATAATTGAGTTATGTCTAGCTATTGTTTTTTCACCAGAAAGTCAACATTGTGGTGTTATTGGTACATCTGACACCATTTCACTCTCAATATGTAATTTCTGCAGAGATTGTGTGTAACATCCCACAAAGTACTGTCTTATGCAATATAGTATATATATGTTAGTGTATATATCTTAACAGAAGGAAATTTCATGATTGGTTGTACATCTTACTTTACATAAATTCCTGTTTTTTCCATCTTCTTCATCTTCTTGTTTTTCCGTTAAGGGTTGGCGAGGAAAAGCAGGTGGCTTTACAGCAGCTGAAGGTGGAAAGAAAGCAGTTTGAGGTTAAATATGTGGACCTGGAGTCTCAGATGAAGACGTTAAATTCTGAGAGAGAGAGCACACAGCAGCAATACCTCCAATGCCAAAGACTGCTAGCAGAGTGTCAAGAAAGACTCGCAAGTGAACAAAATCAGGTAAATATTATCAAATGTAGGCATTTATTACTCCTCCGATGAACATTTTAATCTCAGCTAAACATTTCTGATGAGCGTTGAGTAAAACCAAAGTTTCTGGAACAAGAGTTTAGGTTTATTATTGTTCTGTGCAGGCAATGTGTAGGGTTTGTGGTAGAAACTTTCTGCAGGGAAATCAAATTGTTCACATTGTGCAGAATTTTAGCTATGTGATAATTTGTAGGCATTTGCTACTCCTCCGATGAACACGTTAATCTCAGCTAAATATTTCAGATGAACGTTTAGTAAAATCAAAGTTTCTGGAACAAGATTAAGGTTTATAATTGTTCTGTGCAGGCAATATTTTTGGGTTTGTGGGAAAAAAATTCTGCAAGGAAATTCAAATTGTTCACATTGTGCAGAAGTTTTTCTATGTTGAAGTTGATTAGAATATTCTGTTCACTTTATAATTTTGTTAATAATGTAAGTCTAACTTTCAAATAAAAGCAAGATGTTGGATTATTATATATGAATAATGTATGGAATACCCTAGATCAATGTACTGCTGACAGGTCGTCATCTAGCCTACACTCTGAATTCTAATTTCATTAGATTCTAACATCTCTAATAACTAATTCATGGCTACTTTGTAGTCAAAAGTCCAAAAGAAAATGAGAACGTTTGTGAAAAGTTGTGCTGTAAGTTGAAGGGATTCTGAAGGTAAAAGTACAGTGAAACAAGATTCTAAATGTTAAGGAAAATAGTTCCTCCACACACTGATGTCTGTTGCTTGTAAGTAACGTTAGGCTTTATAGTCTTACAACACAAGCAGGCCTGCGTTAACTTGAAGCTGTAAAATGTGTAGAACTGCCTGTGCATTTTTCTTTACTCAAATGAACAAGTGAGTTTTACAATTGTTCACAAATGCCTCGATGAGAACATCACAATAGTCCTTCTGCATTTGTAGCACAGAATTATAAATATTGTTTAAAAGTGGAATAGAATGTTCAAATATTTTGTAATTTTTTTGCACCCAAAGAATGTCATTCTCCGTTACTTTTCTAAAGTTCTCATTGTCCACCGAAAATTTGTTTTGACATTATTCACTCTAGTTGGTTTTATCATCGGTAATTTTTATTTATAAGATCACATTAGTGCATATAAATGTTCAAACTAAAAGCAAGTTATGTTTATATTAATATCAATTATTTTGCAGCACACTAAGCTGTTAAAGTTTGCCCAGAAGGGTTTAAGGAGTGACGAGAAGTTTTCTGGAGGAGTGAACGGTGATCAGAGGATGTCTCTTCACGGCAGACCATCAGCCGTACAAGATGAGTTCCAACCTCAACTACAAAGTACCGGAAGGTTGAAAAGAGGCCATGACCATCAAACTAATCGTCCAGGGAATGACCCAGAGGTAACATCCGGTCAAGAACAGACCACAAAATTGCGGTCATCTTATCACAATGATGCTTACTCCAACCATGGCACAATTGATCCAATTCCTGCTGTATACCGTCATAAAGTACCAAACGGTCAAGAGTTTGGACAAGTAGGTCAGACTCAAAGAAACAAAGTTCCACCCAGAGGCAGAGAAGATGTTGGTCATGTTTCAGAGAGGAGGGAACTTCCTCATCTCAGTCCCGCCGTCTTCTCACCCGACGAGTTTCATCCGCTTCCCGAGGAGCTGATGACCTCAAAGAGCTTAAGCGCTCTCGGAAACGTGGAAGACGAATTTTGTTCGATCGTCGAGAAGAACCAAGATAGAATGGAACCCCATCGGCATTACTCAGGAAGACATCCCACCAACGACCATGGTGTTATTATAAATGGTGAACTGACAGACGCAGTTTCAAAGATGCATCACCTCAGGAACGATACCATGCAGCAGGTATTTACAAGGCAAAATGCAAACCAGACATTTTCTAACCGATTTCAGACAGATCTCTCTCATCACAGAGTACAGGGTTGTCCCGAGAACACAGCGCATCTCTCTAGAATGGATGAACAGACGAAGGCACCGGAACATGGCTGGAAGTCAACACCAGAAATGTTAGTAGAGAGGAAAAGACTTTTAGAAAGACAGAAGGAGGCATTGAGAAAGGAGCAGGACTGGTTACAACAGCAACTGAGAAACCAAGAGGAGCTTCTCTATCAAAAGCAACTTGAACTCGAGGCACATCGTAGATCCTTGCTGGAGGGTAACAGCCCCCAAGCAGGTCAGAAAGGTGTGACCTCAATACCCCATAGAGGGGAGAATCCTCATTTTCAAGATTTTCATTCTGACAGTAGGCATAACCTAGACCATGATGTATCTTTAACAGCCCACATAGACCCAGGTTTTGAAAGGTTACAGGGTCGAGGGAGAATGGGAGGTCCAATCAATGGAGGAAACCTCTCTCATCATGGTGGCCTTGATGGGGATAGGACTAGTGTGCTTGGGATGCGAGGTGGAGAGGACAGTCACATCAGCGTCGGTCAGATTCAAGGTTCGGTGACCCTACACAGTGACAGTCACCGCAAAGAAAACAAGACTAGTAAACCTGGTAAGTTTCTCAAAAGAATTGTTGACTACATGTTAAATTTGGTTGATGATGTAATTGTTATTATTATCTCCAAGTATGCTACAAAGTCAAAGAATGACAGGGCAAATTTTTGTCCTGTTTTTTTAACCAATTCAGCTTTGGGGAATGTCTGGGAAAAGACTAATTGTTTAAATCAAATTCAAATTGCATTGTAACTAAATACCCCCCCCCCTAAAACTTTTTTAAAATTGATATCACCCTACATCATATGGAGATATTGAAATAACAAAGAAATATTGGTAAGCCTATGACCAACCCAAATGGGGGTTTTACTGACTCAAAGCTGTGGTTCTATTCACCAAACCTACACATCTTCTACAGTGTAGACATACTCGTCCTTCTTTGCTGCATTTTTTCCGCACAACCAAAATTGACTGTTCGGACAACCAACTGGTAAAACCCGGTTGTCAGAGGTACAACCAGAAAATGTCTTTAGAATTTTGCCCTGAATGGTGTTTTTTTTTTTTTGTATCCATAGGAGAAAATTATATTGCGTAAACAAATATTGTAATTGGGTGTTACCTTGAATTCGGAGAATGATGACATCTAAAATCAACTGGACAATCAAAGTAAAATTGTAAAAGGAAAGTAAAGCTTTTGAAAAGCATCGGCCATGATGACATCACAGACTACCCAATGTGATCCATTTTCTAGAGCACTGAAGAATTCATAGTGCAAAATATACGTCACCAAGGTTATCCTGGAGTTAGAAAATAGTTGTTGAGATGGGGTTTGCAGTAGCAATGTGACTTTTATTTTGACTTCCATAACATGGATATTTCTACCAGAATATTACTTTTAGGTTTAATACTACATACTCAAAGAGTGTTTTATCATTTTTGCCATTTTGTAAATTTCTGCCAATTTGTATCAATTGTCTATGTTTTGGTCATGTCATAAAATGCAGTTTTTTGTTTGGTGTTTGCTCTTAGATTGTCATTACAAACTTGAATTATTTAATGTGTTTTTTTTCTCTACTTTTTTTGATAATACATCCCTAAAATAATTGTTCTTCAAATTTATCTTGAATTCAGACCGAGCATCAAATGCTACAGTGGATGTTGCGACTTCTGCTCTTATAGTATCTCACCTTCATCCTGAGAGGAGAGTCCTCAGGGCATCTCCTGCAATCCACCATCCGGGGTCGGGCTTGTCCAGAGAATCCTCAGTAGATGCGCTCTCATCTGACGAATTTGTTACGTCACCAGAGAAGAGGCCAGTTGGGAATTCAGCGAGAGTGACGTAAGTGACTTAGATGTTGGACCCTACCTTCTGACAGATATCTCACTAGATTTTATGTCAGCCCATAGAAATTACCAAGAATGGCTTATTTAGGCATCAAGTTTTAACTGTTAAATGACAACATATCGGAGGATGAACCCAAAGGTTTCGACTTGGTAATAAACAACCAGTAACATTTCATTTCTCAATTTCATAAACATTTTGACTCCATAGAAGATTTCACTCCAGTAATCCCATTTTCAGGTCAGGAGTCTGTACTAGTTTTCACTAAAGAGGTGCAGGGTTAGCCATTTGTTAGCTGTACCAAATAGTGATAACAGTTTTGCCTAAACTCTTGTATGCAAATTAGGCTATACATATGTATGTTATGAAAGTGTAAGCCAATCGTGACAATTGTCGTATGATAAAGGCTTGTGTACAGTTGCACAGACAATAATCACTTATGATGCTTTCATAAGAGCAGGACCTTGCTACTGCTCATACTGTTCCAACAAGAGTGCTTTAAAGTGTGACAGGAAAGAACAGTTAATTAACAAAATTTCCAACGGGGTGAAAGTGTTGTTGGCCTAGACAAACTGTTGGTATCTTTTGAACAGATTTGATGAATACTTTTCTTTACTGAATGTGTCAGAATATGTTGTCATCCAGACACAAGCAGCTACTGCTGTAAGATAATCTGTCGAATTTCCCATTTCTTCATGAAGATATCGGTTAGCTTTCCTTCCAAGGACTACAAATGGTTGTTTTAAATAATCATTATTGGAGCAACGGTCTGTTAGAGTGGGATGAGCAAAATAAATTTCAATAAATAAATTTCAAAATAAAGTTTGATATGTCACAAATTATTAAAAATAGCTACTCTTGTGAGTTTGCTTTTGTTCAATATAACTTTTTAGCTTTTGAGAATTAATCTTCAAGCCACAACCGCATCAATCACAGTGGCTGGACTAGGTAGTCTAGCACACAGACCAAGAAGTCAATTAATCAGAAACAACATAGAAATCCAGAGAAGTCTTTTGTGACCTCATATGACCTGTTTCTCAGCACATATTAGGAACATTGATATTCATTTTCTTCCAACTTGTTATGGAAAGGTTTCTCTTTTTTCTTTTTTTTCTTTGTAAATTTTAGTGGTAACATTTCTTTTTTCTTCATAAATTTCAATGATAACATTTCTCTTTGCTCAGAGACTTTCACATTCTTGAACATCTAATTGAGGACCTTAACAGCGTACCATCTGATAGTTCCGAAAGTAATAACAGACCATTCACACACCCAGCCACACCCATCGAATCACATCCTCGTCGGCGTCGCACTGCACCGCTAAAACAGACAGCCCAAGTTTCATCTGATTGGTCGAGAATACCACCCGCCACTCTCTCCTCTCGCCTCTATGGCTCCGAAATTGTAGAGAGTTCCGATGAAGAAGAAGAGTCTAAAATGTTAGATGACATTTTCTTTGTGAATTGAGTGAACAAAAAACGTAAGTTCTTACGATTTGATTTTGAAGTAGTTTTGTTTATTATCATAACATTTGTTGTTGTTATTATCTTGAGAATTAACATTTTTTAAATCTCACTTTCTTTGTAATGAATTGTAATATGAGTGGCGAGCTGATTCTTCATGTTAAAATTGGAACTGAAGCACAGATCACCAAAACGATATGTCAATTTCTGTATTTATGCAAGAGTTGTGTTAGCACAGTACAATAACATTGATGTTCTTCCATTGACCTCAAACCGTTAGAAATAATAAGAAATATTTTATTAAAAACAGTCAAAATGAGTTTTCATTACAGAAACCCTGCATCTTACTTGCAGGAAGCAGAGCTGAAATCCAGATAGTTGATTTGATTATTGAGAATAGAACATGGTACATTAATGTGTGTACACAACTAAACTTGTATCACAAAAAGATATGATTCCCTAAAGCCAAGTGGAATTTTCCACTCTACATTTTTCCTCCCTCAATGAAGACATCAATATTTGTTGATATAATCCAGTTCTGTCTCCTGGTTATATTAGTTGTAATGATATTGTTGGATGGAGTCTGGTCTTGGTTTAGTTGGTATGAGACTCATGGGAGGGAGCGAATCATTGGTGAAAGATGGCAGCGATTCAAAGAAGGGTTTTTTGGGTTGTTACAGTGAACATGTCTGATGGATATCTGCTCCACTTAAAGCAGCATTTTTGCATTTTGTCACCGTTTCCACTTTTTTTGAAAAGTCCATCAAGTTTTTTTACATATATCAATCACAAAACAGCAAACTAAGATATTAGCCAAGTTTTTTCCCTGCCAAAAGCGTTAATTGGCGAGTAATTAAGGACATTTGCAGATAATGATAAAAGTGTCCTCCAACAAATTACACATTTAATATTAATCGCATACAGTTCCCCCAACCCACTAGTTTGAATTCAACCGATCAGAGATGCAGGTTTAGTTATGAGCCATTGCTAAAAATAGATTCAAAACATTGAGTTGGTAACTTGGTACATCCAGCGAGATGGACTCTAACAGCTCCCTGGTTCAACTGCCATAGACAATCTACACAAATCAAGCATGTTCTTGTATTACCTATTAGCCAATGACGTTCGTAGCTTTTAAATATTCATATTATGGGGGAGGTTTATTTGGATCCCAACGGAAAATATCTTTGAGAAAAACAAAGTTGAGAGTTGTAAATTTTTCGACTTTTATGCCACCATTTGAAGTTAGATATATTGAATAGATAAGCTAGTTATGTATGTCGTTATGGCATCGTGGAATCAGTGAGGTTGAGAAAATATGAATTGCAGTTTATAAATACAGTACTGATATGATCTACTGTAACAAACAACATACAGTGACCTTATCGGTCTTTTATTCTGAGAATAATAAGATTTAAAAAAAATTATGTGTGCCTCGGGGGGAGTCGGGGGCCTAGCAGTATAGCAATATTCTGCAATGCTTTGATGTAACTTTGTTTTTGTTTATTTCACAATGTTTTGCTAAGTTCTGTCTCTTGAAATACAAAGTAGAATCCTGTTTGGTACTGTCATTTTAGGATTCTTAGTGTGATTCTTGAAGCAAGGGTCAAAACCTAACTTCTCCTAATCAGGGATTTCATCCACAAAAAGGTTTTATTTGTTAGCTTTTAAAATAAATTTCTGAATTTTTGATGGCTTTGATCTTTTGCTCAAATGAATTTTTGTTTTTGTTTTTTTGTTAATGAACCAAAGTGAAAGTAACCCATCTGCAATGATTTTCCCTTTTTGTCAGAAAAGGAGAAAGTGCAATAGACACTGAACTGGATAATTTCACTTGTCATGGATAACTGTAATACTTAAAGGAGTATACATGGTTATTTAAAGAAAAATGATATTTTCTTTGAAGAAGCAATGAATTTCAGACTTGAATTTGATTCAGTCCTTTCAGTACTTTATCTACTTCAAAATTGTATACCGTTTAAAGTATTAATGCCCCGTACATATGAAATAATATTTGCCTCATTGCTTTTCAAAATTCCTCTTTAATTGCTGGAGCTATTAAAGTCACTTTAATTGCCATGAAACCTGAACGATAAAATCCATCAAGGAACTCTCAAGTTTTTAACGAGACTATGAGAGCCGTTACAGTCTATGAGATATGCGCGGTGTCTCATTTCGTGCTGTTAGGTGAAGCCGAGGGAGAAAATGGTATCGAATTAATGTCGTGCTGTGGTGCAATCCATCAACAGTAATGTGTGTTCTACTTCATTACGCTCGCATACTTATTGATGGTTAATAGCTCTGTACCTTTTTTTGCAATAGTAAGGTTTCAGTATAAGTTCAGTAGGGAGTTCAGTTTTACGTTCACGCTTTAAGTATTACGTGCAATAATAAGTTGTGTAAAAGTAAGTTGGCCTGACGTAATAAGTTCACGGTAATAAGTTCACTGTTTCAGTAGTAAGTTCAGTAGTGAGTACACTAATAAGTTCACTGTTTCAGTAAGTTCACTGCTAGTTTCACTGATTTCAGTTGTAAACTCAATAGTAAGTTCCCTGCTTCAGTAGTGAGTACACTGATAAGTTCACTGTTTCAGTTGTATGTACACTATTCACTAATAAGTTCATTGTTTCAGTAGTAAGTTTCATAGTAACTTCACTGTTATAGTAGTAAATTCACTAACCCTGTCTCAAAGGAAACAAGTAATGTGTATCATTGGGTGCTACCATCATGCATTGTGCTAGACTTGTGTGTAAAGCCATTATACTGTGTGTAGACTTTAATATAACTCACAACGACCTTCAGATATGGTAAAGTATACCTACACACATATGCTGTGCATGTTGAACACCACAGTATAAAGAAAACAACTCGATCAAGATAATAAATTTCCTGAGCATTCATTATATGATGACAGTGTTAATGTAACTCTGTTCGTTTCCAAGGAAACAGTTGGAAACAGTTGCTTGTATTATAATTTACCCATTCATTGCAAGAAACCACCATGTTTTTTCAATATCAGTATTGCTATGAATGCTAATTTCTTGAAAGATGACGTTGGTCAGACGTGAAGTACTGATACGTGATGCCAATGTAGAAAGGCTGTTTATCTGTGTTCATAGTAAAATAGATACTAAGTAACAGTGTGGTGTAACACTTAGAGTCTTGCTCCCTTCGTTAGATACATACAAGTATTTTTCCTTGACCTAGGTAGATAAGAAAAAAGGTATACAAAATAAGATATACATTTAATATTCTTGGAAAGATAGCTTTGAGGTGAGAAAGTTGGTGTGCACCTTGATAATTTACTTGGATAGGATTTCACATGAGCACGTACAACAAGGCTTTCCTAACCATTGGGGTTCAATGTGCTACATCCTTAGCCTTTAATTATACTGCTCTTGTATTTCAGAAATCTACAATAGATGTGACAGGCCCACCGTGGGCTGTTCTTAATTGCTAGATACATTTCACTGAGTAAAGTAACATTTCCAGTTCCATTTAATCGTGAATCTAGAACGAATTCTCCACACATCAGGTCCAGCTGCTGGTGTCATATTGTAACCTTCAAGGAGTGGAAGTAGATGAAGTTACAAAGAATGTTTAAACTATTCCATGTAAGGGATACTGGTTATTCGTAAAAAACTGGTTTTCAGACTGATTATAACAGACTCAAGACTAATCGAAACTAATGGACTCCAACAGTTGATGACAATAACGTCTTCAGCCTGGATTGTCATATGCAAAGTAGGCTAGGAGAGGCACCTCTGATGTGGAAGTGTGGTTGGTTTGGCTACCTGCTTCAGAATTTTTAGTGAACCTACTTACATGGAATCCATGGAAAACTCACCACCACCGCAAAGCTTACCAATTTGAATAGGTCAAGAGATGTCTCCGTCCCGGTGAGTCTTGGACTGGGTCATCTAGAGTGAGGGACACTCATCATTTGCAAGACGGCTGAGTCTGCTTGGTGAATCCCCTCTCTGTTTAATATTACCCTTCTATTACCCTCCTAGTACCTAGAACCAAATGGGGTTACCTATGCCAACCGTGCTTTTTTCAGTTTCTGGTCCCAAATTGTGGAATACCCTCCCAAACCATTTAATATGTATACCTATTAAATCACTTTTCAAATCTTAACTAAAAGCCTACCTCTATGCTAAACATTTTTTCAATATGATTTGTAATGATTTTTCATTGTTGCATTATTGTTTTTGCTTTTCTTTCTATTCAAACTATATATGTACGGCGCTTTTGACAACTATTTTGTTTATAATTAGCGCATTATAAATCTTAGTTATTATTATTATTATTATTCTATGATGAGACCTTTCCAGGTTTCTTTAGAGTTCAACTACCTTCCATTGCTAATGTTTGCCACACAGACTTTGGACATGTAACTAATCTATGCAGATTGTTTCAGCTAACATCTCCATTTGCATTTAAAGATGGTAGCAAAAATGTCTAATCCAAACAAACTGCATTGTTCACCCTGAGAGTTTGAATATATTCAGTACTCCCACGCATCTTTCAAATGCAACATCCTCCATCAAAGGTGCTGTCATACCAAAAAAATTCATCATCTTCAATTTTTTGTAGTGTTCTCACATGATCACATAACATTTTAAAAGGCATAGTGCAAAAGCACAGCAAAAAAAGAACAAAAAAACTCTATCTAGGCTTCCTGGTTTTCAAATTAAAATGATTCATACAGTTTGTGTCTGTGTATGTTTGACAGAAGCAATCAACATTGCATACATATGGCTACAATGTGTCGATGGATATTCTTTCATGGCGTAGTTAAAACATTTTTTGGGAGCCGAATAAAAATGAATCTGTTCCGAGACTTCTCGGTGAGTGAAGGAAATATTAAACAAACACACCTCCAGTCGTGCAATTTGAGTAATTAAATCACAAAACTGTCGCAAGACACCTGCTACTACAACAGCACACTGTAGATATGATGATTCCTCTCCGTTTGAAGTTCTTCCATTTGAGACCAAAGCTGAAAAATGAAAGTCAATATTTCCACTTTCCTGTTTAGAATAGCTTTATAGCTTCCCTATAAAAACAGCTCTAAACCAGAGGCCATAATGTTGATTTAAAATATCTCAATAATATCTCTCTTGTTTAGCAGATGTGGAAGTTATTTTTGTTAATTTGGCACTTCTGTTACGCCTTAAGTCTACTAATACAAAAACTTTTATGAAATCATCCTTTGAAAACCTGACTTTCAGTATCTTTGTATTGCTTTGGTCAAGAAAACAAGAAAAAACAATTCTTTTTTTCCACCACCCCTGATTGAGAGGGGCCTATGATAAGGGGAAACAGCAAAAGAAATTATATTGCTAATTGGTAATTATCAAAGAAACTCATGAAAATAAAAAAGGGAATTTTTGTTTTATCTGTGAGGTTTGCTTGCAATGGAACTATACTTCTTTAACTGTGATGAGTGACAAAGGCAGAGAGGAGAGTGGTAACTCAAGATGAGAGACATTAATGACAGATGTCGGCCAGGGAGCCATCTCATTTTCATTCTTCTTCGAACAGAAGCGAGCTTGTTTCAAGGGTTTGAAATGTATCGACCGGAATATCACATAACCTGTAGACTTAACAAGTGGCAAAGTAGAAAGTGTCCACATAGGTCAAAGGTCACTGAGTAGGCTAGGGAATGTATAGTTTTTAATACAATTACCACATACCCGTACCACATACCCGTACCACATACCCGTAAAGCCCCGCTTCCCAAACCGATTTCTTGGCAGTACATGTCGTGATTTCCCTCCGACTGGTCACGACCAAAATCAAGGACCAAAATCATCTAGTATGTACTATCTGGTAATTGATGATAAAACTGCACATTGACTGATTCGATTGCAATCGATTGCACATTGACTGAAAAGTTAGTATTGACAAAAGCATTTCAGAGAAGGCATTTCAGAGAAATTTATCAAAACTTTGGGAAAGGACCTAACACACTACAGGATTTATTTACTCTCATGTTATCCCATCAGAAACATTGCTAATTTACTGATCATGTTTCTTAAATATGCTTTTAAACGCTTGGGAAGCCATTTGGTTCGTGACCAATAGTTCACCGAGTTTCATAAGAAGATGAATGCTACAGTGTATTTTAGTCTGCCACTCATGAGCATACAATTTGGCAATTATTCTATTTCAACATAAGAGCAAATATGTTCATAACAGAAAATAAATTGAAAGTTTAAAAAAAAAAAGGTCTACAAAATTCAGGTTTCTGAAAGGTTTACTCAAAGTATAACTTTATTTCAAGACCTGACTGAGTATATTTCAGAGTACAAGATAAGAACTCATTACGTGATACTGATATGCAACTGAAAATACATATATATGTTAAAGCTGTACCGATACCGAAAGCACCTTGAATTTAAATTAAAGATTGAAGCACGAAAATCATATTTTGCAATTAATATTTTGTTCAATTACTCCATCAATTTCTTGACATCAATCTACACTGACTTAACTTTTTATCTAAGACTAAAGAATGACTCACCATATCTGATTTAACGACATGGTTGCTATGGTGACATGAAAACAACATTGTTTGTATCACTTGCAGCATGAACATAGTATGAATGAAATGTGACAAGTCATTAAACTAAGTGCAAAGAACCCATGAAAGGTTTTAATATTCTCGTGCATGTTCGTTAATATTTAATAACTAAACAGAGATATGCAGTGAAAGACTAAACTTGAAAGTTGACTGTTCAATAGATATAGATATATATATATAGATATATATTGTACCTTCATCACAATAGGCTATGATATAATATCAATGAGGTTTAAGTATTTTGTTGTGAAAGGTTAACCCGATTTATGCCACAATCAATATCTATGCTTGACGTTATGGCTAACATATCAATTGTTATGCAATAATTTAGAAACTATATAATTTTTTATAAATTATACCTTCTGCATATATATATATACTTTAGACCATTACATGATAGATACTAGAATGAAATGATATCTTTAATTTGGTTTTTTAATTTTTGGTACTTTTTTTCCAACTAGCTACACACCCCCTACATGTTAAACAGTCGGTATGAACTAAACATATATGTCAGAAACACATTGTGGTGCATACAGTAATGTCCTACATTAAATGTATATCAAATGTGTATTTATATTGCTCAAATACTTGTGAGATTAACACTGTCAATTATTTCAAGAATGAAGATTCATTTATCACAAATAAATTCCATCAAAATAACTATGCTTATTTTAAATTATTTTTGTGAAATCACAAGGTAGACAGCTACTACATCTCATTGAATCCACCGTCGAATAATTCTTGCTTGGGGTTTATCGTCGTCGTGACGATACAATGTGTCGTTGTTCAAGTTAGATCTATATTCAGTCAGCATATTTTTCCAGCTGCGCGTTCTGTTCTTTTACAATTCCCACGGCGCTAGTTCCCATCCGTTATGATGTGAAGAAAGCGTTTCATTCTGATATGGTTAGGTGGATTATTCAGCACTAATTGTTTCCATGGTGATTGCATAACGTAACTCAGTGAAGGGAGAATATTTGAAATAAAATTCTTAAATTCAGTCACATTTACTTAAGGAGTTATATTGCTAACGATTGGCCATTTATCGCTCTCCCATCTCTTGTTTGAGCTTCTCCAAAGCTGGGATTGGTTTATATTCTTGGTTCAACTTCAAAAACTGGAAAAGAGAAAATAGTAAAGAAGTTAAAATATAAAAAATAAGAAAGACACTTACTGATTTCTTAATAATCATAACTGGATGTTGTACTTTTGATTCACATTGCCTTCATAGCGTTATTGCATCATCTGCCGATATATTGGGATGACCTTTCCACCAAACACCGCCCTCTAGCCTACTGAGTGACCTTCTAATATGTTTAGGTTGTTCTCGACCAGAAGGGTGAAATCTTCACTTGAAGAAAAAGTGCAATTCTTGCATGTACTAGTTACATAGAGCATTGTTAGGAATCAGTAAGAAAAATTCATTATTATTATTATCTTTTTAATTTAAAAAAAAAAAAATTCAGAGTTTGAAGTACTGTAGTAGCACTAGCACAGATAGCATATTGATGTAGTTAAATACCTCACCATTTGCAACTTAGTTTAAGCAAATTTACTAAGTTGAAGGCTGATGTAAAAACCTTTAACTTTGCTACAAATTTGCAGCCCATTTTGAGTCCAGTGTAATGTATAAAGAATATCATAGGATGTAATTGGATATTTTTGCAATAACAAGATTGATTACAAGAAATGTCATGTTTGTTGACACAAAATAAACAATTTAAGAAAGTAATGTAGAAAATGATAAGATTATATCTTCCTGCTCATGTTTACCTTTAGCTGATATTTCACTCCACAAATTTAATGAATGTTCATTAACGATTTCCACCCATTCTATGCAAATTCTGTCTAGGTCTCGATGCATATGACATGAAACTTTCTAAGTTGATATCTATCTGATTATGCAATTAACCTATATCTCGGCATGGAACATCTCTTGTGAAATAAAATACAAAACCTTTCAATGTTTTCTGAACTCATGTTTGAACACCTATATATATATCTTTGGAATTTATTACGTTGTAAACACTCCCTTCCTGCTTTTTACCACTTTTAACAAACCCATCACATATTGGATCCATAAATTACCACATCTCGTCTCGAATTGCCGTAACTATTGAAGTGTTCTAAAAGCTTTGAAGCCTCCTGTTTTGCACCGGTTTCGTGATTACAATTTCCCAAGGGAGCACACACCATTTTGCTTCACTGAGTTCATTAGCATATCATGTAGTAATACCACAAGTCTCAGTGTAAAATAGTCTGTTTACACACAGTTATCGAACTCTTTTTGTGAACAAAATTTCAAATCATTATTTTAAGATGGGAAGTTTAACTCTTCTGGCCTCGGAGTGCATTTCCCTAGCAATGTTATTATTTGATGTTGTCAGGTAATTAGGAGAACGCGACCAATAATTTTATAAGGTAGATTTGATGCCCGAGGAAAGCAATGCATTTGACCAAGGTCAGTCTTAACGTATTGATTTATTATCCCTGCCCATACCAGGGCTCTCTCTCTCTGCCGTTTCAGTGGACGGATCATCTTAAGTAGATGAATTTTAATCATCAAAATAAAACAGCTGAACCAGTGGACGATATACGTACTTGATTTGATAATTCGAGTATGAGGAATATGAGACATTGTAGTGTAAAGAACTGTATATATGTGTGTGTATGTACGTATGTATATATATATATATACAGTATGTATATGCATGCATGCATGGTTCATTTCATTAAAAGTTAAATAATCTTGTGTAATTTTAGTTTTCATTACAAGCAAAATAAACTTGTGTTTCATGTTATAGCAGCTGTTTTAATCTATTAGGTTACATTAATTTGCAACTAATTAAGAAATTTATGAATAATTCAGAATTGTTTTTGTATCAAGGTATACTTTATCTGATACTGTATCACCGACTCCTGTGTAAATTGCTAAGCAAGTGAAAACAGTGCACAGCATTTCTTGCACACAGGAAGTGCAGTATTTTAAAAGAGAATATTAAGAGACATGAAAACTGCTACACAAAATTTTAAACAATAAATTATTTTCCTGATGTTTGAAGTCTTGATGTTATCAAACCTAAATGAGATGTACAATATGTGACTGTTACGATAGTTGAAGAAAAATCCTTTCTTCTGCTCTAAACATTTTAAATTTCCCTAGTCTGCTTCAATCAGAAGAGATAATTACTTGTTTTTTATGTGATCCGATATTGCTTTTATCTGAGCAATCCGTTTCGTGCTTAGTTCCGAAATTTTTTGAGATATACACCCAGTTATTCCCATCCAGACATATTAAGAGAAATTGGTCGAAGTGAAATTATATCTGTCACCACTCTGATTGATAAATCTCAGGAAATCTCTCGGGGAGAGAAGATAATTGCTTCGTCTTCTGATAAACAAAGTACGCTCTTAAAAAGTATAGGAACTCTGAGCCAGGATTTACGTAATGCACCCTCACTTATATCTCAATTCCAGCGCATAAATTATGAATTAACAGAGCATTCTGAAGTCACACAGTTTTGAGACTCAATGGGGTATCTTAGACTCAAGGGGCATGGTTGGGTAAATGTAGGTCTGAGTATAGTAATGATATCTCACTTACTGGAGACTGT
Source organism: Apostichopus japonicus (assembly GCF_037975245.1). Lineage (NCBI taxonomy): Eukaryota > Metazoa > Echinodermata > Holothuroidea > Aspidochirotida > Stichopodidae > Apostichopus > Apostichopus japonicus. The sequence goes on along the minus strand of NC_092564.1, from coordinate 23,626,100 downwards.
AAACACAGAGCAAGATTCATGTGAGCTGACAATATTCATAAAAGCACTAAAGCAGGTTTAAGAAATTTTACTTTTTTTTTAGAAGGTGGCATGATTTTTAACAAACTTTTGGTGTCATGATCCAAAAATCATTCATTTCATGAGCTTGACTAGCCTAAGTTTTTTTTTTTTTAACTCATTGCAAAATGTTATTTTTCAAAGTACTAATTTACATTTTGGATGTGATTAATCATAATATCGAAAAGTATCTCGGTGATGAAATGTTTAGGACAAATTGGGATCAGTTATTTAGTAATTAACAGTCATTTTGTAGAAAACTATAGAAGGATATACCTGTACATGTCCTAATTTAAAATAAATGGAAACTTCAAAATGACAATTTGAAATTAAAAGCCAGGTAATGTAGTTTTTTAATTTTTTTTATTTCAAAGGCAAATTTCTGCTTTGTTTCATCTACCATTTTTTTATTAATCAATTAGTGATGAAAACCCTTTTTAAACCTCATGCATCATTTCCTTTTCACTCTCAATAAACCACTTTGTGACTTTACTTTAGAACAGCAGCCATTTGTCATAACTGTTCTCTGCAAAGAGCACATTTCCTCTCAGAGAAGGAGACGGCATCTTTTGAATTGATCCAATCAATCTTCTTTTTTTTTGCAATTTATCACTGATCATGAATATTAATATAACTGGTCCAATCAATGTCATTAAATAGGCTTTCAACTCATGAATATTTAAGTATGTGGCACAATCATATTATGTTTATATTGAAAAACTTCACCTTCTGCTGTTGAGATGGATTCACTTTCTCCCAAGGATGAGGGTTAGATCGCTTAAAGAGTCTGTAAAATTGGAGAAAAAAAAATAATAGCATTTAGATTTTGGTTAAGACATGGCTGTTCAAAAGAAGTAATTTTAGTAACTATTTTCATTGATTATGATGCACAAAAAAGACAACAAAATATATATAAACATAACAATTTGCATTATTTTCACACAAGCTGCTTTCATTAGAATAAAGGGTCACTAGTAACTGGCCCTAAATTTTTAAAATACTAAACTTGCCAAAATTTATCAAAAGTACTGTTTCTGATGCCATGACCCTTCCAAGACTATGAAGAGTGAACACAACTACACGAGAGGTAAATGTTTTGAGAGTGAGTGTAAAACGGTTGATTTAACTTTGATTTTGAGTGGTCACATTTGACTTCCTAGCATATTTTAGGCAATGCCCCATCTTCTATCCAGCAGTGGTTCATTAATAGTGTTGTCTGATAGGTTCCAAGTCCATCATAAGGGCTCTTCTGTACCACCTGGAATTAGGGAAAGGATCCACTTTGAAATCCCGGACTAAATGAAAACTTCCTCCCCTTACTCTTCTCAAGTTCTGTCAGCAATGTTTGAGATTATTTACATTGCTTAGAAAAAAACAAGATGCTTGAAAAATCAAATATTTTCTGATTTTTTCTTCGTTTTAATCAAAGATGTTATGACTTTACTTAAAGTGTGATTCACGTTTGTTGAAAAAACAAAAGACACAAAACGATCATTGCCTGTAAACGAAGTTATTTTGTTTTTATAACTTTCTTTTTACAATGACCCTGTTACATGGCCCATCTTCTAACTGGCTTTGCTATCATCACCTTTTGAAAACTTCATCGATTTGAAATTTGAAGCTTTTTGAAAAAGTTAAAAAGGAAAGCGCCTTGCAGCTCTCTTTCATCTTTGACTGCAATTTTTCATCTGTATTTTACATGAAATATGATCAATACACATCACAGCGATTGTTAGATAAACCTAGCCTTGAGAGGATATACTGTAATAAGTCAAAACTAAAACGTTCTGTTTTAATATTTCATCTGTGTTTATCTGCAGTAATCTCAAATCGTGAGGCGTTTGTCAATTTCTTGTAAAGAAAAGTTCAAGTGTCTTTTTGGTTTAAGTTTCATCAGATTGTAAAGTCGGATAAATTTGGATCACATTTCCGTGATGTTCTTTCGGTTGCACACACTGCCATGTTCTATGACAGTTGACACTTTTAAAGGGATTGGGCTTTGCCAAACTGTATGACTTCAATTATAGTCAATACCTTCTTCCTAACTTGAAGAAAATCCTACTTGTTGTGATATTTGGGAATTGGGTAAGTTTTATGGACCCCCCTTTAAACACCTTGTCAATTTATTGATTAAAAGGGTTCTCCTCCATTAATATTGTAAATGCATCAGTTCCCTTTTGACATTTTCTTGATTGGATATTTCTGACATAAAGTACAGTATGTGCCATGTGGTGAGTATTACAAGCAAACAATTGCACTCTTTTTGGCTGTGTCAGCAATCATATAAATTTCTGGAAGTTTTTTTCTCTCCTAGGTTACTGAGTAATAATGTAAAGCATTGTACTAGGTTACTAAGTGTTAACCTACAGCATTGTACTAGGTTACTAAGTGTTAACCAAAGCATTGTACTAGGGTAATAAGTGTTAACCTAAAGCATTATACTAGGTTACTAAGTATTAACCTAAAGCATTGTACTAGGTTACTAAGTAATGACCTAAAGCATCGTACTAGGTTACAAAGTGTTAACCTAAAGCATTGTACTAGGGTAATAAGTGTTAACCTAAAGCATTGTACTAGGTTACTAAGTATTAACCTAAAGCATTGTACTAGGTTACTAAGTAATGACCTAAAGCATTGTACTTACTACTAGGTTATTAAGTGCTAACCTACAGCATTGTACTAGGTTACGAAGTGATAACCTAAAGCATTGTACTAGGGTCATAAGTGTTAACCTAAAGCATTGTACTAGGTTATTATTAAAGTATTAACCTAAAGCATGATTGTACTAAGGTTACTACGTAATGACCTAAAGCATTGTACGAAGGTAATTTAACTTTTTGTCCTATATCAGTTTTGGTGATCACAGAAGTTTATGATGTGACCAATTACCCACTGTACAATATTTTGTGATCCTAAATTGTATACTGGGGGAACAAAATGAAGAAGTGATATCGTTACACTGAAACTGAAAGGTTAATGGGAATTAGGATGGTTAAAGATGAAAAGTAAATATCATGTATTTTACTGCCTTATACCATCAGTATTTTGTGCCATTCTCACCACTATATCCTCTCTTCCCCCTCCCCCCCCCCCATATTTTCTATTGACACTTTTTGGGATTGGTAACAAAATCATGTGTTATAATTACACCTACTTATTTTCATTTTCTTTACATTACATACAGCATATTGCTTTAGCACTGGCAAATGTTTTTAACCTTCAGACAAAAATCCTCTTTCCTCAAAGTGAACAAAATTGCCCCACAATGATAATGTCTCCCTCTCTCCTCTTAAAACATCCACCTAAGACTTCTCAACATCTGAAATTTAATCTCGAGAAACATCAACTTTGACAACGTCACAAAGAACTCATCTCAACTGTCGATCCTCAGAACAAAATTTCGTTATCTACGAAGTTATCGTTCCCAGGCTTGAGGAAGTGCCTTCAACCAGAGTTTTTTGTTTTGCTAGCATTATTCAGACTTTTATCATCATCTTTGGAGAATAAACTGTGACATGTTCGATTCTCATTCCCTCTCTCTAACTAAATTACAATAGATTGGTTGCCTCAAGAAACAAACTGTTATTACTCTATAAAAAAAGACAGAGAGAGACAGAAATAAGTAAGAGAGATCTAAGGATTTGTTGTTCTGAATCAAGATCTTTAAATTCAGAAACAGAGACCAAGAAAATGAAAGCCGGTCTTTGTCAGAAAATTGTTTACAGAATTTGGATCGACCATAAAAGAGCTGACATAAATTCTCTCTAGGTTTTTATTCAAAGTCGGTATGCAACCGTCCAATACTGTATCTCAACCTTCACATAACATTGAAGAGTGTCAGCACAGGAATGAATTCAGGGGGTGTGTGGGTCCCCCCCCCCCCTGGCCCATTTTCAATCCCACCAATAAAAAGTGAAAAGTAGTTACTAGCAGAACATTACATGTAGATCTGATTTATATTCTTAATATGCTTCAGAATGCACCATTCCACATAATAATTTTTCAGGGTGTGGGGTGGGGAGGGAGGGAGGGAGGGGGGAAGGGAGAGAGATCTCCAAGACCCCTGAGCATGAGGGTCAGCTTCAAAGACCACAGGGTTACACCACCTTCATTTAAAAAATCCTAGATCTACCCCTGCAACATGGTGCTTCACTTTAAGTCTAATACAAAATACATTGTTGTGTATTTCTCAATGTTCCCTATGTAACAAAGTAATCATATGTAGGCTAAACAGAGTTGGTTTTCATATAGCAAGATGAAAGATCAAATTGAATGTTGATGATGGATTTTATTGAATGTTGAATGTTCATGTAGGATAATTGAATTTTGATGTAGGATATTTTTGTGAAATAATATTTTTGTCAAATTGAATGTTGATGTATATAATGGATTTTAAATGACTTTTGCATTTTAAAGCTTGCTTACAAAGATGTTTCTTACTGTTGCTTGTACCATCTTCTTGTATTAATAGTGTCATAGTATAGCTTTGCAATATCAGGTGACTATTACTGTCAGACAAAGATGGCAGCAACATGTGACATTGACTGTTACATGCTTTGTTTTTAGATTCAGAACTGTTCAAATTTTATATTGTTAATATATATGTATGCCCATGTCCATGGGAAACATGATTGGAGGGAGGTTGTGAACTCAAGAAACTGTATCGTAAAGCTGGTTCCGTGAAGACCTTGCACAGGAAGTTTAACACACTAGCACTTGATGTTATCTAGACCCCTCTTTCCCTTCACCCTCCCTCTCCCTCCAACCCCCCCCCCTCCTCCAATTCATATTCCATTCCACCTTTGGTAACTTTCCTCATAAGATATAAATCAAATCTGCTTTTTTGGAGGGATTTTATGTTACAAATGATTTCCTTTTGTCTATTCTTATAAATTTCATTTATCAAGTGATTCTTTCTCAAGCTGTTTCGCTCGATCTAATAGAGCTCTTACTAGTATCTTCTTGGGGTCTATCTGCTTGGATTGATTATAAAAATTAAATTCATTGTAGCTAGGTTACTCTGAGTCCATTAAGATACTGTAGAGCAAATATTACAAACCCCACATATTAGTAATATGATCTATAGGCAGACTCAAGTACAGATTTGAGTGATTAGTGTTGATGGTAGATAAATCCACCTCATTTTGGCATACATGTAAAGAACAGTATGTATGGCTCTTGTTTAAAGACTACTTTACATACAAAACATATATTAGTATTTAAATCATGTGGATTTTGTCGCAGGGGGGGATTTGATTTTCAAAGCTAAATGATTCTGTTCTGTTGTGTTCTGTTCAAATTGCTCATTTCTCTTGTGTTTGAGGAATGAGTTCTGTTTAGAAATTTAAATTCTAAGCAAATCAATGGTACATTTGGAGAGAAAGTGAAACTAAGGGAACATTGGGGGGGTAAAGCATCCGATTGTAAAATTAAAATTAACAGTTATGTGACATTTGAATTGTAAAGTCAACCAATGATTTTACCCTGCACAAGTGCTTCTGGAATTGAGCATGACAAGGCTCTGGGGGGGTGGGGGGGGGTATTTTACGACGCTTCTCCCACAAATGTGGGAGAAGCCAGCAAGAGCTTATGGATTACAACTTACAAGCGGGGGTTTCCAATTAAACATTTGAACTCAGATTTGGAATCTTTTCAATTTAGAAAGTCATTTCAGCTGGGAAACCATAGATTGCTCTAAGATGAAAAAAACACATTACTATGACCCTGCCGGGTATCGAACTCGGCACCTCCCAATTTCTAAGCCTCATTGCTTCAAATGCCACCGCCTTTATCCACTCGGCCACAGCATCAATTCACAGGGGATACAGAAGAATGTACTATGATTTTCATAATATACTTAAGGAAAGTGGAATCTTTCCAAAAGGAGGCCCTGTGTCAAAATTGTCCCTGTGGCCCAACCTTGTTCCTGACATACTGTCCCCCAGTTGAAATCATGAAAATGCCCACATATGTGAACATTGTAAATTTTACACCCAATTGAAGCCAAGTTCTTACTTTCCGAGTTTTGGACTCATGTTTGATGACTTCCTGTTCTACGTTATTCTCAGTATTGTTTTTCAATACTTTTGCTATGAATTGAGCAATGCATGCTTCCTCAGGAATGTGTGTTACTTGCAATACAGGAAATGATACTTGTTTTTCCCAAATATTTGATCTAATATTTGAGCTAGTGCTCTGGTATTTACCTGGAACTATTGGTTACTTGAAATTGGTCTGTTGCTAAGCCTCACCGTTTGGTGACGCAAAGTCTATGGTTTGGATTCATACATATTCATGACACCCAGTATCATGACACACTTGTCTATTCCTGTACTTACACTACATCTGTTTTCTTGAATAGGCTGTATATGGAGAATGAACCTGCCATGGCACACACAGCCCCAACAATGATCACCACAGGAAATAGCTGGAGGAGATAATAACATGAATATTCAGTTATGTTAAAATTTCAACACGAACATTGATTGGTTATTGCTCATAAATAAAAAAAAATCTGAAAATTGACGGTTTGACGACATCATACCAACTCGTCAAATTGATGAAGAAACTAAAAAATGGTGTTTTGTTGAGCTGCATCAAATCATCAAAGTGACGAAATTCTGAAATGTGACATTTTGGCGCGATGCATCAACTTGTCAAAATGACAAGAACCTGAACATTAATGACTTTCAAATCTGGAAAAGTAACAAAACTGTGATATAATGTTGTCAAAACGTCAATCTTTAGATATATTCTCCATTTTGACGAGTTAATGCATCTTGACAACAAGTCAATTTTTCATATATTTGTCACTTTGATGAGTTGGTATATGATGTCGTCAAAACTTCAATTTTCAGATTTCTGCCATTTTCATGCTAAAATGTCAATTTTCAGATTTTTGTCATTTTCATGAGTTGCTGCATCTCATCAAAACATCTATTGACATGTCCCTTCTACCCTTCCGTAGTTTCCAAACTCTGAACTGAATCGAAAGCAACAGGACTGCGCTCACAAACATATTGTAAATTTATATGCAGATCAACTAACCTGATGATTGCCTCATAGTACCACTCGTGTAATTTGTTCGATTGAAAAACATGTTTTGGAAAACACAAGTATCAGACCTCAAAACTGTTTTGTTTGACTTGCAAATTTGGACAAATGTGTAAAAAAATCTCTTTTTCAAATACCAACCAAAAACAAACTTATGTTGATCAATTTCTGGTAGCGCTTTGCTAGTGCCGGTGATGTTATGTGGACTTTATTAAAATTCATAACAAACTGCTGGTCAAGTAGAGTGCAACTAGATAGGAAGTGCCCTCTGCTTGGTGCGTTTGAGACTGGAGAGCCCCATTGTGTGTTATTATATACTAGAACAAACAACAAACAAACATCAAACAAACAAGCAAATTAGAAACAAACAAAAAATTTACAAGAATCCAGAAATAGTTTATCATTATCTTCTTTATTACTCTTAAAGTGATACAGTTACAGTATTAACACCTAGTTGTAAGGATGCACTGGATCCAAATTTTTGGATTCGGCCGGAACCGGATTTTGCCGGATAGTACATGAAATCCGGCCGGATGAAATCCGGCCGGATGAAATCCGGCCGGATGAAATCCGGCCGGAACCGGATTTTTTCATTACACAAAAGAAAATCATTAATAAGAAGTAGAAGTATGATAGTTGTATTATTGTGGTCGATCTTTAGAAACAGTGGGTCAGACCATTGAGAAAATTAAATTAAACATGTTAAACCTAATTTTTCCTTACTTTGAATGTTTTTATTAATTTTTGGAAATAGTTTACAACTTTACATTGATTTAAGTTAATACCAACACCTTTTAAAGGAATAATTCAACCAAATTTTGAAAAAGATCCGGCCGGATTTTGAAAAATATCCGGTCGGAACCGGAACATTGCTCACTATCCGGCCGGATAGTCCGGCCGGACCGGATATCCGGTGCATCCCTACCTAGTTGTTCAATGTTATGCCTCTCAATACCATGAAAGTAAAAATTTGTGTCTCAAGCAGTTGAAATACCTTTGAAATGTTAAACGCAGCTCTTACGATATATTGTACATTGTGTGATGTTCGTTTGTTGCAGAATGGGATGGATGGAATGGGAGAACAACGTTGGATATCGATTGACTGTTTTAGTTGAACTTAAAGCCCTGTGTGTGATTTGGGCAGCAGATTTATTTCAAACAATTGATCTTGGATTCTGTTACACTTCATCTCGGAATATTGATGAGCAGTTACTTACTAACTATACGCTTCTGCAACAGAGGGTTACAGATTGAGTAACATTTTAACAATTTGATGAGCAGCTGGTATACTCAAGAGCAGCAACGGTGAAGATTCCTTTGGATTTACAGTCTACAGCTGTGTGAGAGATAACTGTGCAGCTGATGCATCCTGGAACATCAATGGGTTAGGGATTTGATTGCATTCAACTGTGAGGATTTCAGAGCAGCAGGTGTACTCAAGATCATCAACAGTATAAATTCCTTTGGATTTGCAGTCTACAGCTGTGTGAGAGATAACTGTGCAGCTGATGCATCCTGGAACATCAATGGGTTAGGGATTTGATTGCATTCAACTGTGAGGATTTCAGAGCAGCAGGTGTACTCAAGAGCAGCAACAATGTAGATTCCTTTGGTTTTACAGTCTACAGCTGTGTGAGAGATAACTGTGCAGCTGATGCTTCCTGGAACAGCAATGGGTTAGGGATTTGATTGCATTCAACTGTGAGGATTTCAGAGCAGCAGGTGTACTCAAGAGCAGCAATGGTGTAGATTCCTTTGGATTTACAGTCTACAGCTGTGTGAGAGTTAACTGGGCAGCTGATGCATCCTGGAACAGCAATGGGTTAGGGATTCAATTGCATTCAATTGTGAGGATTTCAGAGCAGCAGGTGTACTCAAGAGCAGCAACAATGTAGATTCCTTTGGTTTTACAGTCTTTAACTTAGCAAGGTCTTAATGTGCAGCTGATACATCTTGGAACAGTAATGGATTGCGGAAATAATTGTAGTTTTTTTAATATTTTTTTATGGTTTGTTTATATTTCTTTATTTATTCGTTTTATTGTAGCAACGCCCAAATTTGAATAATCTACGTTTCAATCTTCTGGTTCATATAATTGAACATATTTTTATATTTATATATTAATTGGGTTAAGTTTAATGAAACTTTGTTATGAAGGTTTCCTTTTGTTTCTTTCTTTCTTTCCTGTTTCTTTTCTATTTTACTTTTGTTGTTGCCAAGCATGTAATAATAAAATGGAACGTGATGTGAGTAAAACTATTGATAATATACACAAATACAAAGTATTAAAACTAAAAGTCTGTTGTGTTAATCGTTTTTAATATTTGAAGAAAAAAAAATATATACAAATGGAACTGTTTAATATTATAGTTGTATCTAAATGTATACAATTGGATTTTCATTCCCATACAAATTTTTTGACATAACCCAAATCTGTCACTGTGGCTGCCAAGCTACCAGCAACGGCTTCTAGTTTTACCAATTGTTGCTTTCCTTGTCATTTGAGAGGCAAGTGTGTAATTGAAGCTAATCTATATTTGAAGGTTTACTAAAACCATATGTCATTCAGTCATGTTGTGAAAGACCAAAGTAATTTCCTGCAGTAAAATCAAATGGTCCATGTTTGCCATTGCCAACATATAAAGTGTTTCTAAGTCTAGTTTCCCTTCCATTACCTGCAGGAGTCATGCCTTGCAGGGCTTGAAGAGGTCTGTCACTCTGACCATGCAACCCTTCCTTTCCACCCCCTTCAACACCTTCCAACCCCCTCCCATGCCTCTCAAGTCCCTCCCACCATATATTCATATACAAGCACTAAAGTTTTTTCTCTCCCCCATTGGCTTTAAGTGTTGTAGTAAGCCTTATGACTGAATGAAAATCTCAATTGTCCAGAATCTTATATGCAAATTAGGCTAGAGTTAGCTACTTCTGCAATGAGAGTATGCTTAACCTAGGTTAACGGTTTACTACTATTTTTTTTATTACTTTTAATTATTTATTTATCAATAATTCTTTTAAAAGATTTATCTGTCAAACATATTGCAGTGTATTAAATCTTTATAGTGAAACTACTGTAACAAACTAACAATACATTTTGTCCTCACATAATATGTGATTGTAGAGATGTGTTGTAGACACACGAAACTGCTTAAAGCATAACATAAATCCGTCTAACTGATTTTACACGATTGTCTATACAATGCTTGACAGATGGGAAACATCTAGAAAATAAGTCAAAAGCACCTAAACAAGGCAGTATAACATCCATTTTTTAACCCGCTAGAATCGTCAAAGGCCATCGAAAATATGGCTTAAGAAGTACTCCAAGCTCTTTTTTTTAAAAGATATTCACGGGTAAACTATAGAGGTCAAAGGTCACAAACATATTCCAGCGGCCCAGCAGTAATTCGCCATTTAAAGTAGAGTAAACATTCTTAATCATTATAGTTTTTATGAGAGAAAGCTTTTGTGAAGTAAAGCTCCATGTGTCACAGGCAACCTCAGTGCCACTTCCCCCTCCCCTATCCTCCGTGGGCAGGGTTATAGCCTGTCTTGGAACATAATACGTATTCAATCGGCTGCTCCCGATTAACATGACACAAGCCCAGAATAAAGAAAATAAAAATGTTACAGTTTATTAGGTGTTGTGTTTTTTTAATCAAATCGAGAAATCAAAAAAGACAATTTGAGCAACAAAATCACCTCGAAAATGACAATATAATAACTTTGTAAATGCTACAAACTTCTGACTTGAAAATTTAAAACGTCGAGATACAAATTGTTTTGGTTCTATAATACCAAATGTATGCCTCTCTTTCAGCGGTCTATTTGTTTGTTTGTTCATGTCAGTAATAAAACACTTTTACAAATGATAGTTTAACTTGATTTGGTGTCGTGAAACTGAATACCGCCGTAGAGCGTGGCTTTCATCTTCATAAGATGACCTGCAAGGGACACTTAACAACTTGACCGCGCGAAACCCGCCGCAGGGAGGCACTTCACCCAATGCTTGTAATTCTTGATGTGGCGCGAGAGAGAGAGAGCTAGAACGTGATTGGTCTAGCAGAGAATCGAATACATTCCTTCGAGTTAAGTTTCTCTACAGGGAGATGGCGCTTCCATTAACTCCAACTTTTGTGACCATTCGTATTAAGTTACAATTCACAATTACCTTAGGGAAATTGGATTAATTAGAGAGTTGTTTTAACCGTTCATATACGACAGTGAAAATCTCCTACGACAAACGCTGTTGTTCTTTTCCCGCTCTCAACACTTTACCGTACTGTATACGTGTGGTTCAGTAATATGGTCGTTGTTATCACTGATCTGTGGTAATTCGTGTACAGCTTAGGCCTATATACGAACACTAAAAGATTATATTCCAAACCCCTCCCCCAAGAACGAAAACAAAATGCTATGGTGCCATCACTTTTAGTGATATGAATATGAAACGTTTTTTGATCTAATCAAAACAGTAAATTCGTAAGACAGGTACAGACCCTACAAGTTACTTTAATAATATTATGTGAGTTACGTTTTTTTTTTTTGTGTTTCCTTGAAAGATTGTTGGAGGGATATTGTGACGTCATATTAGTTCCACGAACGGTTGAAGTGAATGTGTCACTCATGCAGCCTGCCCACCCTCGTCTCCACATTACACATTGCTTTATAAATAAAAACGACAAATAAGACATAAATAACAATAATAAACAACACCGTGTCTTCGTACCTCATAATTGGCCATTCCTAACCTCTTCACAATCCCCTGTCCGCTCACTCCGTGTGGCATCGTGAATATAGCTTTTAGAGATCGCCTGTAAAATTTAGAAGAAGATAGAAAATCATGACAACTCGCCGCCATAAGCCACAAGAAATCAATAAATGGTTACCAAGGAAACCTATACGCAGTCTGTATGTATCTGCATTGTGTGGAATGAAGGTTCGGGTGCTAGTTTTGGATATAACATTTGCTGTCACCAGTGATGTATATAGGAAAACATGGTAGCCTCCACGCAGCTAGACGCCGAAGTCAAATAAATTGGAATATCCTGCTCACTGGTAATCAACTTTTAGAATTACTGAATGTGCAGAAACTTTTTCCCCAAAATACTTTCAAGTGGGGTTCTGACCAAAATTACTTCTGAATCACGACGAATGGAAAAATTAGACAATATCTCAACGAGTAAACCAAAATGGTTTCTAGGTGACAGCGAAGGTGACTTCTTGAGCTGTGAATTCTGGAGTGACCCAGTTAACTTTCTTGCATATGTTTGATGCTAAGACTGATACGTGATAACTTTTGAAGCTACAATTACCCCCACACACTGAGTTGAAAATAAGTTTAGCTGACGAAGTTTTGTGAAGGCCTTACTAATGAAAATCTAAATAACTTTGAGAACCTTCTGTTTACCTCACTTTGACCTTGTTTACATATCTTAGCCTAAACAATTCTCGCAATAACAGGTTTTGTAATGGCTTGAAATGTGTCAAATTTCAATTCACGAATTTGCAATAACCGTTCTCGTTCCCGTCTGTTTGTATGTAGTGAGTCTAATGACTCTCTACATACATTTTGTTCAATTCCTTCCTTCATATGTCTGAATTATTCTATTTTCATTTTAAGCCACGGTAATGAAAGTGTGTAATATTGCTATATATTCCTACCAGGGATATGGAAGAACATGAAATATAGGCAAACTTCTACAAATAATTGTTTCCAAATTGCTCGGTTTGTTTGTCCTTCAGTCAAGACGTTATCCTTGCTACGTAATGACATATACTGGTGTCGATGTGTCAACTACTACGGCCAACGACTTGGACAAGCAACACTCGATACACTATGTTTCCTAAATCACCAGATTGTGATGTTTATATTACAAATGACTTTGTTGGGGATTTTTTCGTCATAATTAGAGTTGGTATGATGTTTCTGAAATATTGATTTTTATGGGTGGGAGAGGTAAGGGATCCCTCCCCTCAATGATACAGATCGGTAAAGGCACACTCAACCCTTCCTTAACGAGCACACTGGATTCCCTTGTCTTGCCCCCATCAACATGAAACTCCTTTCGGTTACCCCGTTCCTATCCCTTCCCCAGCAATCATGAGATTGTCGGGGGTATATATCAATATTTGTTTTGTTTTTTATTCTTCTTTATTTTTAACATTAGAATTCAAGTTCAATAGTAGGTTTTGAAATAAGCATATAGTACATGGCTTCGTTGTGCATAAGGCTTGTATACGTTCTTAATGTGTACATTATACGTTCATTGCATGTGAAATATATACATGCTGTAATTAGCTGTATATGGTAGAACGACAGTAACGTATTGCGTCGTCAGCGTTTCTTTGTATTTCTATATAGAACGCCCACGAAACCTTTGGTTGATTACACTTTCTGTTTACATTGACACGGTTATTCTTTTCAATGTTCGAGGAAGTACACTTATAACAATCAGAGTGTACGTGCGTTTTATCACGGTTTGCAATTATAAAAATGACCTTTGACCTTGCCACATAATGACTATACTCATTAAGGGTCCTTTAACCGTATACCCTTCCCAACCATATTCTTACCCTTCGCGTCGATACGGGTCCGACTTGCACGTGTGTTATCACTGAAAAGTTCTGGCGGTTTGCTGAACGATGGATGAATTATGTAGCACAACATATTGGAGATACAAATTCAAGAAGGGGAAGTTTGGGACAATATCTGGAGGCAAACCTTTCTGCCCCCCCCCCCACCCACTATCCGCTCCTTCCCTGTCCCAAAAGTAGAAAGTCACAAAGTACATGCATGCATAGGTTGCGTCATACCCCCAGTAGCCTCCGACCAGCTACTTTCTAAATACAAATGCTGAATACACCCCCTCACCTGGATCTCTGCCCATTCAAAACCACCCTACATTACCTCCTCCCAACCCCAGGCCCACTCTGCCCACCCGCAACGTATTTAAACCATCGAATTTTCCTGAATTCGTATCAATAGAAGAGGGATCCGATGTGCAACAAGATATAAAAGTGCATTTGCATGTCAGTGTATATATAGCCGTACCTACTACAAATCGTTCCGCTGAGGAGGCCAGTAAACTTCTAGATATATGAGTTGCGACTATACGCTGTGTTACGCACCAGTCATTTCAGTTAATTCTGGCGTAACTTAATTAAAGTATAGTATGAAGCATTGTTCCCTTTAAGTGTTATCTCCATGCACCCTACCCTAACACCATGCACCTTTCTATGCATGGTTTTTCTTCTTTTGCCGACCAAATTTGGCAATTCGTCGGAAAAGAAGAGCCGTATGCTATACATACGCATGGAATATGTAGTGGTGCGGTTTTAAATTCTCATCTACGTTTACGCAGACGAAATGAATGTATTGTGTATTCATGCAAGCACATAAAGTGTTAACTGTTTCGTTTTCATTTTCATGGATATCATGAATAAACATGGCCTTTAGACTTCAGACGGTAAACAATATCAATCAAAAATCTATCATAAAAAAACCACCCATTAGATTAGAACGATCATTTAAATAACAAAACACGGTGTATACTGTTCGTGATCAATCGGCCTATACCTGCTATATATATATATATATATATATATATATATGTATATATGTATATATATATATATATATATATATATATATATATATATATATATATATATATATATATATATATATATATATATATATATATATGAGCAAAACTGTCCGTATGCGAAACCGTAAATATAAATTATAATAGAAACGTATTGCATATAATTTAATAGAGGGGAAAAAATCATTTGCCCTGCCATTTACTCATGTATCCAGCCCGTTGAAAAAGATTCTATAGTATAACTTTCGAAACATCGTGCTTTATCATTCTTTGAAAATACCTTCAGAAATCATTGATTAGACAAAGTCTTTTAAACATATTTTTATTCTTTGTTCTTCTTTTGTTTTCTACTGAGTAAAGATGTTGACGTAATAAAAGTGACTGTTGGTCATTTCCACTCTTCCTTAAAATGAAAACTCAATAAAAAGAAAGTGCAATGTACTATACTGTGACGTGTTACAGTAACACTTGTATATGCAGAAAAACATAGACGACAACTTAAGACAACTTCATAAAAAAAAGTGCTCTAAATTTGTATTCCACATTTCATAGTAAAATTATTAAAGACTTTACAGAGTAACATTTTGCCATTTAGATTAATTTTAACTACACCCCCCCCCCCCCTTTCACTTCTCCGTTCACCCTTCTCAGTTTCAAACAGTCGATAAAACAATTGGTCATGTTTATATGAGTTAAAAAGAAATCTGATTTTGACATGAAGTCAACACTTACCTTCAAATGAAAAATATATATATATATATATACTCAAAGACTCAAGTAACCAGTCAACTTGCTTTTAATAAATCCAAATTCACATATGTGACTCAACAAAAGTCAACGAGAAGGAACTTTGCCCATTCTGGAAATCGCGAGTTACTTATTAACCTTTGTATTAGAGGTCTACGTGCCTCAATGCACGTACACATTTTATTTCCAAAAATAAATATTAAGCACTCGCTGTGTTTATTTGAAATCTTACAAAGAAAGACGGAAGCTGATTCGACGTGCCCTAACTATACGTCATCATGTTTCATTGAGGGAATTTTCCCCTTCCAAAATTACACTATTATTGTCGCACTATTGCGGGGTGGGAAACTGCCAAAAACTGATGGCGGTATTTCGGTACTTAACGGAAGGCGTCTTTAGAACTATATATATATGCGTGTAACTGATTTTCTCCCATAGCGAGTCGATATCAATCGCTCTTTAGTAAAATAGCTCAGAGAGGGGAAAGAAGGTAAAAAACAACAATAACAACAAACAAAAGTGTAGCAATTAGATATGTTATCACTTTTTTCTTGCAGGTGGATGTTGAAATGCATTAATGATTGCTCACAATAATTGTGACAACTTTTTAATATTAATGAAAAAAGAGTAAAAAATTAAAGACAGAGACCTCACAGAAAATCGTTACAGTGTCGTTAGAATACTTTGCATTCTTTAAAGTATCACTATTTTAAGTTATATATTGGTATTATATTAACAGATAAAATTGAATATAATAGAATAAAACTATGATAAGCATAGTTATCAGTCGTAAAAGCACCTATCGCCTGTAAGTCTTGTACACACGGTTAGTCGCTATAGATATTAGCATTGTACATAATAAAATATTGACTGCTCATACTTTCTATAGTTGTTTCTTCGTTGTGACTTTGTGTGTCTATTAACAATTTTATAAAACATGAATGTTTCTTTTGTTCTAACTCCGTTGATTACTTCACCTATTCACCTATTACTTCACCATTTCTTTTAGGAAAAGTGTCTTCTTTCTTTTCTTAATTGTGACATTCTTAAATTGTATTTCTTTCCCTTATGGCCCTGACATGATTTCAAAGGCGAGGTGGAGAATTCTAAATCCCCCCCCCCCCCCAGACCGCGTAAGGTAGGAGCATGAACATTTATGGAAAGGGACGAGTGGGTTGATTTTTCCTTTACTGAATGATGTGAAAACTTCCCGACTGCAGTTTTAATCCATCTAACGCTACTTTCCCTTCCTTTGTGCACGCCACTGCCTAGTACGGTACGTGTCTGTATTTTTAGCATTTTTTTATCGCTATGCCGAAAGCGTTAGGGGATACACAAGATCAGACCTTCCATGTTACCACAATATTTATTTCAAAGAAATAAACATAAAGTGTGCTTGTCTGCATGGCAAGAATGCGTTCAGTTTACATATGCTCCTGCTAGTGTATTCTCAGTATGTTCTGCCCACGATTTACATTCCATGTATATGACAGCGACAGAGCCGTATATTTAAATATACGGCTCTGGACAGCGAAGTGAAATAGCGCCATCTATTCCACACTTTTTGTTTCATTTCACAGTTCATGTCCGAAACAGCAAACAAAGTGCAATAGGAGTCAACCATGCATGGCGTGAACTAGAGCATGAAACTTAATTATGAATACACGGAATGCCATCTACTTTTATATTTTGTAAGTTTGCTTACACTCAAACTTTAATGAAACCGTGTCTTTCGTCAGACTTTATAGAGAGAGGAAAAACGAAACTTTTTGGAAACAGTAAATTGCTCCTTTGTTATCAGACTTGACCTTTGAAAAGGTTGTTGGCTGTTTCCGGGCGTTTATCATTTAGAACAGCCTATTGCCATTCGAATATAGTTATACGAATTGTAAAATAATATGACTGGAGTATAAACAAGTCTTTGTGCTGGCTGGGTGCTGGGACGGTAACTGTCGGTTTTTGAAAGTTAATCAAAGACAAGCCTTCTCGGATGAGACAGCTATACCACAACCTAGCAAACTCTATGCAATTTCCTATTTGTTTCACTCTTATAAATGGACATGCAATCGACTATACGAGAGATATTTCACCCCCGCAAAGGCAGAGAATGAATTATTCTAGACTCAATGGCCTTTAGGGCCTCTACGATTTACATATAGGCCCTATTATATATATCTCTTAATGAACAGATGCTTTCAATCATTGGAAAAAAATAACAGGTGTTCTCTTGTATCTTTATAACATTGAATCTTACACACATGTCCGTTCATTGTTATACGCTTGTACTGGATAAGAGAAATTTGCAGTATCTCATTGTTCGGTTGCTGCTATGGTTAGGAGTTGAAGCACGTCATTCGTGGCACCATTCATTTAGGTCCTGTAGGAAAGTTTCTTTGTTGTCCGACTTTAAATTAAAAAAAAATCTTTCACCGAAGTTTCGGACACAAAAAGTAACAGTTGTCCCACTTTCGAGGCTGCTAAATAGATTTTAATTTTGTGACAATTTCATCCCCCCCCCCCCTCCAATAAAAAAAAATCAGAAATGTTTCCCACATGTACGTAGGCTATACATCACGACAGACATATTGTGCATGTTTCAGTTTTGCGACTTGGGTTCACCCGAATCGTTTTAGTTTAGTCACACTTGCATAGGGAAGTATGTGGATGGTGCAGCCGTTTCCACAAGTGGCACTACACCCACTCCTCCAAATGAGAGGAAATGTACCCGTAACATAAACTATTTAGTTATATACAACCCCTCTCCTCTATACTCACATTCCGCCGAGAAAGATATTCTGGCCTGACGATCCACCCCTTACCCAACTCCTCCCACCTCACCCACACCCCGCGGCACGCGAGCGGATACGTGAATCCGTGGTCATTGAAACACACTACTATACCTGTCAACCCTGTTACCCCATATATGTACTGTTACTGTATCATATTTTCAATGACTATTTATGTGAGTAACTGTATACTATTAGCTACATTTTCACACGCCAATTAATAATTGCAATTATAATTGCCGACAGACATATATCTATAGCACAATGACAGTTTATTACCCCCATCCCCACCCCGCCCCCAATGTCTTTGTTTCATTTAGCTTTTTGTCCTCCACCTCGTTATTTACTCATTTCGACCATCGAGGACCTCTCTTTCTCTCTCTCTTTCTTACCATCTCACATTTTCTCTCATTCCTTTGTCATGTTCTCTGTGTTGTTAATTAGTATTTTATTTGCCAAACGGACCACAAAGAGCTAAATTATACTGTTATTAACAAGGGGGGAGTCCGTGGTAGTATAGCTTCCCTATATATATATACGAGTCATGACTTATTCTGTGTATAAGATCAATACTTAAACAGGTCTACTATGTATATGAGTTGTAGGGTATTGATCCTACAGAGGGCTCTTCCGTTCGATGGTTGGCTGGCCAATGTCATTGCGAGAGTACAAAAGCCATTGTGTAGACGATATACGTATAGTCGTCAATACGGTTATCTTAATAAATTAGTTATCACAACGGGATCGCGCACTGAGTCATTTAACGCATATATAACGTGCGCATTTTTTTTTATCTGTAGAAGTGTTTCAAAGTTCTTTGGGGAAAATTTTCCAATATATTTTCCTGTCATTTCATATAGTTATGATAATACAGAAAAGAAAACAACTTTGAAAAAATGGTTCTGATTTTCTCTATATGTCCAATTTTTGTTTAATGTTATGAATATCTATAAAATGCAATTATTTGGTCTTCGCAGTCAGTGATGATGGAGATTTTCGAAGGGCAGTTGGAGGCAGGGAGAGGGGTCATATCAGGTGGGAGGGGAGGGGACGAGGATGAATATTAAACATGCACTGTTTTAACTGATAGTTATTACCGCAGGAGACCTGTATTTCATAGAAACTTATTTGACTCTTTCCAGAAAGTTTACAATAGTAGTATGTAGGCCCTGTTAATGGACTGTACAGCTGTACCAACTGGCCGACTCAGCTATTACTACAATGACCTACGTGGCGCAGCTATGTGTATAGAAAGGTTTTATGTACAGTGTCGCACAATTTTGCTACACAAGCAGCGTTAGAACTGTTTATCCATTCTCATTGTGATAAAATTGGGACACTGTTCTGCAGTTCGTTTGCACTGTTTTATCTTAGGAGGGGGAAGGGCTGGGGTGAGACGCGGAGGGAGGGGGGGGGGCGATTTTACCAAACTCTTTGATGGAAGACTGTCGTAACGTTTGACAGGTTGAAAACCATTTCCGTTTAGGCGAACAGGTGGATTAAACCCTCGTTATTCACCAACCGCGCGGTTTGATTTTGCGGTATCTCTTTGTTAAGAAAACTTGCGTTTCCATTATTTCTTTTACACGTCCATTTGTATTCCTCTTTTCTTTGTCATTAAAACGTCACTTACGCAAAGTGAATAACATTTCGCTACATTTAGCTTTCGTTTGGACAGGCTTGACTAAGTTAAATCATCCGTATTTATCTTAAGCAAATATCAGTTATTATCCAGTAATATCTGATGATGATTCATGTTCCGGTACTGTTATATATAACGTTGTTCAATAAACAACGACACATCAAGACATGTTATTCTGAAATATCGCCCCTATACCTTTCGCATCCCACGTTTCCTTTAACGTTACTCCGCGTATGTAGCTTTGCAAACAGTGACCTGTCACATTCGTTTGGCGACGGGGAGGGCCAGGGGGGGGGGATGCTTATACTTCCTGCATGTGTATGTTTGTCTTCTTGTCAAAGACAATGAAAATAATAAAAAAATCATAAAAAACCAGTATTTTAATATTGCAGAAAGCCGACACCACTCAAGGACACATAAAGAACATAAGAAAATATTTCAAACCGACTGCATATTCTTGGCATGACATAATAACTCAACGATATTTTAACGTATAACTTAAATATCAAGCCGAGATTATACGCAAACTCTATATAGTAATTGCAAACGATATAACGATATTGTGGTAAGTTGATTAAAAAACACAGCCTCGTGTCAGATATACGAAAGAGTCTATTTATTCATAGGTCAAATATAATTCGCCGTAAATTGACGGGCTTAAAATATATGGATGATTTAAGACCGTTGTGGCCTCAAATACTTTGTGAAAGGATTGTCTCCTTTTGTGGTCACTCACAAAAGGAATATTGCGTTCCGCATCAATGCACGCAGTATCCACTCATTCGAGCATGTATATATAGGTCTAGTACTATACAGCACCATAACGGTCGGTATAGAGAAACAACACATTACTAAGCAACAACGATGTACCCAATTTTTCTTTCTATTTTATTAGCAAGATAAATGTTTCGATTATCCTCTTTCTATAGATCGCTCATAAAGTTACCTTGACTTTTGCTTAAAAAGAAGTACTCTCTTTTATGTAAGAAGGCGACTTGAACAAGTCTAGAATGATATCGGGAGAATCACACGTACATATGCAGCGGCAATTGAACCCCATTTTCATTCATATATACTTAACTGAACTAAAATTTTAACTTGCTTCAAATGGAAATTTACACACACACATAAACACGCACCAAAAAAAAAAAGACAACCCCCCCCCACAACAGCAACAAAACAAAAACCACAAATAAGTATGTTCTGTCTGTATGTCTTAGTGTGTAAGTATGTCGTGTGTGTCTGCATGTCGAGTGTGTCTCTATATGTGACATCCAGTTCATATAACTTCCCGAAATAAGAACACTTTTCTCAATAAGAAAGCTCTACTGAAATATTTATAGATTTTTACAACTCGGACCAACGTTAATTTAGAACCTTATTAACTTCTATCATTTTTTTATATAGTTAGTTTTATTGTGTAGTTCTTAGAATTACTATTGATAGGCCCATAGTTCAATAGTCTGATTTCTGATAATAACTTCAAAGTCACAAATCTAACTTTAACATGAAAGATATATATAGTATGAACAGAGTTCCAACCCAGTGTAAACCTAAGATATATATACATTTGTAAATTTTCCTTTTATCAGCTGTCTTGTCGACAGGTATATTGTACGTTAGCGCAGTTCAAGCTTGTCAAGGTGGAGGTGACAGATCGAAAAGTTTTTTTCTTCGGTCAAAACTATAGTTACGTATTGGTCTAGTCTTTATTCTCTTTGTTATTGGATCCTTCCTTTGTTACCACACGACAGCTGACCAACTAATTCCTACACCTTCACAACCTTTTGTCCAGGGAACTTAGTTTCCAACTTCGAACTCACAATAGGCGGTCAAGAAACCGCACCACAAAGGTAAACGAGTGGTCGCAATATCTCGTAACAACAAATTACGTATGCACACGTCATCGTTACGTATATAGCTGCATATATATACACATACCGTGTTCGTTAATATGCCGTAACAAGGACCCCCTGTCAACTAATACATACCGTACTAACAACACTGACTTCTACAGACCCATAAACATAATATTGAAATGACTTTGTCTTTCATATTTTATACTACGCGCCTCAACATCAACGCAGAAAATAAAGTTAACAATACGCTATTGTGCAGCTAGTAAATTGAACTTAACTTTTGATACGCATACATTCCAAAATTTTCACGAGACCCCATGGGAAATCGATCAATTCTGTAAAGAAAAACATTTGTGCTTTAAGATGTGTACAATTTTCACCACGGGTCAGACTTTTGTCTTATTTTTGGTCACATCAATACTGTTTTGTGTACTCGGCCGTTTGACTAAGGAGCGGCGTGTGCCCGAATCACAGTTCTTCAAACGTCTCACGGAAAGTTTGGGTTCGTAGAATATTATGAGGAGGAATTATTATATATCTTAATTTTTCAGAAATATTTCCTTTAAAAATTTTGCTTTTTATAGTCACTTTTTGTACATAAGTTAATATATTCAGTATAGTAGAACATGTTAATTGCTTTACAGAACAATAAATAATGGTTTTAAATCTAAAAGAGAAAGTTTTTGTCCACTTCAGAATAATGAACGAAGCCAATTTAAGTTTCTTTGTCCGGCGCGTGCCTGACACGCGAATGAAAGGTCTCAGCTAAACTCATTATGTTAAGCATCTGCTCGGTGTGTACATTCTTAGTGCATCTGAATCCTTTCAATTAATAATATACTTTCCAAAAATTTGCATATTGAACGCTTTGATGTATGAGATGCGGTTAGGGAGTATATTGCATTGCCGTGGCTTCAGAAAAGCGTCCCTAAGTAACACGTATATTGACATATGACAGAGAGAAATACGTTCGCTAGTAGTTCTGTCAAGAAAGCTAGTTGGTCGTCAGTTGCAACCGAGGTCGCTGCGGAGGTAACACACATTCAACCTCTCTTTGTCAACCGTCCATTGATTGGCCCATCAGTTTGCCTTTTTAATACTCTGAAGAAGTAGACTGAAATTTGGAGAAGTCGATTGCGTAGAAACAAGAAAGGATACATTTGTCAAAGAGAAATTGCCAATCAAAAGAAATCACGAAATTCAAGCTTACCAAAAACGCAATCGACATAGAAAAAAAAAGAAAAGAAAATCGCTACGCTAAAAAGCCATATAGTATCCTTCTGGCTAATCAGATCGTCATTGGCAAAGACCACGATCACAACATTTTTTAAATCTTAAAGTGTCTTAGAGTGTGTGTACATGCTTCATCATCCCAGCATGACTAATATGGCAGCACCACAGCTGACCCCATCTCCAGCGGCAGAAACGGTTCCACCTCCCGGGCCTTCGCCTGGTCAGCAGGTTCCTCCACCGCAGCAAGGACAACTCTCACCTCAGCCTAACGGTGTGCCTAACGCCCAGCAGCAACCTATTCCTATGAAAGATCACGATGCGATCAAACTGTTTGTGGGTCAGATCCCAAGAAACTTGCTCGAGAAGGATTTGCGACCGATCTTCGAAGAGTATGGAAGGATTTATGAACTCACGGTGCTGAGGGATCGTATAACGGGGGCACATAAAGGTATTTTCCTGGCTACACATATTTTTTCTTGTGGTCTTTAAGTTGGGCCCACCTACCGTCTGCTTAAAAGTTAGGTCCTAACTGGCTACCTAGCTTGGCCTGTGTTAGGATTGTAATACTAGTCATACTAAACTGAAGATAAGTTCATCAAATTGAAATGCACATTCATCGTTTCCTATTTTTTGGCGTGTCGTCATTTGCATAATTAGCTGACATGCACATCATATTTTATACTATATATTTTATGGATCGTTCTAGCCCAACTATAGCATACCTACCACACAAGCAATTCTTAAGCTAGGCCTTACCAATTTCATACAGTTTACAAGTTGTTGCATTGGTATGACTTGCAACTGGTTTCAGAAATGTTGATCTATACGTCGTGTCATTTTGTTTGATGAACTTTAATGGGAAGAATCTCCTAACTTGTTCACAAAAAAATTGGAGGGGAGGGGGGGGGGCATGAGAGAATTTTTTTTTTTACTATTAAGCAAATCCAATCAGATACAATTGCTGAAAAGTAATGGCTTGAACTTTAAATACACATTTTTAGTTTTTCAGGGCTATAGTACCATATAATCTCACGATTATTCCTCTCTTCCCCACCTTCCACCTCCCTGAACACAGAAAAGAAATATGTCTGGTATAAGCTGATGGAATAAAACTATGAATAGATTTACTTTTCCAGCCTAGGCTCCATGAGGGTTATGAAAGGTCCTAAGTTATCTTGGCTTTCTACAAGCTTTGATTTCAGTCTTTGTCTCCTGATAATACATTGCACTTTTTCAGGGGGTAGGAGCCATGGGGGGGGGGCACTTCTCACAATTTTTTCCAAAATAGCAAATATGCCCTACTGGCAAATAAAATGTGCCCCTTTCATGAAGAACTGTCTTTGAGTATCTTTAGCTTTAGTTAATTTAATTTTTTTTTTAATTATTTATTTTTAGTCTGTACATGCTATTTCTAAAATGGCATCCCATATCTTTTGTTAGCATGGTTAACAATAAATAGTATTGATAGCATACTAATACATCATACATATTTAAGTGATATGGCCGGTGTGTATCGGTTTATAGCATAATGAGTGGTGGTTGTGGAATGAGAAAGTGCCCTCTGATAGTGTGCCCCCCCCACTTTTGGAAGCTTCCTACCCCCCTGCACTTTTTCAATCTATTAACTTTTTCTCTTTTTGAATTTATTAGCTTGATGATTATCACATTCATAATATCAGTAACACTCATTCCTTTCTTGATCTGACAGGATGTGCATTCTTGACTTACTGTGACCGACAGAGTGCACAGGAGGCCCAAAAAGCACTCCATGAAAAGAAAACTTTACCAGGGGTAAGCAATATTAATGCTTTAATTTTGGACTCATTTCCTTACAGAGAGATGGGCAGAACCAATGCTGGTTATAACCAATGTCATATAGAAATGGTCACCATGAACGACTTCTCTGAAACTGTCTATTGTACTATGTAAGAGAGATATTAGGGAGCTACTTCAATCCCCTTACATGTCTCCTCCTTACAAATGCACTTTTCTATTTACCAAATTCAATATATTGGTATTTAAAGTTTTAGCAGTGTACCCAAATGATATCTATATCTGGGCCTTAACTGCTATTCTCTTGTTAATTATGATGAATGAACTAAAAGGTTGCAAAGTTCAAATGAGTATTTCCAGATTAGTTTTGGCTAGTGATAAATTGCTAAGGTTTGTGCGGTCTGAGTGATGCCTATCTAGCCAATTGAACCAAAAATATTTCTCCACGCTCTATTTAAGCATTTCATAGTGTCTTCTGCAATTTGCACATCTATGTCAGTATGCTCTGGCTGTTTTTATGTCTTTTCTTGCCTCATTTGTTTATACTTTAATATGTACAGACACCACTGAATATTGAAGACTTCAGCCAAGTCTCCAAATTACATCAGAGATCCAGTAGTGCAATTTCAATGTTTTTTATCTGATACATTTTCTGATATAGTTCTTTACTTTTTTATTGAACATTCCCTGAGACTGGCATTTTATTCATGCAGTATATATCCTATATGTACTTTCAAAATGGAAACATTTATGATAATAGATACTGCAAAACATAGAAAGGACACTATGACATCACACATTGAACAAGAATGAGTGTGCTCTGACATGAATTTGATCTTCAACCAAGATTTTCTTAGTTTTGTTAGGAATAAGTACATCTCAAGAATCATATATGAAGTGCACTGATATTAGTTTGGTTTGCTTTTCCTTTAACAACTGATAATGATGTCAACAGCTTTGATCCTGTAGTCTAGTTGAAAATGCACAACTAAATATAACCCACAAGTCCTCCATCCAGGCACCCTCAACCCCCCACCTCTCCCTCTTCTCCTTCTCTCCTGCAATTTTAAGGAACATCTTCTTCTTAATAACAATGCAGAATGATTTAGCCGCATAAATGTGTGTCATTTTTTTCATTCTGATACTTGTAAGTTGTATTAGTAGGCAAAGTACACATCTACAAACTTGATATCTTTGTCAGAAAAGTAGAAATTTATGCCCTTACCCTAAACCATTATAATCACAGTATCAAATACTAAACGCTGTCATACAGGTTTTTCCGGTCTCTTAGTTTGTGAGTGCACCCTATATATATATAGTAACATATGAGGTTTTGCTCATGTGAGCATAGTAAAAATACCATCAAATTTAATAAAATTAAAAAAAAAACTAATGAAAAATTATTTACACCAAACGAATAATTATTTACACAAAACCAATAAAGTCACTGCATTTTGAAGTGGAATACTTTTGTAAAGATTGTATTCATTTTTTTTTTCAGGTCAGATCAATATTGGAATGGTTCACGGTTTACATGTAAATCCGATTATCGTTAAAGTTCTCAATATCCATGTTTTAGAGAGGCAGATTAATGTACTATTTAGCTTTTTGTAATTATGATGCTACATGGTTTGGGAAAATGCTGCTGAAACACTAATCCCTTTCTTTATAATTATTTATAATGTTCAGAGTGCAGCTTGTTTCTCTCTTGAAAATTTAGAGAGCTAGCTGATTACAATCAAGCCAGATTGTAAATATCTAAATATCTCTCATTCCCTATGCCATTTCCCTCGGCAGTAAATTACGGGATTAGCCATAAAAGACACGACATTTAGAAAAAGGCAAATCATGGAAAGGTCAGACCCAAATTATTCTTTGCATTTTGAATAGTTTCTTTGTGCGTCGTCTCGTGTAGAATGCAGTGGGAAAGCAAGACGACTGTGAAGAAAATTTATGAGATTTTTGGCGACTTGCTGGGAATCTGATTAGGTAGAATTCAGCAGAATTTTCCTTTTTAGAATATTACACACCTTTGTCAAATGCGATATTGTGCGGACGGACTGTGGACGAAGTGCAAAGTAGGCGTAAGTTTGTTAAACATGTCCAACACGAAAATTATAAGGCTTGCCATGGTTTATTTCTCCTCTTACCCATGCTGACGAGATTATTCAGAGGATGCAGGTACTTGGGTGTGTTGTACTTGGATGTAATGGGTGTACGACCTTACATTTTTCTGATAAAGTTAGACATGTTTATTCTACTAATATAACTATTAAATGTTGTCCAACCAGACATTTCTTACTGGGAGGGGCCAGGTTAGGGAATTGATTTGATGTTTTAACAACCCTTACACCTTAAATGGAGTTACAATATTTTCTTCTGTCCTGTTTTGGGAAGTTTAACTGCTTTTACCACTCATTTGTTAGAATTCTTGAGCTGATGCAATGGATTATCCCTTTCTCACCAGTTCTTTCTTGTATCCTTTCCCAACCTTCACAACAACATTTTTGAGGAAGAACTTACTAAAGGAGAAATGAGCCTATTGATGTTAGACTCTTGAAAAAGCAATAGTAAAGACCTCTATTATTGATGAAGTATTGATATGGACTTTCACCAACATTCCACTAGCACCCCCCTGCCCCCTCCCCCATGAAATCCTGTATTGGAAACATACTGTGTCTAAATATAAAACCTTGTTTGGTCTATCAAGTATTAACCTTTCATCTCTTCCCTACCATACCTTGCTTGTAACATACCACCCATCTTCAAACCACTTCTTTTTTTTACTACTAAAAAGATCACATTTGGCAAATGAATCTGATGGGGGGGGGGGAGATGGAGGGGAAGATTGAAGCTCATGTATTCCCCAGGTTGGAATGTAGGTAGGGCGGTGGGAGGGGGTATGGAAGGGGGTATGGGAGGGGATGAGACATAGAATTACATTGTGTAAGATTTGAAGATCATCTTGGCCTCACTGTTCTGCTTAAAAAAAAATGTGTTATTTACATTCCAAATAATGTTGTTTGATATCGAAATCTACCTTCAGCAAGATGGCCAAGTATTTTGCCTTTTCCAAACTTTGGAATGCATACATACCAGGTACTCCTGCATGATTTGAATTGTCGTTCAAAAAGCCAGGTATGTTTTTAAGCATGTGTCGGCTATCACTGTAAAATTTGGGGAGGTGATAGTGGTGTACATTGCTTGAAATGACAGGGTTGTTATGGTACTCCAGGCATTCCAAATGGGGTGTAAATATTGTTGACCTTTCTTTGGCTGTAATTTATTCTGGGATGTTGAAGGCATTTAGTATCTTGTGGGGAGGAGATTGAGATGTGTGGACTTATTGCACTCTGGCTACTGTAAAAGCCAAATATTGATAAGATGAAGATGACTATACTTGTGGAATGTGCCCATCTTAATAGTAATAGATTAGGACAAGAATAGCAAACGGCTTTGGTCAAAGTATCATCGGAAGGTAACTGGATTGTGTATGTATTTGTATCTATGCTGAGAGTGGTGCTGAGAGTGGTGTGTTAATTCCCTGTACTAGTGTAACTGTATCATATAACACCCATATCAGGAGATAAATAATTGATAACAGTGTAACTTAGGCTTCTTATAGTCATGCATGAAAAGTTTAGAATACAGGATTCATGATATTGATCATATGCATCTGACACCCCACCCACCGCTCTCTCACTCCCCTCCTACCCCCCCAAAAAGAAACACAAATGTAACAAAAATCACAAAATAATGTAAACCTTTCCTCTACCCCCTGCCCCCCCCCCCCCAGTACAAAAAATAAAAAGAAAAGGTATTTGCAATAAAAAAAATGTAACAAAAATCACAAAATAATGTAAACCTTTCCTCCACCCCCCGCCCCCCCCAGTACAAAAAATAAAAAGAAAAGGTATTTGCAATAAATTTCCATCATTGCTTTCAAATTTCCCATTATTCACAAAATGCAGTGTCAGACCTTCAAATAGAGAAAAGCTGCTTGTATTCCGACGACCTTGCTCAGGCTGTGTACATGATGCTTTCATCTTGAGTCTGGGTTCAGTATTGTCTGTTCATTTATGTACAGCATGTGGCATATTGATTTCTCTCTACAAGACACCAGCTACCTCTATCCCAAAAATCACTCGCATACGTCATGCAAAGGCAGAGTAATGAATAAACTGCATACGCAGCTCTCAGTTCTGTTAGCGCTCTCCAGAAAACGTTGCATATATGTCGGGCTTTCGTTGATGAAAGCGTTATACCCAGTAGATAAAAATGAATGAGATTACTAGTCCTCGAGAGAAAGCCCACGAACAAGATTAAATGCGAGTGATAATTCCGTGCATACGTAAAGCACATGCATCTTCAAGGGCTGGCGTAGCTTAGCAATTCTAATTGGATAGATTTCAAATCTTTTCGAGATGCACTGTGACATTTCTAGATCTTGTTTCTTTTGAGTAATCTTCTTTTCTTTTTTTCTTACTTTTTGATGTATTTTTCCTCCCCGTTGTTTAATCTAATTAGCGCAGTTTCTTTTTTATTTCCCAAGGAATTTTTTTTTTTCGATATGTGGGAAAGAAAAAGTATAGTATAATCAGGCGGACAATTTGAAATATTAAATTTAAAGCTTGTCATTTTGTGACAGGCTAATGTCTTTAGAAGTTGACATTGTCCATTGGTTATAGTTGCAGGTTGTCTTGTTAGTATTTAACGAAATTGTAAAAAACTAAACGAATAACAAATTATGTAACTCTTCAGTAAAAATATTCTAAAATTGCATTAATAAACTGATACCTATGTAGTCATATCGTCATATGCACTTTGAGATGACAAGTTAGATTCAGCCGATATTTAGGCATAGTCTTTAGTTTCACATAATAAACACGTGGCTTTCTTGGTAAGTTGGCTGTATAGCGAAAAGCATTTAAAAGGAGTGCTCTTCAGCAGTTTTCTTTGATGGCCAGAATTAGCTACTTTCAGATATTTTTTATTTATTTCCAAATTGTTCTTGAAGTATGAGCACAATGTAATTGGGTACAGTGAACTGTAAATAACACTATGCATCATGCTTGGATTTGATCCAATTGAAATAGAAACTCTTGCTTTCTCATTTCTGACATTTGGAAAGTACCTTAGGGCTTGTAACATAGCCTTTGTCGCCCATCGCTATTAAAAATATTAGCAAAATATGAGTAAACTGTGGAAACCTAGTTGTCCAATAAATGTTTCTGTTGAAAGCATTCTCAACATGCCCCCATTAAACCAACCACTTACTAACCACAATAAAGTGACAGGTGATGAAAACCACACACACACACACTTTTTGATTCCTTCAAGATTCTGTTTTCTTGCATTAGCAGTTGTCCAAACCTGCCTATATTGTAGGCCTACTGGCACAGTTAAATACAATGCTAACAATTGAAAAGGTATTGTTTAGTCAAAAAGAAATCCATCCAGCTATCTTGCATATATTAGTCATTCATTCTTAATTCTCAAAGAGACAAAGAAGAGCAGTAACTGGTGACTTGATTACTGGTTGCATTCTTTACCCAGCATGCAGTGTATTGATTGATTGATTGCGGCGTGATGAACCAAACTGCCACGCTTCTTAGCAGTAACGATTGGATGCTAAAAGGGTTTGTTGAATTAGGCGTACAAACCTTGAAACCTAATTGCCAGCATCATGAATAAACAATTCGTAGACTCTGGCTTTTACGATATTCAATCTCCAGTGTTGTCAGAATAATAATATCTATTTCAAATAGATATGTTGATATGCTTTGAGAAATGAATTTTACAGTATGTATGATATTACCCTACAGTGTGTGGTTCGTTCTCCATGTATAATCAGATCAAGATATTGTTAAGAAACTTTGTTCTCCTCCTCTCCAATCAACATGCACTTTCCTATCTATGTAACCTCAAAAAAAGAAAAAAAAACAAACTGTAAGACATTTTAGTAAAGCACCTTAATCTGACTTACTTCTGGGTCACCGCCCACTTTCTGAATCTACCAAACAAAGTTCAACAAGGGTAACATATGACTTAAGAAGAGAGGCAGAACAATATTCAAATTAAGCTAAATTCCTCCAAATGTGATAAATAGCTGGAGAAAGGCCCAGGAGGTCCAGATAAGGATTTAGTCTTGCCTTTGTTGTTCCTCTCCCGTAATTGATATCTTCATTAATAATGAAATTGTGATCGGTAAATATGAAAAGGTTATCTTTGATGTGAAAATGTACATCAGTAAAATGTTCATGTTTGCCTTAAGTAGGAGCGGCATAGGGGGGAAGGCTATTTTTATTTATAGTATCTACTCACACAACTTACTCTTACATACTCTTACAAATTGATACATACTCTTACAAATTGCAAATTTTATAAATAAAATTAATAAGTATAATAATTTTTGTACTGAGCTAGGAATATATGCATTATGCATGCATGGGTATTGGACCAATAACAGGCTCTGTATGGTATCCATAATTATGTTTTTCAACTTTTGTCTTTAGTAAACAATATTTTCTAGGCACATCTTGACAAATGAGACCCTTATTTTAGTTGCTATCAGATAAGAATGTTTTAAAAATGTTCAAACCAGGAGATGAAATGCCTGTTACTCGTCAAGCATATTTAAGCAAACAACCATGATCAGGGCTTGAGAGTGAACATGGGCAGCTAGGAGTCTAGACTATTAGCACTTGGCCAAGCTGACACAAAGACCAGCAGCTCGCCGCCGTAAATGCCACTGGAGGTATTTTGAGATGTTCCTCCCGCTGCACTGCAGCGTGTAATGGCTTCTAACATCAGGGGGCTTTGTCCTGGAATGAGGGGTATGTGACGGGGATACAGTGTAAGTTAGAAGGCTTTAACACTTCACTTCTTCTTGGCCAAGGTCTTTGTGACATGGTAGAAGGGTCGTTTTTAGATTAGGTCTGATGGCGATGGGGCAACGGCAAGAATTTTTCTGGTCTAGAGTTTCCGAGACTGAAGGAAGATACTCGGATGCCAGCTGGATCCGCCAGTTGATCCTTGGAGTATTTACACAGATTGCAAAGAGAGCAAATTGATGCAACGTATAAGATGTCAGGAGTAATGGGAAAAGTTTTGTCGTACCCTGTGGGGTCATTATAATGAAATGGAACACCGATGTCACTCAATTGGAGCTATTAACTCATCCAACGTTGGCATGGCGTATCTGTGGAATACATGGCAGCATGTATATATATGATCGCTCCGTGAAAGGAGAGCTTTCTTGCGAATAAAACAAAGTCGGTCGTATGGCCAGGATATATGTAGAGCAGTTCAGATCCCTCAGGTCTCATAGGCTTGTACAATAAAGCTAATAATAATTCCCAAACAATATACAAATATAGAACAAAAGAAAAGATAACAAAACAACAACCAAAGAAATACTTCAGCCTATTCTATTCCTAAGAGCGGTTCCCATTTCTGATAGCTCATCTCATGCCCTTCTCCCCTGCACCCCTATCATTTGCCTTATACCACAACATTAAGTAAGGGCTTTTCCCTGGATGAACACATACGTTTCTCATCATAACACATTAAAACATTCTCAATGTTGAGTCACCTTGTAGCTCATTGCAATAACATCTGCTGAGGTAACAATGTAGGCCTATTTATATGCCAACCACATTTCCTGTGGATAGAAATTTGTACTATATGGAAAACTTGCCTGGTATTTTTTTTCTTTTTTTCTTTCTATCAGATTATCCTTTGTTATAAAGCAAACCTTTTGTCCTTCAAAAAATGATCATCATCATGATCATCATCATTATTATTATTATCATATATCTTACCAAGAAGGATGCATGGATTGACTCAAATATTTTCCACAGTCAGGAGATGGAAGTGGTGCATGTTAAAAACACCAGCAACTGAGTATATTAATACCATAAAAGCTGATAGCAAGTTTAACATTTTACAATCATACTGATAAGACGTGACCTTTACTCAGATAAAATTCCCTTGTAAGCCTTTTTGGGGGTAGCATATAAAATATGAATTCCAAAGATTGGGAAAAGTCAAGTCTATTATTCTGTTTGGTTGAAGTTGACCTGTGATCATTCATTTCACGCCAGTAGTGAATTAATGAAGGAACTCTAGCAGGGCGGATGCTTTTATTAGTTAGAATCACAAAGGAAGGCATAGGTTTTGGTGTGTCCAAGATTCATGAAGAGAACACACACGCATCCACGCATACACACAACAAGAAACAAATAGGGAGGGAGGGAGGGAGGGAGAGGGAGGGAGGGAGGGAGGGGGGGGAGGGAGGGAGGGAGGGAGGGAGGGAGGGAGGGAGGGAGGGAGGGAGGGAGGGAGGGAGGGAGGGAGGGAGGGAGGGAGGGAGGGAGGGAGGGAGGGAGGGAGGGAGGGAGGGAGGGAGGGAGGGAGGGAGGGAGGGAGGGAGGGAGGGAGGGAGGGAGGGAGGGAGGGAGGGAGGGAGGGAGGGAGGGAGGGAGGGAGGGAGGGAGGGAGGGAGGGAGGGAGGGAGGGAGGGAGGGAGGGAGGGAGGGAGGGAGGGAGGGAGGGAGGGAGGGAGGGAGGGAGGGAGGGAGGGAGGGAGGGAGGGAGGGAGGGAGGGAGGGAGGGAGGGAGGGAGGGAGGGAGGGAGGGAGGGAGGGAGGGAGGGAGGGAGGGAGGGAGGGAGGGAGGGAGGGAGGGAGGGAGGGAGGGAGGGAGGGAGGGAGGGAGGGAGGGAGGGAGGGAGGGAGGGAGGGAGGGAGGGAGGGAGGGAGGGAGGGAGGGAGGGAGGGAGGGAGGGAGGGAGGGAGGGAGGGAGGGAGGGAGGGAGGGAGGGAGGGAGGGAGGGAGGGAGGGAGGGAGGGAGGGAGGGAGGGAGGGAGGGAGGGAGGGAGGGAGGGAGGGAGGGAGGGAGAATTTCAGTTGTGATTTAGATTCACTGGATGGAAGAAGGAATGATCAGTCTATAATTTTATAGTTTGACATGTTAATTTTTTCACAAGTAGAAGCAGTTGGTGATATCGAAACAGTAAAACAGAATATTTTAAATTTACACTTTGCAAGTATTTTAAATCTTAAGTCACAGAGTGCAGATAAAATATTCTGATATATATCCAAGTTTCAAGTAGGTCTGAATATGTTTGTTGTGTGAGACTTGAAATAGGGAAAACTGTTCAGTTGGGGGATTTTTTAAAAATTCATCATGATTTATTGCACAAGCCTACCTTTTTAAACCTTATAGTAGACCTAATTTATAGATTAAAAATGCCCCAGAATTCACCATTTGACCCCCTTAACGTTATAAAATATAGCCTGTCCATTAAGATTCATGCCCTTCCAATATCAGTCAGGGGAAATTTGGCTTCCCCCACAGAAAATGTCAGTAGTGTTCAATTGGACACTACGACTGTCATAGCGTTATCATCCTGTGGTAAATTGCCCTAAGCCCTTAGCCCAGTGTTGGGACATTGGTATGAAAGTTGGCAATTTATGACATTATCTTATAGCTGTCTTGCAAATAACATTATTTCACAATATTTTCTGTATGTTTTTCTGTATGTGTCTGTGTGCAGGCAGCAAATATGCGTTACATTTTAAAGCTGCAGTTATTACACAGCAGAACTATTTGTAAATGTTTGACTTCATTGTCGTTCTGTCCCCATCCTGTTTGTCTCTGCTGGTGGCCAAATTGACATTTTAAAAAGTATGCATACTCTGGATTTGCACTTACAAAAGCTGCTGAGCGACATGATTAACGTACCTGTCCGTAGCGATGTTTGTTTGCGACAGTGTAATCGGAAGGTATTTTGTTATGGAGTTGGAATGAAAATATTAGTGCCAGATCTAATTGAGATGGGGTGGGGGAGGGAACAGTGCCAGAAATTATCTTGTATGCTTGTGCATTATGTGAAGGTTGGTGGAGGGGTAGGGGAGGAAATAATGTTGGTACTTGAAAAGAGAACATTAGCCGAGGGAGGTCATTTGCAATGAAACTAAGAGTGCGTTCAATTCTGAGTCATACTTCCATCATATATGCTTCAATAGGACTTTTGCAAACACTGGGCAAATATTGAAAGAATTAACCTTCCGCACACGACGAAAATTCTCCTGATTGTTCCATTAAAGCATCTCTCCTCGTCAATATATTCCTACTTTCAAACTTCTCTATAATTAAACCTCTGTTTCCTACCCCATTGATTGGTTTGTGCTTAACGAGACGATAAGGTCTCACTGCTGTGCATTTCCCATGAATGCATTAACGACAATCGCATATATCGGGCCATCGTCAGCTTTCTGTCATTCCCAATCTCTTCCGCGACGATAGCATCAATGGCAGTTGCCACGTCGCCTCAACGTCACAGAGGCAAATTAATTTCTTTCTCCTCTTACCCTTGGTGTGTTTGGAAAAAGACAGGTGAATTTCTATGCAGCTGACAGTCTTCATCAACAATCATTCTTTACACACATATACATAAGCTGGGTGTGCAGTTTCTCAATTTTCAAAATGTTGACAGGTGATGAAAACAGGTTGTAAGGAAAAAATTTAATGAAAAAATTAGATCTTTGAAAGAAAGGATCTTGTTGTGATTAAGTTTTTGTTGCAAAATTGTATATAACTTGTAGTAAAAATCCATTTGTAACCGTTGTGCTGTTGCTAGAATAATAGTAATAATAATAAATGAGACTTATATAGCGCCAAATCAGTAAACAAAAGTTACTGCTCAAAGTGCTTTACAAAGAAAGTAAATTAATTTACAAAAGAACAAGTGAAAAAATGGGTCTTAAGTAGACTTTTGAAAGTAGAAAGTAGAAAACCAGCACAATAAATTTACTGTGACTTGCTCTTATTATAAGTTACAAAATGAGGTAATAAGTGCAATATGATTGTTAGTAATATACATTTTTTCTTAAATGTTTCTGAATAGCCTGAGTGATGCTTTACAGTCCACTTCCCAACTGTTTTCGATATGAAAACAACTTTTCTATTCAAAAGAAAATGTAAACAATACAAAGTTATATGGATTGCCATGTATTGAATCCACTGAACATGGTAAACATTACAATTTTGAAAAGACAAAAATTAACAAAACTTTTGACATGCTTCATTTGAAATAAAATATTGAAATATGTTAATTCTCGAAACAGATCAAACTTTCTAAATATTCTCATTATTTTCTATCAGTTCTGCATTTTTGAACACGCCGCAGTACTTGGCAACAGATACAACTGGGACTATCTGTTAATATCGCATTCTCCATTTACATGTAATATTACACCATTCTAACAATGCTATGTTCTGGCAATGCCATGTAATTGTGAATTTTTCATATGCAATATTTTTTTGGCAAAAAATGTGTCTCTTCCTTTGTTCAATTATAGATATAGCAGATTACATACCATTTAGATTCACAAATATCTGGTATTGATTGTCAGAATTATTTCAAAGGAACATGCAGCTTTGTAGCTGTCCAAACAGCAGCATAATGATGCATTTTTGTGCTGCAAATGTTTTCATTTTTCCTGTGTCCCATTGTTCGTAGCAGATTAACGTTTAATAGAAGTATGCTGCAATCAAATTGTAAGAATTATTTTCAAAGTGACATATGAACCGTTGAAGCTGAGTCAAGCTGAGTTGGTCGACCAGCACGATCGCTTTATTTGTATCTTTTGAAAGAATCTTGCACTGTGAAAATAAACTTTGCATTCCTGAAGGACGAACTCGAGTATTGCTCCCTAGTCTCTTTACAAGTACAAAATGCTGTTGAGACCTCTTGGACTACCTAACAACCATCAAATATTAAACACATGTAATAACAAAACCCTGTGCATGTATTTGCCTAACTTTATATTACCATGCATCTAATACCGGGTTTGCTGCAGTGCTATATGCATACATAACTGTCAGATACTAAACCTCGATTCCTAGAAGCCGTACCGCATTTATCAACATTATGTACTGTATGATTATTACCTCGAGTATCTCTCTATTCTGTTGTTTGATGTACTCTGTTCTCCACAATGGTTTCATTTGCTCTCCAAGCTCTCTCATGATGGAGGGAGACCAGAACCCGAAAGCCTGACCAAACAAAGTCGTGCTTTAGTAGGCTCTGCAAGCAGACGATAGTGTTTACATATCAAAGCTTAATTACCAATGATAGCAGTCCCAGAGATGGGACAAAATTAATGAGAAAGAGAAGAAACAAGTTCTTTCGAAAAAAGAAAAAAAAAATTCTCAAGAATGAGAAAAAAGGTAAACTATTGATAGGTGGTTAGAAAAGGAGGGAGAGGAAATACAGATATGGCTGGGAATCTGTTTCTTAATTAATCTACAGATTCATGAGTGGGTACTTATGTTAGGATGGAAGACAGTAAATGATTTATATCTAGTTGATATATTTAAACCTTGGACTCTTACCTGTGTAAGGAGATTGTATGAGATTCAACCAAGAAAGAAAACATCTGTTCTTATTATCATGACACTGGATAGTGGATTTATGATATGTCTGAGGAGGCATTGGTGAAATGTCATATACTCTTTGTAATCCTTAGAGAAAGTTTTTAATTGTAATATGAAAAGTCTTTTGATTGCTCATTTGGAACGCAGCATATTGCTCGTTGGCATTCTCTGTTAACTGCACAGCATAAGAAATAATCACTGTCAATATATGCTGAATTTGCTTCTTCACTTACCAATCTCCTCACAACATCTGCACAATTGCAGTTTTGTGTCTAGAGTGACCTTGTAACCTTTGACACTGACCTTCCAAGGTGACCGGTCACCTCGGGTCCATATGTACAGCATAAAAGAATATATTCTTGTTAATATTGTGAAAAGAACTCTTGTAAAAATAATTCTTGTTAAAATAACAAAAAATCAAAGAATGTCTGATTCCTAGTGTACTGCCCTCAATCCATACATTATGTCATGGCGTATCCAGCTGACATCACAAAGTCACGTTTTCTCCAAGTTTCAGTTTGATGATCTTGCTTTCATGCTCATTCCTCCTATGTTATTCGTTAAAGACGTGACTTCGCTTCCATCAAAAGCGAATAAAATAGAAGAGAATAACAAAATCAATTTCAAGGTGGTTGAAGTTATAGCGACTTGTGTGCAGTTAATTGCTTAGTCAAGGATGGTGAGATGCCAGAATGAAATGCAGGTGGTAGGGTAGAATCTTGCTGCCTACTAAAGCCTGCTGCATGTACCCATAGGGGCATCGTTCTGAGTTCTTCCATTGCATAGAATAAGAATAAACAGTCATTTTTTTAAGTGAAAAGCATGCAGACAGCATCTAAGCATATAGAAATATCAGATTGCGGATTATTGTCCTTCAGTGTTAGTTCAATGTCAGTTCTGATGACTCATAACTCTACCTTAAACTCATTGGGCAAAACCTTCTACTCTATTCTGATTATAAGCGAATCCAACTAGAAATTTGTAATCTTTTCAAAGAGTAATATGTACAGAATGTTATATAGATTTCGTCTCAATAGCAGGTTTCTTTTAGCAGTACTGCAGACCTCCAGTTTCCATTGCTCCTTACCTGTACCTGTCTCATCACAGTTACCACACTTTCATCTTCTACGTGCCATATTGTATTTGGTATCATATCTTTCCAGAATGATATTGTCTGAAATGCTCTTCTACTCAATCAACCAAATCTTATTTGCTTAGAGATCATCTTTATTTGGCTCATAGCATTTTAAAAGTTACTAGAATTCTCAGCAACTCTTTTGAATGATGGGTGTATTGAGGGATTGTTTAAGGTAACTTCCCACAGCTCCCCCCCCCCTCCCCCCAATTTCCCTCTTTTTCTTCTCCTTCTTCCTCTTCCACCTCTCTTCCCTCCCTATTCTCCTCTCCCTATCTCCCGACCATTCCAAATCAATTTCCTTGATTTTTTTTATGAGATGATTATTCTCCATGTTTTCATTTTTACACAGATGAACAGAGCTCTTCAAGTAAAACCAGCTGACAGTGAAAGTAAGGACTTTAGTAACTTTCTTCTTTCCATATGACTTTATTTCAACTGTTTTCCCTTCTACACTCACTAGATTTGTACCGTATCTTGTGTTATACAGCTGATTGTGTTTGCTAAAGAATATTTCCCGTGTACGTTTACTTGTAACCGTGCTTTACTGTCACATCTAAACCGAAATAATACAGTTTTGACACGTTTTGGCATTATAGTATCAAAACATGTAGAATACCTGGAGTTTTCATGCTTAAAACATGTCTGACTATAAAGCCTGATTAGCCTCACACCTACACACCTACACATTAATATATTAATCTTAGGTTTGCATAAATTACAACTTTGTGCAGTAGCTGTCGTCACCATCAAGTGATTAACAATCATCTCGAGAGAGATGAAGAACAAATGTTTCGTAGAAAGACAGCAATCCTGATAATCCTCATTTCATCTGAAAATTCTCCAAAAAATTCAGTGGTGATGCATCATTTGTAACAACGATGAATACATTGGAATATAGTATCACTTTTATTCTTGTTCAGATACGTCTTGAAGTAGCATATTTGCACCTCATTACTATTAAACAGAAGAAAAAAAACCTATTGTAACTATATACTGTTGATGAGATTTGAAACATGAAATATGGAAGAGTGGGGGGGGGGGGGGAGGGTGTGAATGAAAATGAAGGTGATTTGTCAAATCTATTCAGTTAACGACCACAATGTTCAAGGTGATATCATTCATTATCAAAAATTAACACCATAAATAGTTCATCAGTAGGTTTGTGTCAATACTTAGCATAAGATACGGTTCAAGCTATATAGTGTAATGTCAAAATCGAGAATGAACATGTATTAAATAATAAGGCAACTAAAATTTTGACCAAATAATTGAGATAATTGGGGAAGAAATTTGGGAGACAGACCATAGTACTAAGTAAATATTTAATGGCGACTGTCATTGGAGTATGTATGTACGGCATTGTATACTATATGTACTGTCGAAACCACTCATGATACACTGTATGAAAGTAACCTATAGTGTGAACCAAGCCATGTAACTATATATACATATAGTTGTGTTCCTTGAAGGATCTATAAAGTAATTCCTTAATTAGCATAATTTATGAACAACTCGGAATGAATATTTTAAAATAGAGCGCAAACATCACTGACAGTAGCTGTGTGCTTGCAGAGCTGATCTATGAACAGGGACGTACAGTATTAAAGCAATCAGAATGTTGCTTTCAACATAATTAGCAGCACTACAATTGCTGCAGCATACAGTATCTCTATACCGTTGACAACCACTCTTACCTCGAACGTAAAATCTTATGGTCGCAAATTTTAATGATAACTCAAATATTAATTTCCTATATATCTATATCTGCAATATTAAAAACGGTGATTTGTGCTGTACCAGCGGAAAGCTGCCGGTGAGCTTTTTCGCATGTACAGTATTATACGTGACTGATTATTTCTGTTAATTTTATCGGATCATGTTTGCTACCTCCTAGAAGAGAGTTGTAAAGCCACTGTCGATGATTCTGTGTAGAATACGTCAGCTAATAATTTATTCATAGTTTACATGCACAGTGTCCTATGGTAGGATCTCCCCATTGAAATTTGAGTCATCCTCGTAACCGGCGAGCTCTTGACGAGTTTTCTTTACCGACGTGAATCATCTTCTCTGATCATAGATTCGGTCAGGTGTCGATCCCCGCGCACAACCATTCATGCCAAAAGATATACATCTCCAACACACATAATAAAATGTAGAGAAACTCCTATCATCCTCATGCATACTGTAGCTCTACATGCAATAAAGCAACTCCCATATACATCTCACGCACTAAGTGCAGCCCATAATTACGGTTGCCATAGAAACCGTTTCTCCTCTTCACTGTAATGAATGTGGATGATAAGCCTTGGGTAATTTTATTCGGGAGATGTGGAGAGAAACGGATCTAATATTGTGCACAGCGGTGGAATAGGCGAACCTTAATGGAAATTCTCCATTAACGAAGCCTTTTGCCGTGCGCGTACAGGTTTTTGAATACATAAAACGACCTCGGCATGATGGGCTTCTTCTGTACACGCTGTTGGACTTGCATGTAACGATAGTTAATTTGTGACAGATACTGAGTAAGGCTTTACAACATAGTCACTATACTAAACAAAAACTAGAAGTTAAATTACTTGCCTTGTGACGTAAACTGCCATTTATTAGAATCTATAAAGGCTTCTTTCATGTGTCTATTTGAATCAGGTTTATTGCAAAAGACAAACATACTTTTGGTTGTTGTCGTTATCATCTTCTAGGCTTTTGAAATGGGTTTCCATCTTTATAGCTCATGCTAATGTATTTGAGATATATTATACTTTTGGGAAACCAAAGTAAATGAATAATCTAAAACCTAAAACTGGGTGCATGTAAAACATAGAAAAGAAATATTTTGAATAATGTGTCATTTGATACCAATATGTGTAATTTTAGTGAGATTTCTGTCTTGAGATAAGGTTTGTGAAGTGTGCAGAATGTTTACAGTTTCAATGTCTCTTGCTTCTCTTTTTTTTGAAAGAAAGCATGAAGAGTTATTTTACATTGGGATGCCAATGTTTGACTTATAGGGCAAGTTTTTATGTTTAACGTTTACCAACTCTAAAATTCCTCGGTAGGAAGCCAACCAAAGTCCATTGCAGAGACTTTCTTTCCTTCCAAGTTTTGTATCAAATGATTTCACTGTGAAAAACCCCAGTTGAAAAGACAGCCATGTTTAAATCTGATTATAGGCAATATAGTTAACAAGTGGACATACTTGAAAGCATTATACAATGTGCATGGTCTACTTTTTGAGTGGTATCTTACCTGTGCTTCCTTACAATATATCTCCCTCTTCATTTTATCTACTAATTCCCTGCGTCATCTCAAAGTGAAACACCACTTTGTAACGTATGTAAACGTTCGGACGGTAAACTTTTGTCAAGAAAATGCTCTATCGATGAATGGCTAAAAACTTACCATATTGAACAGTTATAAGATCTAAGAGTGAGTCATAATATACATCTATTATATACACCAGACTGAACGGATCTAGTATTCAATAAACTAATTAGAATTTATCTGATTATCCCCTTCTCATTTGCATATATTATAGCTACTCTGGCTATCTGTAAAGATGGACCCTGCAGATATAATTTAGTGTGTTTAATAAACCATGCTGCTAATTCCTACTTAAATATTTGTCACAGAGTACAATATAAAATGCTAATTATGCTCTATAATGCAGTATGCGTGTTAGAATGCCCTATGAATAGCATGCTATATACTATATGTTATATTACTATCTCCATCGATTTGAGGTTGACAGATTTTTCTCTCCACACGCAATTTGTCCCTAGTGACGAAAACATGCATTGATCTTTGGACTCTCCTTTTCAATCATCTTGAGAATAAGGTGCATATCTATATTCAAGCATTCATAAATCGTTTTGATTCCACATCTTTCCCAAAGATAATTGTAAGGTTTTCTTTTCAATCATAAAACAGATCCAGTTCAACTGATGTTTTTGTCATTGTGTCTGTTCTTCTTGAAAAGAAAGGCCTAAATGCATCTTCTTGTAAATAACAACCATATTTCTTCTTAGAGAAATTCAGCAATTGATTGCTTTTATTGTTTTGTTGCTCTTTGAGCTTGTTTATCATATGATTTGTATTGATCGCATTGGTTCGTATGTTTTTAGGATCTTTCCCTCTTCAACCCTCCACAACCCCCCTCCCCCACCCCCAACTCCCCAAGCTCACACACACACCCATTTGTAATATACAACTACACTACAAATGTTTGCATTAATATTTTATTTTGTGCGCTCCGTTTTTGTTGTTTTCATTTCTGCAATCGGTTCACCGTCATTTCCATTCCTTCTTGCACTACCGTGTTTATGGGTAGTGACATTTACCATTTGATTTATTGTCAGACAGTTAATCCCAGTGAGTAATATACAATGTAGGTTGTTCATCCACAGAAGATGGGATACATGTGGAAGAGAGGGGGGGGGGAGAGGGGAGAGGGGAAGATGATATTGTGGACTACCACATTAGTAAAATGATCCTCTTTATAAATTTCTTTTTGTAGAAGACCGCAAAATATTTGTAGGAATGTTGGCCAAACATCAAACCGAAGAAGACGTCAAGGCGATCTTCACCCGTTTTGGTAAAATTGAGGAATGCACAGTACTAAGAGATGCGGAGAACGTGAGTAAAGGTAAGAAAAACAATACACATGGTTCAAACAAATGCAGATGGGTTGCTTGTTGATTCTTTAATTACCCAACTTCTTTACC
The DNA here is from genome assembly GCF_037975245.1 of Apostichopus japonicus. NCBI lineage: Eukaryota > Metazoa > Echinodermata > Holothuroidea > Aspidochirotida > Stichopodidae > Apostichopus > Apostichopus japonicus. Next base: position 23,583,039 of record NC_092564.1, on the reverse strand, counting down.
CAATTAGTTGTTTTTTCATTTTCTATCTCCTTTTGCAATGGTCACAATTTTCATCCCTTGAATTAAATACTGGATACTTAATACCCGAGTGTCGTTATGCCGAGAGCAAATCTCCAAACAAAATTAAGAACTGTAACAAAATTACAGCATTTGGGTTAGAAGTTACTTCTGAGAAGTTACTTCAGAGAAGTTACTTGAGGGTGAATTGATGAGTATCTATCTATCAGTAGAAGGAATGTTAAAAACACCTGAGATTGTTAAAAATGGAAGCGTGTAAACAAAATTTAAGAGATCGCTTTGGAGTACTCCATCTTGTTTAACGTATGATAAATGTTGATGTTTAATTTTGTATCGAAGATTTCTGATGAAATTTTTAGAAATATGAAATATAATTTATATCAAAACTCGGGAAAACGTGACCAAGAGTAATTTTTCTCCTGTAGTCAGTCACATCTCTTTGAATAATTGATGAAGTTGCCAATTATTGACTAAATTGATCGCATTTTGCTTCTGAGGAATGTTCATGGCTTTTTACACAATGGAAACTTGGCAGAGAGGCTGCAAATTTGTATGCTAATGAAGAAATTATCTTGACCATTCACTGCTTAACCTGCATGCAGTATGTATAGGCTTTACATGTACTTTACTATTGTACCCCTTCCGCCTGTGATGAAAATCCAAATAACGATGCCTATAGCTGTAACGCTCTTGTGTGTAAGTTTACCATAGAATTTTACAAAAACGGTGAATCATGGATCAACGTTAATAAATTTGCGTTATTCACCGCGTGGATGGAAATTGTACCCTTGCGACAGAGAGTACTCATGCATGTAAACTAAGGCCTGCGGTTGTTATGCATATGAAATTAGTAGCTTGAGGGATGCCAAGAAAAGGGAGGCTAATCAAACAGCCCAAATATATGCATGGGGACACAGGAAACTTTTAACAGCACAGCAGCGAGCGAGCGAGCGAGCGAGTGAGCATGCATCATCACATACTATAGGCAATCCAACGGCCCTGAGCTATACCGAAGAAGTCGTGGCAAGGTGTTTGCAAAATGAGTTATTGATTTGCGTTGCACAATTGGAGATCTGTTCTTATATGTGCTTCAGATCTTTGAGCAGCTTTCGAGAAATTCAATAACGCAACATTTGTACATCTGCTCGGCTTTTAGCGTCGGTGTACGTAGAAAGCAAAACAAGTACCAATGCAAACCAATAGCGTACTGAGCGGATTTTAAGTAGATACATACTACACCGGTTCTCTATATGTGACAAAGTGATATGGCTGCAGCTACAGTATCCCCTATAAAGTTCAGATTAACATACATTGTCATCTGTTTAATGGCTATCTGACTGACTGACTGACTGACTGACTGACTAACTCACTGACTGACTGACTGACTGGCTGGCTGGCTGAATGACTGGCTGGCTGGTTGACTGACAGACTGGCTGACTGATGGACTGGCTGACTGACTGACTGACTGACTGACTGACTGACTGACTGACTGACTGACTGACTGACTGACTGACTGACTGACTGATTGGCTGAATGACTTATTGACTGATTGGCTGAATGACTGACTGACTGAGATATTTCATAGTTCAAAGTTTACCACTGAAACATATAAATCATTCTTTGCCTTTTGGCAAGTTTAGCTTGATTTGGTATCAATTTCAATGTTTAATATTGTTTGCCCATAAAGAGAATAACCATGGAATGTTATAGCTCATAGTTTTTTGATACTGTTCAAATGGTAGGCTGACAGAACATCATCCATGCTATTATAATGAGAAAAGTTAATTTCCTATTAAATATTTAGTATAGCTGTGGGCTGTGTGTACTAGAGAATTATAACAATCATCGTTAGTACATGTGGTTTAGTTTTTAATGCCTGATTCCTGCTGGTATGGTGTCGTAGAAGAGTGTAAATACACTCACTTAATTATATGAATTTCCAAAAATCAAGATTGTACTGTAACCATATATACTGGATTGTGCAAAACACTGTGTACTTGCTAAAGTCTATGTATGTATAATGAACAAGATGATGGAGCAGTGTAAGAAGGGGGGTTGGGTGGATGGGGGAGGGAGGGGCAAGGGAGAAGGGAATGCATAGAGGAGAGGGTCAGGTGCTGCATAAAGAGCACAATATACCATTGTACTGTATAGCATTTTTATACCTAGGCCTATAATTGAAAAATCAAGAGGTGATGGAGAAGGGAGGGAGGATGTGGGTTTGATGGAAAATACAAGTAATTATCTAGTTAAAACAAAATTGCTGACATGTGACAGAGTATTCCTTGGTCCACTCTGCCTCAAAATGCTGGGTGAGCTCTAGATACGTAGGTCATCTCATTTACTAGTACTAGGATTTACACACAGTCTAGCAATCCTCTACAATAGAGCTTGTCAGATGAATTTATAGCCGATCAGCTACGCTTTGCGACCTCTTAATCACTTTCTCATGATTATTTTCCCCCTATTTTTATTTTTATTATTTTTTTTTTGTCTTTTTCCTTTTTAAAAAGAAAACAATTTTCCATATGTGACGATTTATACTGTACCATTGATTGCATGTATTCCAGCATTTCATGCATACTTGAGGCTATTAGTACCCTGCGCGTCAGATTTAAACCGCAAATTGGTCTAATTCCGTTTCTGATTACTGCCTCTAAAATCATCCCTTTCCACCACATTAGCCCTGCGAAGAAAGAAAAGACTGGGATTATCAGCATGGAACTCATGCTGCTCTGCGGTAGTTTTACAACTGTTTATAAATTTGTTGCAAACGTTTGAAGCTGTCTGAAATGCTACTCATTTGTGCAGAGCCAGGCTATAATTTGTTATGTACAGCAATACACAATGGAATGGCAAGTGATAACATGTATGCACTAATGTATGCTTAGAAGTACTTGTTAGACATAAAAATTGGAATGATTCCATAATATTGGTTTTGATTTCTGCCTGTTTTTATGGATAGTTACAAGCAGCTGCCCCCCTCCCTTCCCACTCCTTTCCCCCTCCCTTCCCCCCCCCCCCCATTTCATTCCTCCTCACCATCTCATCCTCTGTATCACCATGTTTGGGTAGATAAATCATCAAATTGCCAAAATGTAAGCCTGATGATATGTCACGTTAATGGGTCATGTCTTCCATTCGATGGCTAAAATATTAAGCTGACCTTTGGTCTGAAATACATTGGATACTGTGGTACAAAATGTGTGTCATGGGTATGCCCTTCTACTGTACATTTTAATAAAAGGATGAAACAAACTATTTGTGGGTATCCATGGAATTTGTATGTAAACAGCATCGTTTCTACCCAAAGCAAGACATTCTATTGGTTTGTTTTTGGTGTTACGAATGGAATGTGAGTCTACAAACCGCAGATCTGATTTTAAAATTATTATGATTTGACATAGCGACAGCATATAAATAACATACCGTAAAGGTAAACATGAATTCCATATGTGGGGGTGGGGGAGGGGTGGGTAGAGCTTGTGGGTGGTGGAGGGGCAGGGTAGAGCCTTGTGGGTGGTGGGGAAATCTTTATAGCCTCAGCTTGGATCCTCATTCATATTATATCTGAGTGTTTCTGGATAATCGTGGTCATCCATCGAAGACATTTGTAGTACCGATTAAGATTCGATGTTTGAATCATTTTCAACCTTTTTAATCTTTTCAAATTTCATTACAGGATGTGCATTTGTTAAATTCAGTGCCAAGAAGGAGGCTCAAGCTGCCATTCAGAGTTTCACACCTCTTCCTGTGAGTATTTGAGATTGTTGTAAAAATGCTTTGAACATACAATCAATGAAAATATTGCTTGGTGGCATATTTAAATTGCAGCGCTTAGTTTTCCGAGTGAGGCATATCTAGGCATTGAGCAGAAAATATTTGTGATTATGATGTTTTTGCATTATTTTTTAAAACATATATGCAAATTACCTTTTGAAAGTTGTTACTTGTCAGAACAGATATCAACAATTATTCTTTTACCTGTACCTAGCCTAACATTTATTCTTTACTTGTACCTAGCCTTACATTTATTCTTTACCTGTACCTAGCCTAACATTTATTCTTTACCTGTACCTAGCCTAACATTTATTCTTTACCTATAGATACCTAGCCTAACATTTATTCTTTTCATGTACCTAGCCTAGTCTACTTTGCATGGAAATTGGTATTTCCACCAGCTAGAAGAGCAAATTTTCCTGGCAAGATTTTATTTTGGGAGCATGACTAGAAATCCTCTATTTGCCCCAAAGTTGCCCAATTTTGAGAGAATCTGTTTGCCAGTGGAAGTCAGTGATGTGTTTAAGTCTAACGATAATATCATCCAGCTGCTTTACCTAAGAAACATTTCCACTTGAGTGTAGTCTATCAGGGTTGTTAGTTGATATTCTTCTCTAGAAGCAGTATTTGGCTAATGTTTTGAGATTTGTTAAAAAATGTTTCAGTCTTGGATATATGCTTCCTTTAATTTTTCTCTGAATCTAGTTATCTTGCATGGTCAGAAACAGTTATTTTGGGTTTATATTCATAGTCCATTCTTTGCAAGATTATACTTTTAATGCTAGAAACATTGAATACTTTCTGGTGTAGAATGCGAACAAAAGATTGTACATTTTGGCTAACTTAACCAGAGTTAGATAGATATTTCTTTTTGAGTAAATTTTGTTATGATTGCTTTTCTATTTTCTTTGCAATTCGTACGAGAGAGAGAGAGAGAGGCAAGGCTCATGGATATATGGAAAATGAGAAAGAATAAAGTTTATTTTTCACAACAAATGTTTCAATTTTCATGGGTTCGGCTCATTCGAATGAAAGTGCCCAAGCCCATGCATGCCCAAATGTGAATTGCATAAAACACTTTGTTGTATCAGGAAACATGATATTAGGATTATGGGAAGACACCTCCATTTTTTCCATCTTTTGATACCATATTTCCCTCTCTTCTCCCCCTTTTGGGTACCCTTGGTCCTGCCAGGTGTTGGCCAGATGGCAGCCTCTGCACCATTAAGGTACCCTATGTGTTAGAGATGGTGGTGGTAATACTTGTGGTTCAGACATGGTTCATCTAGAGAATGGTTAAAGCTGCTAGCAATACCTCTCCCGATGGTTGTGATAGTTCCCATAAGGAGATAATAATAGCAATTGCTGAATTTTATTGAGAAAGAGAGCCGGGTGGAGGGTGGGGGGAGGGTTGGGGAGTTATAAAAAAAAAATCAATCTTCAGACAGAATAAGCAAAGCCTTGATGGAGAAGACATTGTTTTTGTTGCTTAATTGTTTAGATTAAAATTTATAACGAAAAATGCTGGGAAAAAACCCCCTCTAATGGTCTAGTCAGTGTTATTTGAGTTAAAATGATCTCATGGCTTATAACTGCAAAATTCATGCTGGTAGGGAGAGAGGGGGAGGGGGAGGGAGGGGGATGGAGAGGGGCCGGCATAGCGCAAAAATGTTTGAAAAGAAAGAAAGAAAATTATCTTTGGGCTGAATTCAAGGCCAAACTCAAATGAAATATTAAGCAAAATATTGAAACAGGTGGTTTGCAATCTCTCAAGCCATCAATAAAAAGATTTAAAAAAAGCCAGCGCGTTATCATAACTTTGCTCTCTATGCCGAATGGATGGGGGGTTTTGTTGCTTTGACGTGACAAAGCAGATATGCCAAACTCGGATTATCAAATTTGGACTATAGAGAAGACAGGCAAAGATGTGGCCATCTGGTGCACATAAATTTTGATCGCGCTTGAAGAGATCCGTTACAGCCGAAAGCAGCGGTCGGGAAGTATTCTAGCAGCTTCAACGTGAAACACATTTTGCACATGTGATCATTGTGAAACGAGTCCTAAAATCTTGTATTCTATGAATATTGGTGATACTTTTGTCCTAACTATTCTTCAGTACGTGGGAGTCTTTTTACACAGCCGAACAGTAATTGTCCTTGTATATCGAGCATGAGTGCGTAGGTGTACGTTGAGTAGAACCAATACAGCCTTGCGTGCTTGAAAGTTGTCCGTCTTCGAGTACAGTGTACAGTATGTGGATGGAGCCAATTCACAGATCAGAGTTATTTAGTATATGTGGTATATTTGCAATTGTGTTTTTTTTTTCTTACATAACTTTGATGTGCATTAAGAACAAATGTTTTTTTTTTTTTTTTTATTCTAAAGGGATGGATGGACCTTGACTTTGAACCCTTCTTGTTAATTTTTTATACATAATATTCAAAAACCTATTTTCATATTTCAGCCATTATAAGAGGACAGAGCCTTAATTGTTAAAGTTATTTTCGTAAATAGAAAACAAACTCCCCCCCTTCTTGTTTTTTGTTTATAAATGTAGTGCATGTTACATAGTGATTAGGGTTGCAAAAAGAAAAATATGGCAAAAAAGAGAAACATATTTTCTGGACTTTTCATACATGAAAATGTGTTTAAATGTAAAAGCAAAAATAAGTAAGGATATTGAAATGAGAAATAACAAGTTCAGAGAATGGAGGGGAAGGGAAGTAGGAGGTTTTGAGTAGGGAAGGAGTGGTGATCGATTCAGGTGGGAGTTAGGGAGGGAGGGAGGGGAATATCTGGCTAAGGGGAGTTACTAAAGCCCACACAATACACATAGAGGTCACAGTGCATGCATAAAGAATTGAATTATGCTGCTGCCTGAACATTTTGCCTGACTGCATGTGCTCCTTGGCAACTCGAAGAGAGACATTTCTTCATATGACCGATTTTACTTGCAACATCTTGACTTGGAATGCGATATAAAATATTGGGGAAATGTTCCACATGAAAGCTCTCCAACAATCTGCACATAAAGTTGCAGTATATAAAAGTGTGGATATGAAAACCAATCGCAAGGTATGCCAACGACATGAGAGAATTAACGACTTAAGCAGACCTTCGATTGATCTGTTAGGAATGTTACCAAACTACATTGTACTTTATGCTGTGTGTTCTTAGTTTATTATACACACAGGGTTGACCCAGTGGTGTCTGTGTTATTGTTATGTGATTGTATGCCACTAACTGAACACAAACAGAGGAGTACAGTGACACATGCATGCCTCTTTAAATTAAACAGTAGCACTATACATAGATTAAATTACCCTCATCAGTAGACCTACTCTATCATTTGAATAGACAGGGATAGCCTCTCTGATCCTTACCACCAATTCTGCTCCCTCTTAAAAAAAGTTTTAGAAGAGAAGAACCAAAATCAAACAGAAACAATACATACCGGGGGGGGGGGGAGGTGGGGGTGAGTGGGGTGTTGGTTCAAACATCTGATTACAGCCATCTCTTCTTAATCGTGTGAACTCTGGAGTGAACCTGTTTCTATGTTTTTGTCTTGTTGGTAGAGTATAATTATTGTTTTTGCATTTAGTTATTCTGTGTATTATTGTTGGATCATACCTGTCAGTATTAATCATAATAATCGTAATAATCAATGATTCACAATTAATACAAGAGACTTTAAAAATATGTATCAATTAATTTCTCTCTCACTTTCTCCCTCCTTATTGCTCCTCCTCCATGATTCTCTTTTCCCCCTCGCTATCCTATCTTCATCTTTTCCTGTCTCTTCCTTCTTTGTCGTATTTCCATGTTTCTCACTCGTTGTTTAATCTTTCCCACATTTCTTGTTCAAATTCCTCTGTGTTCTGTTACTGCTACCCCTTACCCTCTTTGTAAATTATCCCCTTTCATCTGTCTGTACCTCTATCAATGCCCTTTGCTTTCCATTCCCCCCCCCCACCACCCACCCCTCTTTCTTCTCTTCAACCATACCCCACCTACTCTAATAACCCCTTATTCTGTTCACCTGATTTTATTTTGATGGTTACCCCCTTGTTACCCCCTTTTCAGGGCCAGATGCCGAGCCTGGTGGTGAAGCTCGCGGAGACTGAGAAGGAGAGGCAGCTCCGTCAGAACATGAACAGCATGTCCGCCATGACCGGTTTCACGTTGAACCCGTTGGTCTTTGCCCCACTCAACGCCCACAACCAAGCAGCTGCATACACTCAAGCAGTATGGAATCATATCTTCTCTCTTACATTCTGTTCTGGTTCAGTATTCTCATTCGATGTAGGATGATATGGTTAACAAAAGGCTCCATTGAGTAGAAAATTTTATAATTTATCGTAAAGAAAGAAGAAAAAGTCGGAAGAGGCCAAATTTGCCAAATGGACTAAATTAAACAAAAAATTATACTTTGTTCGTTATTCACGAGAATCCCCTTTGAAGTAGTCTTTTGTTCTTTTGTTGTCCACTTAGTAACTAAAAAACAAATACCAACTTGGGAACGAAAAGTGAAATAAGTTGGAAGAGAAAATGGTTTCATATATCGAGTAATATGACAGTAATTAATTCCCAAAATCAAATTTTATTGTGCTGATTTATACAAGATGGAATAATTTTGCTGAGGTTATGGCTTTTTTATAAACTCATGAGAAGCACATTCACGTGTTTGTACAGTAGTAAGTCATAAATAGACACTGAGTATGTGTATTTATTTAGTCTTCACAATGCACATCTGTCTCATAATTTTTCCACCTACACCTCTCCCTACCCCCCTTATAAATCTACACTCCCCTCCCACGCCCCATCTCCCTCATTTCTCACTAGATTAAGAGGTCTAGAGCAGAGTCATGGTTTAAATTACTGTTGGAACTCTAAAAAAACTTAATATTTCATGTTCATCTGCCTCATTATTCTGCTTGACTACTATGCCATCCTCAACTTATCCTTTTACATTCATTAACTGCGCCCATGAGATCCAAGTGTTCAGTTATAATCTGAAAAATAAGGAAGGAAAACCAAGAGATATAGCCAATAATTTTAAACAAAATGGCCGACCCACTAGATCGAGCATCGCTATTGCTAATTATCCTGTCATGTTGCATTAATATCCAATCCACAAGTTTAAAAAAAAATGCTGAAATAACCCCAGAAATATAAAAGGACTTGTGGTTAAAGAAAACAACTTTTCTCTGTATCGAATTTTCTAGTACTAATGGATATTTCGGCAAAGTGCTCTGATATTAAACTGTAAGTCTAGGTGCAGCTGTGTCGTAGCTCATATTAAATTGGATGTTGTTCGCAGAAATGTAAGATTACGCTTTGACTTGCGTTCATTGCATCACCTGTGTGTGCAGATTTTGCTGTATATGGACATTACATTGAGTTGAATGGTGAAATTCTGTGTAATCTATGTAAGGCTTAGTACAAGAAATGAGGAGTGGCTTGTTAAGTTCTAACACAGATGCAATGCCAGTGTTATCCTGTATGTTTATGTTTAATCACAGTGGAAAGAGGGGGGGGGGGAGGGAATGTGGATTGGGTTAAATGGATAGAGGGAGGGGATGTGTATTAGGGTTACATGATGGCATTTTGAAGCAGACTTAATTCTGAGATAATTACTTCCTTCAAAGGCTTGGGGTTATCTTGTGGGAGCTTAATAAATGTAGGATAGTCGTAAATATAAAGTGTATATTAAAATATATGAAAAGTATATATGTTCAACTAGACCAAGATTTTGTTTTATAGATAACGATAGCTCACAGTTCAGGCCAATTCTCTTCACTTGATCATTTTGTTTCTTTCTTCTTGCAGTTAATGCAGCAACAGGCCATTGTCACTGCCAATCCAAACTACATTGCCAATCCCATGACGGCACTAGCCACAGCTCAGATGAACCACTTCAATGCTGCTGCCACCATGAATGGATTCACCACCATTCCACCCGGCAGCGAGCCGTTTATCCTCCACTCCCCATCTCGAGAATCTCCTCAAGTGTCTGGACTATGTAAGTGCTTCCACCTCTTTTTCCCCGCTTTCTTCCATTTTCTAGATTTTCCTTCCTCGTACCGAAAAAAGAGGGGGGAAAAAAAAACAAGAAGTAGAGCTTGCTTTTATAGGCAGCTGCTTTTCTGCACTGCTAAAATATAGGTATATTGTTATATATATATATATATGTAATATATATGTAAAATATATAATATAGTAATATAATATATATATATAATATATATGTAATTTATATAATATATATAATATGAATTGATATCTTAGAGCCTATGGTGGTGAACTGATGTGGCTTTTGGATTAATTCCAACATCATCAAGATGAGCCAAGCTGACTATTTCTTGTAAACATCCACGCTTTATAGTCTTTGAACTAAATCAATCAAATGTGTGTATTATTAAAGGAAATGTCTTAAACTGTCTGAAAGCCTTCCAATCGATGGAATTTCAGAACTCGCGATGTATCCTAAAGATAGTCGAATGGTATCTTTTGGTAGCGTGCATCACAGCTCGTTAAGTAAATGGGTCGGAAATTAAAAAATGGGTCAGTAATTTAATAGGTTTGTAATGAAATTGAACTACTTTGGTCTTAAGTCAAAGAGACTATTGCCAAGGGCAGCTCCCTTGAAATTCACTCTGCTGTTATCAAATGCTAAGAATTATATATAGTAACCTCTGATTAAATGTATATATTCCCTAGTACCCCCGGTACTTTTCTGCAAAAACCTCTTTTAAACACTAGTTATCCTGTGGTGCTCATAAAATGTAGGTTTCCTCAAAATAATAATTCTGTGCAAAGACAACAGAGGTCTATGAAAAGGAAACTTGAGTAACTTTAAGTAGGCCTCTGTTTAATATTACCTTCAACAACTACCATGACTAATCCAGGAATTAACACCCCCCCCCCACACACACAATTTTCTCATTTAGTAACGTGGGAGGAATCCTCTTTGAAAACAATTTTTTCTTTAAAGGCTGTATATAATGGTTTCAAAATTACCTTCCCCAACTCCCAACCACCCCAACTCCCAACCACCCCCTCTCCCAACCATTGCAATTCTGCTGACACATCTTTTCAATCTATTTGGAACCGGTTCTAATACGTGATGCTTGACAACTTACATAGCACAAATTAATGGTGCTTTGTATTCTGCCCATTCACAACCATCAGCCGCTCAATGTTTGCCTGCGTATGGGAGAGACCCAGGGGCGGCCATTAATGGCTTCCAAACAGCCATTGCACCATCTTCATCGGGTAAGACCCCACCAAAGACAAACTGGTTGAATAATGCACAATAAAGCAGGCCATCTGTTTCAATTTCTCTCTACGTTTTATATTTTCCCCCTTCATTCTTAAAGTTTTTATTCCTAAAGACTTCCAATTTCAGTCATAAGTAAGGAAATAGTTCAAAAAGATTAAGGGAATAAAAAGCTCCTTCATATTTCATGAGGTAAAAAAGCAAAGATTTTCAGGTCAACACATGTTGATTGGAATTTCTGTTATTCTTTCAAATATATTTTTTGTTATATTTTGGATAATTTTCTTTTCCAAATGAAGAAGATCCATTTCAAAGCCACAAATGGCAATTCTATTAATGTGAGATCTATCAAATGTGAAACTATCAAATGCAATTTGTTTAAAAATATTTTCAATAACATTTTTTTGGAAAAACAGGGATATTATATACATCAAACTGATTAGTCATACCTTGCCCCGTTGTTTTGGTGTTGTCATGGTTACATGACTATCCATGTTTGAAGAGTACAAAGGGAGAAAGAAAGGTGGAGGAGAAACAATAAAAAGTCTTCAAAACAGATTGATTATTTATTCTGGGGCTTGTGCACTGTTCAGCCAGTTTTGTAACATTCACACATTGGACAACGAGGCCTCGCTTGAATTCTCATCTTTCAAAAGAGCTACAGCAAATACCGTATTTTGCCAACACAATCTTGGTCCAAGTTTTTGTTACGAACACTTCCAAATTTATGTCGAAATGTCGTTGTTTTCATTTGCCCAAATCCAAGTGTCTGCTACTGTTCTTAATTTTTTTTCTCCTGCATTTTGATTTTGAATGAAAAGTGATGTGATATGATGCATGATATAACTGATTGTTATTAAACAGAGAGAGGGGGGAAAAAGAAGAAGAATAAAAGAAAAAAAATCGAATTACATCTAAAATTGGCCATGACAAAGTGCATGACCAACAAAATGAATGAATGACTTTGTTTCCATGGCCAATGAAGGGCTGCTTTAATATTTCAAATCAAATGTTGAATTAGTTGGCATGCCTAGCTGTAACTCATTCTTTGTTCGGGAATACAGGTATCGTTTTCCAATGCGTGAACCTGGGGTCGTATTATGTCACTATCCCCCAATCTTTATGTCTTTTTTCTGTCCCTTTTACTGTGTACTGCATGTCCTTGTAATCCCTTTGTGATAAATAGAATAGCAAATCCATGGTTTTTAACTTTTTATATAATATATTTTTGTTTGTCATCATTAGCTGACTCATTCTTTGTGAAGTTTCACACCAGCCTTTGATATTTTTCAGTCTTTTTCATATTATATGAAGGATGTTTTGAAAAACAGAAGTACATTTACAAAATTATTTGTAATCATTCAGTAAACTTTTTGTGAATAATTAAACTTGTACGTTACAAGTAAATCGTGAGTAGTCTTGCTCAAGTACAGTATTTATGATATTCAAGGTAACGGGAGTTTAAATGTGCTGTTGTTCTTGTGTGTGTATGTGAATGTACATTAGTTTAATAGCTATGCTATATATATTTGTGGCACTCATGTGCAGTAGAAATCATGGGTGTAGAAATCATCAGTGTGCAGTAGAAATCATCAAAACAGACCTTTTCCTTTCTTTTGGTAAAAATGGGAAGAATAGGGTTAAAAATTACTAGACGTATGATGTAACATATTTATCTTGTCCAGTATGAAAGTTAATCTTGGTTATATATATTCAAGCACACCTTTGGCAATGTGTACATTATTCTGTACAAAAGCTGTCCAAAATGGTGAAGATTGAAAGCTTCAATTTTATACATTAAAGCGAGGTTTGTGTAAGAGTTTTATCTGGAATCATTAATAGCAGAAAAAAAGACGATAAAGGCAGGGTAGTTATATAAATACCAACAGACTGAATGTCAGTGAAACACATTATAGACTACTTCGTACGTGTTGTGGAGAATGTCGCATGATCCAGTGGGAAATCAAAATTAGGGAGAGACATTGTTATAAAGCATTATGCAGAGGAAACTGCCATAAAACTGAATAATAATGAGGGGAAAATATGTTTCTTCTATTTGTTATAGCACAGATAATCATGCATCTAACTAAAGACAAAACGAAAACTGAGAAATAAGCCAAGTTATAAAATCTGCCACCTTGAATTATGAAATTAGGCATCTAATTACTGGTAACCTGATCTCAAGTATTCTACAATTTCTACCCAGTGTGATCATAGGAAGAGGGGAAAAAAGGGGAGGAAAGGACACATTTCTATAGTGAGTCTGACTCAAAGGGCTACGCGAGCTTCATTCAATTTCTTTTTCTTCTTCTCTTCATAGTGACTGCCGGTCAGACTGTTAGCCAACTTGCTGGTACCCCCACCCTGCAGTCGCCGACTTCCCTACCCCCGTATACGTTAGCGGCAGCCACCAACGGCCAGGGAGAGACCATTTACACCAATGGCCTTCAGCAGTACACTGCAGGCGACTATGGTGAGTAATCACACCTCAGGACCAGACTTTAGGTTAGGGGGGCACCAAGGGGAACGGATTGGGGGCAATCTTTAAATCCCCTGTGCATGGAATTTGTAGGGGGCATCAAGGGTAGTGGATTCAGGGCAATGAAGGAGTGCCGTATGTGTGCATGGAATTTGTAGTCATATATGTATAGCCACTCATATATTACATTTAACATTTAACATGGTATCAGGAAAAATGTTATTTTCATCTAGGAAATTCATGTTACCAAGATGTTCTACTTTAATAATTGTATGCAAACACTGCATTTATACCTGTGTAAGCAGTCACTGCATTGTCATCAGTGTATATCCCTATCAGTATATTAAACTCCCCTGATTAAAGACATACTTTAGGTAAAGCTGTGAACATGTTGTGGTATCCAGACATTGCTATTGGCTGTTTCATAATGAATGCAGCTAATTCTTTCTAACTCCCTCCCTCTGAGATAACAATCATGCTGTGAATGTGTTACTGTAGTCATGCAGTGATACTGTAAAGCTGATGCTACTTTATCATAGCCACACAGAGTGATATGTTGGACATTTTTCAATATTGATATCCCTGAGTATGGGGAGATGAATACTTTGGGTCATTAACAAGCCTGATAAATTTATGAACTGGTTACAGTTCATCAGGAAGAACATAATTTTACGTTTTCTCGATTGTTTTCCTCTAAGTAGCTGCTGCATCTGCCGCTGCTTTGGGGGCAGCAGACCACATCCAACAAGCTTACAGTGGGATGCAACAGTATGCTGGTAAGTTGGATGTTTTATATCCAAGACTGATAAAAAAAAAACCTAAAAATTTATGGATTAAAATTAATCCTTCTAGCCAGGAAAATGCTTCCAAGATTTTTCAAACATGCATTATTTTTGTGTACTTCCCCACAAGGCTCAACTTTCAAGCATAAGTGTCCATTCCTGTTTTCAAGCATAGATATCCACTCATGTTTTTATGTATATTTGAGGCTAAGACTGATGAAGCTTGATGTAGCAAGTAATATAAAGTTGTGAAGAAAAACCTTGCCTGTGGGTTTATATAGTTTAAAAAAAATTAATAGCTTAGTAGTTTCTGATACTTGTCCTTCAGCCTCTGAAGAAGATCCTGCTAAGATCGAAATGTCAGGCCAACTTACTTTTAACACACAGGCTCTTAGCAGGATAAGCAGTTTGCTATACAGTTTTGTTTTATTTTAGTGTTTTTGTTATTTTGGGTTTGATATTTTGTAAGAATTGCTATATTAACTTTGTTTAACTGCATAGAGGTATATGTTGGTTATATAAATAAGAATTTTACACACTTGTTACTGTTGTTACTTTCTTAATAGTTGAACTAGGATAGAGAAACCAGTTCTTTGAAAAGTTACTCAGACACCAGTTAAACCAGCTAGAGATCATTGGACAAGGTTTATATTACCTCTTGGAATAACATACCAGCTTATTGAAGAATTAATTTTTTTATTATAAATTTTTTGACACTTTACAATATTTGGAACTGATGTTTGCTGATGATAGACCATTTGCGAATGGACTTTTGAGGTTCGTCTCTTTATATTTTGTGTACAGCTACTTATCCCAGTGCTTACGGTCAGATGTCCCACACAGCCTTCCCCCAGCAGCAGCAACCCCCAGTGATTGTGACCCCACAGAAAGAGGGTAAGAAAACATCAAGAGTTTTATTATATAAAAACCGTAAAAGTAATGAAATCGAGCCGTTTGTTCAGTTGCAGTATTGGCCCTTATGAAAAGTTGTTTAATTTTGCTGATGTGTCGATTGTTACATGTTGTACAGCATTGCAGGACAATTGCTTGCTACATTTTATAGTCATTGTATTGCACATACAATGTTAATGTTATAAAAGAATAATGGTTAGAGCTAGTCACTTCTAAGTTTCCAGCCAAATCTCCTTTGCTCATCCTTAACTAATCAATAAACCATGTGCCCTCTTTTAGCATTAGTTCTATGCAGGGGGATAGGAAGCTTCCAAAAAGTCGGTGGGGGGGGGGCGCACAACATCAGAGGGGCACTTTCTCATTCCACAACCACCACTCGTTATGCTATAAACCGATACACACCGGCCATATCACTTAAATATATATGATGTGTTATTATGCTATCAATACTATCATGGTGCATGTGAATAATTCAAATAAAATATTAAAATGAGCAAAGGCTTAGGATATCCAAAAGACAGTTCTTCATCAAAGGGGCGCATTTTGTTTGCCAGTAGGGCACATTTGCTATTTTGGAAAAAGTCAGGGGGGGGTGCACATGCCCCCAGTGCCCCCCGGCTCCTACCTCCTGGTTCTATGCATTGCGATGATAAATATCTCACAACAAAGAATTGATATTGGTTTTCTCTTCTAGGTTTTCTTCCTTTCTTATTAAAGTTTTTTTTTGTTTTCCCTTGCTGGTCCAGAGGGGTGCAACGTCGTGGTTTATCACCTGCCGACCGAGATGAGCCATGGTGAGCTCATGTCTATGTTTTTTGCTTTCCCTTCCAGGTCCAGATGGGTGCAACCACCTCTTCATTTATCGCCTGACACGCCAGAGATGAGCGATGCCTAGCTTACTTACGTCTATGTCTTTTTTGCTTTCCCCTTTGCAGGTCCAGAGGGGTGCAACCTCTTCATTTATCACCTGCCACCAGAGATAAGTGACGCCGAGCTCATGTCTATGTTTGCACCATTTGGTAACGTCATCAGTGCTAAGGTATTCATGGACCGCGTCACAAACCAGAGCAAGTGTTTTGGTGAGTAAATTACAGCGATAGAGCAGATACAGTGTACGGCTATACAGTCTATAAGGCTATACAGTGTACGGCTGTATATATACGGCTGTACAGTGTACGGCTGTACAGTCCTCTCCTGCTTAGTCCTTCTAATGTCCTCTCTCTCTCTATCCATAAAAAATTTTTGTTGCAAAAATTTGTGTTAGCTAGGCATTATTACCATTTCCCTAGAGCTCTCTATTATGAGACAAGGGTTTAAGGGTGGGGGGGGGGGAGTTGGTAAGATTGCCTTTATAGTTAGTGCATTATTTCCTCCCCCCCTTCAATTGGGATAAAGACATGGTCAGGTGATCGATTCATGATCAGAGCCAGTTACGAACTGACTCCAAAAGCTTCCGAAGTATCTCTCTTTTTAAAATATACATTTGACGATGTTTTTAACGGAAAAGTACCAATTCTAAATCTTTTATTAAAATATAATTTTGTCGTGATAATGAATTTAAATTTGTGAGAAATTGATAGTAACTTAATTTTAACTTGATTTTTAATTTAATTTAATTTGAGTTTTGACTTAATTTAATTTTAATTTGATTTCAGGGTTTGTGAGCTTTGATGATCCCAGGTGTGCCCAGAATGCTATCACTGCTATGAATGGGTTCTCTATCGGTACCAAGCGCTTGAAAGTCCAACTCAAGCGACCGAAGGACGCCAACAAACCCTATTGAACACCAAGATAAGGGCAAGACTATTCATGTCTGCCACTAACCAAGTTCCATTTAAATTTTCCACTTTTTTAATTTACGAAAAGAAAATAAAAAACAGAAAATGCAAGACAGAAGAAAAAAACGACATAAAAAAAAATACAAGGAGCAAATTGTTCCTCCTTTTTTTTCTTTCCTCATTAAAATTTACATTTAAAACTTGTTCAAAATTTAACGAACAAGAAAGCACAATGTGCGCATTCAACTTCTTCACTTTACAAATCAAGGTCGAAATCTTTAACCAAAAGAAAAAAAAAAAAAAAAACCCACAATAAACAAAACAAAACAAACAAACTTTGAGAAGGCAATCGAGGAGTTTTCCAATTTTTTTCTACACAAAAAGAAAAAGTTTTCATTTTTGGTTTTCCTATTCTATTTAATCCCAAGAGAGGGCAAAAACAATTTAGCATATGTGCAATATTTTCAATAATTTTTTTCTTTTTCGTATTTTTTTTTTCCCATTTTTTATTTATTTCTTCAATTTCTGTATTCACAAGTGAAAAAGCTTGCTTAAGAATAGAACAAATAATAGCATTTACATAAATTTTTCTTTACCTTTCTAGTTAATAGTTTAACTATCATCATGTAGATAGGTGTGCTTCAGTTGAACATTCCAAACGATCAAACAATCGTCAGATGTGGACAAAAAATTTAGTCAGTCGCCTCTGCGACATCATGAGCCGTAAGGTCCGATTCCGTTTTGTCTTCATCGGTTTTTTTATTTTTTTGTTTTCTCTCTAGAAAAACAGAAGGAAAAAACACAGTTTTATGCACGAATATGACATTTCAGTATTTGTTACTTTATTCCAGGGTTATAGTTGTTGTTGGGAGATGGGGGTGAAAACATTTTTATCGTTTAGTCAGAAACTTTTCCATCTAGACAAAGCTGCCATTTTCTAGTATAGTAAACAACCAGTATGATACTGCCATATCACAACTCAAAAAGAACTAACAAACTTTGAAAACATTTATAATATTATATCAGTTTTCCATATAGTTACTTTTTCTTATTTACAGATTCTTTGAGACTTTTTTCTTGTTATTTGCCTTCATGTTCATTTATGCAGTGACAACATAAAGCTGATTTAGGTTCCCTTTTCTCTATGATTATGCTGACGTAGATCCATTCCCCACCCCGTCCCCCTCTCACCCTCTCCCCCACCCTTAACCTTCTCCCACACAATCAGTGCAATGTTGACTGACGAAAAGGTTGAATGGCAGGAAGTAAATATTGGAAGCACTGAAACAGGTCGAGCACTAACTTTGGAAACGTTTTGTCGATTTCAAGGATGCTGATATTTCTTGAAGTGTAAAATCAGGAATTATGAGTTCAGTGGTTTAGTAGTTTCAGGTTGCAAATATTCGGGGTAATTATTCAAGCATTTCATGTGTCATTAGTTTTCTCCCTTGTGTGATACGTAAATTTCACTTTATGCAACTCATGACACCAAACTTGCCAGGGATTTAAATGTTTTCAACTTAATGCAGACCGAAGAGTGTAAAATCTCAGAAAATGGAAGTCAACTCAACTTAACAGCTCCCTACAGATAAAGATTTGGGCCAGTCTGCTATCCAGATTTGCGCCAAAATTTTGTCAATTACATCAGATTAGAATATATTTAGTTCGAAAAATGGTCGGCAGATACTAAATGGATTTACTATTAATTACTTGCAATGTACTTAACAAATATAGAAATGGTGATTTCATTTTCTGCTGTAAATTATATCTAACTTATAGGAAGTTGTAGTAGTGGGAACTTGGAAATGGTCAGGGGGTGGAATGGGATGGGGCCAGGGGGGGGGAAAGGATGATTTGAGGGGAGGATGATTGCCCAGAGGTATTTCTGCATTAGAGCAAAGTGGTCAGCATTAGAAGAAAACATTAGAAGCTTTAGAACATTTTCTTTTGTTACATATCATTTATGTACTTAAAGTGAAAAGCGCAAAGTTGTTTCGTCGTCTTTTACTATAATGGGCATTTCCAGGAATGACCAAAAAAGAAGCATGAAACATATTGTAAGTGATAGACGGTTACTCATCTATTTATCACGAATGTCTTTATTCATCAGCTGATGGTCATTATCGAAATTATCTTTAGAAAGTTAATTGCCCGACCAAAAAACTGACACCGGCGAAAGGGTCGATGAACTATCGTAAGAAATTTCTTCCTTCGTCGAAAGAAAAGAATAAGAAAATGAGACGAAACGTGTCTGTTTGACGCTTATTCCACAAAAGTTTGAACTTGAGAAATGTTAAAAAAGAGAAAAAAACCAAACAAGCAAATTGGGAAGAACTTTCTGAAATTATGTGTGCAATTTTCTTTATTCTTAGAACCATGGTATTTAACTTTCTGCAATTTACGAGAGATGAGTTTATAGAAAAAAAATTGTTATGTCTACCTCTTATTGTGCAATTCTCTGAGCCCGCCCGGCATCGGTTTGTATCCTGCGAGGCGGCAGTGGAGGGTATGTAAGAATGGTTTTTGCGGTCCCGTGTAAACGGTCTTGAAACGAAAGATGCTCTGTCGGGTCTATTATCAGAAAACAGTTATTAAGACAAAGATCTTCTCTTCGGCCGGAAGTTTAAAGGCGATTTACAAAATCATGACCTTCAGTATAAACCAGTTTTTACTGAAAAAAATGTCAAGCGATTTTAGAATCATGAAAGTGATCGATTAACAAATGCATACTACTGCATTTGCATATATGCATATGCATAACAATAACGAACCGAAACGAAAATCTCGATTTAGAAATCATTTTCTTTTCTGTTTGGACAAATTTTATGAGAAAAAACTTACAATTATTAATTGGCTACAATTTTGTTACCATTTGTTAATTAGACTTCTCGGAGGAAAGAAAGGAACGAGATTTTCAGTGATTCTCTCTCTGCTAATAAATTGTTGACATTATTTAGCTCTTTGGCTAACCTTGGCCTATTGTACAGAATATCGGACTGCCTTCGGAGAGCAGTTTTGATGCCGAAAAAAAAATTGAAGAGGAAAAAAAATTTACAGGAATTTACGATAACTTAAAAAGAGAAGAGAATAAGATGAAAAAAAAAGAAAAAAAAAATTTTTTTCCTCCATTAATATTTCTTTATTTAACTTTAACCATTTTAAAAACTTAAGGAAACAAAATTTTTGCCACTTCATCATTATTATTATTATGATTATAATTTTTTAAACAAATGCTTTTCTGCTCAGCTGGTAGGGATGTGGATCTTGTTCATGTTTTTCACTGTTTTTAAACCGTTTCTAAAATGAGGATGGAGAGAGAAAATTTGTACAAAATTATCTTTTTAACCCAAGATGAATGTTTTTGATGTAATGTGGGCCAATGTCATCTTACATGCCCCAATGCATAGTCTCATTGTTACGGTCAAATGTTTTTTCTTCATTTTTCTTTTCCGTTTTGGTTTTTTTTGCGACAAACTTTTGATGTTCTGTGATAGACCTAGGAACCCCAAAAGGTCTGTGAATAGGTTTATCTAAAGAAATAATGTTTTTTGTTTTTTTTTCTGTTTTTTCCGGTCATCTTTGTTTTCTCATTTTTGATGATGATGATGATATTTAGTCCCAAATTGTGATTTTGTGATGAATGTACGTCAATGGAGTGATATAACAGAGATCTTTATCGTGGTGAAATTTTGTCCTTTTTCTGTGGTGCATTTTGTCAAGTTTACACGTGTGGTGGACAGGTCTAGAACATCTTAAACCGAGAGGTTGTGTGTATACATTATGAGTGTTTGTGTGCCGTTAATTTCGGCCGATATAAGACAAAAATAAATTATTAATAATACGAACAGTACCATCCTTGAGAAACAGGATATTTTCTACGGACTTCCACCCCGACCCAGATGCCTTACTTATGGTTGGTGTCACTTGCATGTTTAATCTTGAACCAGATTAAAAATAAATATTTGAGAAACTTGTGAAATTTGTTGTGGTGGGGAAGGCACCGTAGATCTCAGTGGCGGTTTTTCTCGTCAAATGTATCCATAGCTATGTGTGTTAGTGGATTTAGTAAACCGGTTCTCCACGTGGCGGTCACTCTTGTGAAATTTTGGTCAAACGTTGTCAGAGGGTCAGATCAGCTCGTTGAATGCGTCCTTTGTTTAAATGCTATCCTGTGTTTTTGTAATACTACATCAATAATGTAAACGACATTTTTTTTTCTTTTTCTCTCTTCGGATTGGTTGCCTTAAGTTTCAATCTGGGTGCCAATAGGTATTTATTGCGTATCGAGTATTGACTGTAAAACAGTAGTGATTTTTACTGGTAGTAAAAGTTACTGCGTGGAAAAAGAACTGTCTTGGGCTTTCACAGTATTGTAATCTAGAAATTATCAATGTTCTTTGCCAAATAAAAACCATGAAAACTGTGTTTGATGTTTGATGCTATAATAGTTCTGGTGCCATCTGTGACAATTGTGAAAACTGTTTGACCAAGAAAAAGAATCTTTAAATTTCCTAAGTTTATTTGTTCGCCACAGTCTATTTTTTTTTTGCAGCTTATTTTGTTGGATGTTATTTTTTTACCTTTGTTATAATATTCAACAATGCGAGACCAATCTATGCACCTATTTAAAGAAAGAAACAAGCGAATGTCACTTCCAGACTCTTATTTGCAACCTTCCATGTTCGCATCTATAGTCTTGGAGATAGAACGCTTAAGATACGTTTTTTGTTTTTGATAAACAATTTGTGTTGTCGGTTTTGAAATTTCTTGTCAAATTCCTTGTGTGCACGTAGTTGGTACGAATACTTAAAGAGACAGTCCGAATTGTTCTGTGTTGAAATAGCTTTAAAGAGGGGGAACGCATTCAACGAGCGGAGCGCCCATATGATTGTGGAAAGTGTATTCACTTGTTAATATTCTGCCTGACGGATACAGAGTTTATTTTTCCATGCAACGAAAAAATGTGTAAATGTCAATTTTCATTTTGTACAAGCCAAAGAAAGAAGTTTAATCCCAGATTTTTGAACATTTTTAACATGGTCTATAAAATTGCATGAGAGACCCACATCTCACCAGCTGAGCAGAATCTCATTTTTAAGCACATTTCGTTTTTGTAATTAATCTTAATTAAAGGTAGAAAAAGAAAAGCGTTAGTAATTCCAAAGTAATATTAAGAATATGAAGGGAAAAAAAATATGATTGAAAAAATAAAATAAAAATATGATCAAGCAAGCACTCGATTTTTAAGTTGAAATATACTAAGACAATATGAGAAACTTCATCAAAGGATACTTAGAATAGATGAGAAATTAGCACATTTGAAATGTTGTGTTTTTGTTGTCTCCTTATTTTGTAGTTTTGTTCATATTAATTGTCTAACATGGAAGACAGCTACCGGTGAGTCTGGGCAACAGAGGTTCTTTGTAGATGGATGACATCGGAGATGTTTTCCCCGGTCAGGGCCGTTCTTGCAGGAGTCTTCATAACCTGTGTTTTGATCTTAAAAAAAATAAATAAATAAAAAATTACCAGGACGATGTAGCCATGGTTGCTCACATGTTACATTGCTCTGTCAAGCAATCACTGATGGAGCATTGCTGTTTGTAACCACAACAACTGCATGTCAAAGATGAAAGAATACAGAGGCAAAACTGCATTTTTAAGATACTCTATGTCACATATAATAATAATTGTGTAAGCCTCTTTACAGGGTAGAATACTAAACAGCTCTCTGCAGTGGTATGCACAGGATTTCAAATTCTTAATCCCCCCCCCCCCCTGAATGGGGCATGAATCATAATGGAAGTGCCACATGTCGATGGTTTTATCAAGGAGAGGGTATTACCATGGAGTCACTGAACCTAACTCCTATGTCTAGGGTCTAGAGAGCCCCCCCCCCCCCAGGAAGATGCATTCTGATGCACATAAATTAGGGTCTTAATAACTAGGTCTAAACCAAGGAATATGAAAGATTTTATGTGCAAGGTTGAGAAGGGGTGTGATCACCAGGAAGAGTGGTCTAATGCTTCCCAGACTGAATATAGAAAGCCATTTTCCCCTAACTGACGAAGGAAGGGTTGGGGCAGGGGGGGGGTTGTCCATAGCCCCTCTGGCTCCCTCCTTTGCACATGGTAAATCAGTTCTTTCCAGGGAGGAAGTAGACAGGACAAGAAACCATCAGCCATAATAAACCTCTCTTCTTCCATTTATTTTGATATGTCATGCTCTATATGCCAACCAATGTTTAGAAGATGGTGACAGCTGGTTATAGCATAATGTAACCTGCTTTAAACTTTGTTACTTCTTCCGTTTCTTAACCATTTCCAGCTTATCTTATGCTACTACATAGGAGTGTTAGCTCAGTGGTTAACGCCGGTGCCTTTCAATCATAAGGTCCCCGGTTCCAGTCACTCCAAGATTAATGTATGTCGTCCAGTAACAGAGTTGTTGACAATTCATAATCATGGACGTTAAATATGAATGTAAGAGACTGACTTCGGTCAACTTGCGGCTTTGATAAGCCAATGGTGGCTTCTTCGTGAGTTCCTGCTTGCAGGAGGATCTAAAATACATACATGTTACATACTACTTGGGTTAATGCATTTATGCTAATCCTTAAGGAGACTGAAAGAACAAAAACAGTCACATAAAAGTTTTTATATTATTTATTTAGTGTTTTCTACTTCAATCCACTCATCTTGAAGAGGATAAATATGTTAACAGCGAGGAAGGAAGCCAAAAAAACACAACATTCATGATAATACACTTTGGCTTAAATACATGATCAATTTCAGAAGAAACCATAGTAACATGCAAACAATGATAATCTCCATGGTTACCAGAGATCACATTAAATTCATCTTGGAGGATATGGTATATGTCTAAATCGTATTACCATACATCTGAAGAATTACAGGCCCCAATGGGCAGAATGCCTTGGAATTGATAATTCTTTTCAATTGGCGATGGTTCTTTATTCCAAATGTAATTTAGTCCATTTTGCCCCATAAATAGCACACAAAAAAACAAGGAACTCGCTCAACTCCCTGAAACTTGAGTAACTAGTTTCATGCTTAAAATCCCAGAGGACGTGTTTAAATTAACTCGTTTCAATCAGTTAATGTACAGTTCTTGATCTTGCTATAAAAGCTTTTCTTCGTTATTGTCAGACAACGAGGCTTGACAGGTCCACGTCGTGACAGATTCAGTGTTGTTTGACGCCATCTCTTAAACCACCTCTGAAAAAAAAACAGTCCTATTTATATGTTCAAAGCTCGTTCTACATATTCCAAAAGTGATGGTTTTGACCAGCATAGGCAAATATGAGGGCATTTTTGAGAAATAATTTGGAGATTACAATGATTTTCCCTTTTCTATTGACTATAATTATATTATAATATTTTATAATATAATCTCTTATATTATAATATTTTATATTATAATATTTTTACAGATTTATTTATATTCTACACTTCCTGCCCCCCTCCCACCTCTCTATGAACACCTGTTTTTCTATCCCTATTGTCTTTAGATTATAAAATGGCTACAAAGCTCAAGACATAGTCGAACCTTTCGACAAATCCCTTACAATCGGAGGTGTTATTCTCGGACTAAAATTGATCCCTGATTTAGTGTACTATGCCAGAAATATCCCTGAATTTGTGAAGAAGGACTTGATTAAACTTAATTTGACTTATGTGGCCTCCAATTTATGGACATAGTTTGATCTTTAAGGTTTGATTTCTCATAATATTACAACTACAAACGTACAGGTCACAGATTACGAGACAAGCTGGATCATTGAAATTTATATTTCATAGCCTGGAAATGCAGATGAAAGGCATCACGTAGCACTTTGATGTGTTCTAACAATTACAAGTCTTTTGGCAGTGTGGAATTTTACATTGGAAAATACACAATATCCTGGTTTCTGGATGAGGAGTTTTAAACTTAGGCATCTGACAGTCTTTATTTAATCAGAATCATCAAAACACGGATAGACCTTCAAAATGCAATGTACCTATCCCGGTATGTGAACATTGTAGGTATGTTGATGATCCAATGATGGAAATGCAACCAGCTAATTTAAGAATATAAATATCAGTTATTTAACCTTTCTCTCCTTTCCAGTTTGGTCATCCTTTCCATCTCTGTATCCCTTCTATAAATAGATCCACTAATTTGAATCATTTCAGATTCCTTCCTTTTCTCAAAACTACAGCAAGGTTACATTCTGAAGACACCAAACCGTGTGTCTGTAACGGGTCTGTTGAGGGCAGCACTTAAGCTCATAGCTACAATTTTCCTCGTGTCTGCAGGATCAATAACACCATCGTCCCATAGTCTGCAAAAAGAAAAATAACGACGAGGAATAGGATGAAACAGAAGAAACTCGTAGCATTTCTGAATCATGTCGGAAGAACAAACAACAATGTTTGTCATCCGTTTCAGCTTTGTTACAACAGTAAAGAACTTTTAAGGTGAAACGATAAGCCAAAACATATATTTATGAGCTTAGAAAGTAATCCCAATATAACTTGTCCTGCATTAAGTTTGCTAAACGTTGTGATATAAATCTGTGTTGGATCCTGCCCTTTGCTCATACTCTCTTGCTCTTTAAAAATTAATCTCTTGTCATCCCATTTCAAGCTTCTCTTGATACTGAATTTCACATACTATCGCATTCAATGATTGTTGAGTACAGTTGTTGACTACAGATAGTTGACTACAGTATTAAGTCCTTCCTTTATACATGACTCTCTTCCCATCCCATTCTATGCTTCCATTCAATCAAGTCCTGATACTGTATATCATGTACTAGTGTGTCCATTGATACTATAGTTGGCTACAGTATTAAGTCCTTCCTTTATACATGACTCTCTTCCCATCCCATTCTATGCTTCCATTCAATCAAGTCCTGATCCTGTATATCATGTACTATCGCATCCATTGATACTATAGTTGACTACAGTATTAAGTCCTTCCTTTATACATGACTCTCTTCCCATCCCATTCTATGCTTCCATTCAATCAAGTCCTGATCCTGTATACCATGTACTATTGTGTCCATTGATACTATAGTTCACTACAGTATTAAGTCCTTTTATATGTGACCCATTCTATGCTTCCATTAATCAAGTCCTGATCCTGTATATCATGTACTATCGCATCCATTGATACTATAGTTGACTACAGTATTATGTCCTTCCTATATATGTGACTCTCTTGCCATCCCATTCTATGCTTCCATTAATCAATTCCTGATACTGTATATCATGTACTATCGCATCCACTGATACTATAGTTGACTACAGTATTAAGTCCTTCCTTTATACATGACTCTCTTCCCATCCCATTCTATGCATCCATTCAATCAAGTCCTGATCCTGTATATCATGTACTATTGCATCCACTGATACTATAGTTGACTACAGTATTATGTCCTTCCTATATATGTGACTCTTCGTATCTCATGCTTCCATTATATCAAGTCCTGATCCTGTATATCTTGTACTAGTGTGTCCATTGATACTATAGTTGACTACAGTATTATGTCCTTCCTATATATGTGACTCTCTTGCCATCCCATTCTATGCATCCATTCAATCAAGTCCTGATACTGTATATCATTTACTATTGCATCCACTGATACTATCATTGACTACAGTATTAAGTCCCTCCTTTATACATGACTCTCTTCCCATCCCATTCTATGCTTCCATTAATCAAGTCCTGATACTGTATATCATATACTATTGCATCCACTGATACTATAGTTGACTACAGTATTATGTCCTTCCTATATATGTGACTCTCTTGCCATCCCATTCTATGCTTCCATTAATCAAGTCCTGATCCTGTATATCATGTACTATTGCATCCACTGATACTATAGTTGACTACAGTATTATGTCCTTCCTATATATGTGACTCTCTTGCCATCCCATTCTATGCTTCCATTAATCAAGTCCTGATACTGTATATCATGTACTATTGCATCCACTGATACTATAGTTGACTACAGTATTATGTCCTTCCTATATATGTGACTCTCTTGCCATCCCATTCTATGCATCCATTCAATCAATTCCTGATCCTGTATATCATGTACTATTGCATCCACTGATACTATAGTTGACTACAGTATTATGTCCTTCCTATATATGTGACTCTCTTGCCATCCCATTCTATGCTTCCATTAATCAAGTCCTGATACTGTATATCATGTACTATTGCATCCACTGATACTATAGTTGACTACAGTATTATGTCCTTCCTATATATGTGACTCTCTTGCCATCCCATTCTATGCATCCATTCAATCAAGTCCTGATACTGTATATCATTTACTATTTTGTCCACTGATACTATCATTGACTACAGTATTAAGTCCTTCCTTTATACATGACTCTCTTCCCATCCCATTCTATGCATCCATTCAATCAAGTCCTGATACTGTATATCATGTACTATTGCATCCACTGATACTATAGTTGACTACAGTATTATGTCCTTCCTATATATGTGACTCTCTTGCCATCCCATTCTATGCATCCATTCAATCAAGTCCTGATACTGTATATCATTTACTATTTTGTCCACTGATACTATCATTGACTACAGTATTAAGTCCCTCCTTTATACATGACTCTCTTCCCATCCCATGCGTCCATTATTTCATGTACTATTGTGTCTGGCCATAATTTTTTTGATTACAGAGGTAACTCCTCTTACCTGGAGCTGGCATAGTATGGACTTCCTTCTTCCTCATACTTCTCAATAATTGGATCCATGAGGGCTTGTCTTTGTTCTTCAGAAAACTGAGACAAAGACAAGACAAGAAAAGACAAAGAGAACAAGTTACACAGGAAAAGTGTCAGGAGTAGAATAAATGGAAAAATAGAGTAATTCTATTGGCTGTGACAGCATGTACATATGGTATTACATGAGAATATAAATGGGTAACTTTGTCATGGATTAAACCATGATATTGGTTAGCTTGGTTCTTCCATAAACTACTAGTCACTACACAAGTTTGAAGATGGTCTCATTGCTTCATTGTGGACTTCTGCCCTCTATACAACAACGCCTCTTTTCTTGTGGTGCAAGTTTTAAGATGTTGCATGATTGCAAGTAGTATGTCTTTCAAAAATGATGTGCATGCTTTTAACTACCATCCTGTGCCCTCTGCCAAGTGCAACCAATCAAGTTTGCTGTGGGTGAGTATATTAGACACAAATACGTATCTAATGGCTGTACATGTTAAAAATCGACCAGATCTCAAATTTCACTTCATTTGTATTAAAGGTGATCTTGGCATACTTGAGATCAAATACATATGTAACAGGTAATTTCCGATCTCACCTCTTTGCCTTCTCGCCTGAGTTTCTCTTGTGTGACAGTGGCTAACACTGACGCTGCCTGGGGCCCTCCCATCACCGATATCCTTGCATTGGGCCACATGTATAGGAACCGAGGACTGAAAAGCAGAAAATAAATGAAAGAATGAATACATTGGTCACTTAAAGTGTAGCACAGCAATGTCAAATCAAGTTATATAGGAAAATTGTTCTCAAGCACGACCCTTAAACTTTGAGAACTTAAGGTGATGTTGTATTTTTTACAGATATGCTGTATTCTCAATGACATACTGGTACAGGGGAACTTTGCACAATAGGTTAGATTAGTAGAATAGACAGGACTTGCATGGACGTCCAGAGGTTGATAAGCAATTTTTGGGTTTCTGGTAATCAGTTATCCATCCAAAGAATTGACTGGTTAACAGGTTAAGCAATTTTGATTATATTTTTCCTGAGGGGGGGAGGGCGGGGAGAGACTCTATTAGTTGGCATTTCCGCTCCATCCACTCTTTCATCTTGACCAAACCTGTAACCCTCATTCTCACCTATATGCTCTACCACACATCCCATAATTGCCTGCGCCGAAGGATCCACCCACGATGACCGTGATCTTGGGAACCCTTGCTGCTGCCACCGCTGTCACCATCTTGGCACCGTTCTTGGCGATTCCACCTGCTTCTGCTTCTCTCCCAACCATGAAACCTGAAAGAAGAAGATGACATGACATGTATCCTTTACAAAGTTATTAAATAATAAAAACACTTAGAAATCTTTCTTCTTCCATACAAAAGTGAAGCTGGTAAGACTACACAGGCAGGGACAGAAGCAATGGGTATCTTTGCCTTTTTATTTCTTAAATTATCACACTTTTGTCACATTTGCATTGAAAAGTAAGAGACATTAAGTGTATAGGGAAGAAAAGGATGGGACCAAAAAAGATTCTCTTATACTAGCACTATACTGAAAATAAACCAACTGACAGATACAAAGAGAGGATGAGGGTTATATGGTTGAGGAGGGGGTAGAGGGACTGACAGATACAATGAGAGGATGAGGGTTATATGGTTGAGGAGGGGGTAGAGGGACTGACAGATACACTGAGAGGATGAGGGTAATATGGTTGTGGGGGGGGGGGTAGAGGGACTGACAGATACACTGAGAGGATGAGGGTAATATGGTTGTGGGGGGGGTAGAGGGACTGACAGATACACTGAGAGGATGAGGGTAATATGGTAATGGGGGGGGGGTAGAGGGACTGACAGATACACTGAGAGGATGAGGGTTATATTGTTGAGGAGGGGGTAGAGGGACTGACAGATACACTGAGAGGATGAGGGTAATATGGTTGTGGGGGGGTAGAGGGACTGACAGATACACTGAGAGGATGAGGGTAATATGGTTGTGGGGGGGGGTAGAGGGACTGACAGATACACTGAGAGGATGAGGGTTATATTGTTGAGGAGGGGGTAGAGGGACTGACAGATACACTGAGAGGATGAGGGTTATATGGTTGAGGAGGGGGTAGAGCGACTGATAGATACAAAGAGAGGATGAGGGTTATATGGTTGAGGAGGGGGTAGAGGGACTGACAGATACAATAAGAGGATGAGGGTTATATGGTTGAGGAGGGGGTAGAGGGACTGACAAATACAACAAGAGGATGAGGGTTATATGGTTGAGGAGGGGGTAGAGGGACTGACAGATACAATGAGAGGATGAGGGTTATATGGTTGAGGAGGGGGTAGACGGACTGACAGATACAACCAGAGGATGAGGGTTATGTGATTGAGGGGGTAGAAGGACTGACAGATACAATGAGAGGATGAGGGTTATATGGTTGAGGAGGGGGTAGAGGGACTGACAGATACAATGAGACGATGAGGGTTATGTGATTGAGGAGGGGGTAGAGGGACTGACAGATACAATGAGAGGATGAGGGTGATATGGTTGAGGAGGTTGTAGAGGGACTGACAGATACAATGAGAGGATGAGGGTTATATTGTTGAGGAGGGGGTAGAGGGACTGATAGATACAATGAGAGGATGAGGGTTATATGGTTGAGGAGGGGGTAGAGGGACTGACAGATACAACAAGAGGATGAGGGTTATATGGTTGAGGAGGGGGTAAAGGGACTGACAGATACAATGAGAGGATTAGGGATGTATAGATGAGGAGGGTAGGGGGTTATAAGCAGCGCAGATGGTTGTGACACATTTAATGTGTATCTATTCAGGAAAACTTTCCATAATGAAATGAAGTGACATGTAACAAAAATAATCTCCCTCATATTTATAATACTGTTAATCAAGTAATACCTGTAATGTTCTGTAAGAACAGCAGGGGGATCTTCCGCTGGCAACAGAGTTCAATAAAATGAGTGGCCTTCAAGGCACAGGTAGAAAACAGGACTCCATTGTTGCCTAGGATACCAACTGGGTAGCCATGGATACGAGCAAAGCCTGCAAGTTATAAAGAAAATAAAATATATCCATGCTGAATGAAATTAATGTCGTGTGTTAAAAAAATTAGGACTTATTTACATGATTTACATTCTGTGACATTTGGTTTTGGAGGTTTTGTAACATGTTAGCATACATATTTTAATGATAAATTAGTAAAACACTGGGATAGTAGGGTAATCACAACTAATGCAACAACGTAACCAGAATAGAAGACACTCAATGTTCCAATACACTACATGAGATATTCAGCCAGATGTAATATTACATTAGTTGACTAAGACTAAATGATAGGAAGACTTTACGCTGACACCGACCATTAATGCACCCCCAAACTGTAACAATTCTCAATGGTAGAAACCAAATACCCACCTGTCACTATTGTTGGCCCATACATGGCTTTAAATTCATCAAATTCGCTGCCATCCACGATCCTGGCGATGACCTCTCGTATATCGTAAGCCTGATTGAAATCCGAGGGTACGACGCCGTAAATCTCTTCCACGGGGTACAACGGGTCCCTGGGCGGCTGGGATATAATCTTTGGTAAGAATTGAAGAGAATATCAGCTCACTTTATCATGTGTGTCGAATGGAAGATACTATTATGGTAATTGACCAATGGGAAACTGGCTACTTGGTTCTGAAGAGTGAAATGATGGGAAACATTGCCTATTGGCCTTTCAATAAAAAGAATTGAGAATATTGAAAGAAATCACTACAACAAACACAGACACAAATAATTATTACATTTATTAACATTAACATTATTATTATTATTATTAACATTATTATTATTAACATTATTATTAACATTTATTAACATTTATTAAACATTTATTAAGTTAACTTACATTTACATCCTTTTTCCTGTTTAAATTGGCAACACATCTCCTGGCAAGATACAATGCATGTTTGTCATCTGTAGCAAAGTAATCCGTGACTCCTGATTTACTGGAGGTAAGAAAATGTAAAACGGTTTAAAAGAAAAACATGACAGATATCACAAATACATGGAATTGTTCTTCAGACTTGACTTCAAATGTTCACAAAAGTGTTTTCTCTCTGGTTCTGACCATCCAAACTATTCTGAGAATATTGAGGAGTATAACGTTAAGTAATTGTGTGTTCAATGCTTGAACAACAGTAAACTTTATCTGACTGTCTGCAACATATTCAGCCAATTATGGCGACTTTCTGACACAAACGTGGCCAATATGAGGGACAATATGACATAACTTAGGCTATTATGGGGACTTTTCTGACACACATGTGGCCAATATGAGGGACTTTCTGACATTATTTGGGCTAATATGGGGACTTTTCTGACACGTATGGGCCAATATGAGGGACTCTATGACATAACTTAGGCTATTATGGGGATTTTTCTGACACATATGTGGCCAATATGAGGGACTTTCCGACATTATTTGGGCTATATGGGGACTTTCTGAAACATAAGAGACATATGAGCCAATATGGGGACCCTGGTGTATTTTGGGATCAATATGTGGACTTTCTGGTGTACATGCGACCCATGTGTGGAATTTCTGGCACACATGTGACCAATATAGGCAATTTTCTGCTGCATATGGGGACTTTCTGATATATTGAACTAATATTGGAACTTTCTGCAACAACTCACACAATGCTGATGACCACTGTCAATAGATAATCAGATGATAATGTTGACCTAATTATCTAGCAATTATTTGATAAACCGCCATTTAACTTATTTCAACAGCAACTCCCAGCCCCACTACACTCCAGATCATGTCCCCATGCCCACTCACCTTAACTGTTGCATATTTTAACACATCAGAGCAATTTTTAATACATTAATTTTGATCGAACAAGATATTTAAGGCCGTGATTTTATAGTCATCTCTGGTTTATTGTCTTACCTGCAGTGCAATTCTGCTCCCCCAAGGTCCTCGTCACTGACTTCCTCCCCTGTAGCTGCTTTCACCTTACGAAGAAGAAACAAGAACACATTGATGGACTGTTTTTATTGTTTCTTATTGCACCAATCCTTTTTGTTTTTACAATGAATGAATGTGGTTATTGGTAATTGATTATCAGTATCATTTGTCACAAAATCAATGCATCTAGCAGGCTTCATTTCATACTTTTGTAAAAAAAAAAGTAAACATAACTAACCAACCAACTAAATAACTTATTAATTAGCTAACCAACTAATGAACTAACTAAATAAAATAAACAAATGAATAAACAAATAACCAATCTATTTGGAACATGGTTATTGGTACTTGGTTATCGGTATCATTTGACACAAAGTCAATGCAACTAGCAGGTTTCATTTCATCCTTTCGTAAAAAATAAGTAAAAATAAGTAACTAACCAACCAACCAACTAAATAACTTATTAACTAGCTAACCAACTAATAAACTAAATAAATAAAATAAATAAACAAATTATAATTTATAAATAAACAAATAAATAAATTAACTATTGTCACATTTCCATCCAATCAGGCTTACCAAAGGTGGTCCACCTAAGAAAATGGTCCCTTGTTCCTTCACAATGATACTCTCATCTGCCATGGCAGGTACGTAAGCGCCCCCAGCGGTACAGCTACCCATCACCACTGCAATCTATGAAATGGGAAAATAAATATAACTCCAGTAATAACTTTGGTACAAGAGTTTACAGGTTTAGGAACTCATTTATGAAATAAAAAAACATGTCTATTCATTGTTTGGGATTAGGTGATCTAGCTTTATTAAATTTATCACAAACCAGGTTTGCCATGATTCCATGAATATCACTTAAAGTGACTAATGACCAAAAATGACTGGAAAATGAACTTGACCTGAACTTTAACCATACATAAATGGCAGAGTATGACAGATTATGGGGCATTTGGTCCATTTTAAGACTAATTCACCATCAACCCTCCCACTTTGCCCTTCCCTCCCACCCTCCCTGCCCTCCCTCGCACCCTCCACTTCCCTCCCTCCCTCCCACCCTTCCCTCCCTCCCTCCCAATTTAAATGTTAGTACAATCCATCCAACATTACATTATGCATTATTTTCAAATACCAAATGCTAACAATTCTAATAAATAGTACCAACCATTACAAACTTTTTCCTCCCCATATTTTAAACTACATGCTTTTCCATGTACGATAGTGGCAGGTTCAACCACATATGAGCGATGAAAATTGACAAAGTAAATTATTAAATTAAATATGAAGTATATTTCCTAACAGTTAAGCTTAAACTTTATTTGAGAGTAAAACAAATCTTTAACCTGTGGTATTCCTTCTGCTGACATGTTTGCTTGGTTGTAAAATATTCGACCAAAGTGTTCCTTGTCTGGGAAGACATTCTCCTGTCTTGGTAGATTAGCACCTCCAGAATCAACTGAGGGATAAAATTGAAAATGAAGATTCTAAGAGTCTATTGTGAAGGAAGCGATGTAAACAGAGACCAATGAAAAAAACATCACACAGTTAGCAGAGTTTACTGTCCATTAGGTCAAAAAAATATTACACCTTGGTTTTGAAACAATGCAAAACTGAATGAAAGAATTGGTAAAGAATAATAGGTTCAAAAGAGGAAAGGAGAGGCCAATTAAACAGAGTACAACATGGGTATTACAATGGGACTGTTCTGGGTGGGAATGGAGTGCTGTTCTGAGGTGGGATTGGAGTGGTGTTCAGGAGTGGGATTGAAGTGTGTTCTGAGGTGGGATTAGAGTGCTGTTTTGGGGTGGGATTGGAGTGCTGTTCTGAGGTGGGATTGGAATGCTGTTCTGGGGTGGGATTGGAGTGCTGTTTTGGGGTGGGATTGGAATGCTGTTCTGAGGTGGGATTGGAGTGCTGTTCTGAGGTGGGATGGGAGTGCTGTTCTGAGGTGGGATTGGCATGCTGTTCTAAGGTGGGATTGGCATGCTGTTCTAAGGTGGGATTGGAGTGTTGTTCTGTGGGCATGGAGTGCTGTTCTGAGGTGGGATTGGAATGCTTTTCTGAGGTGGGATTGGCATGCTGTTCTAAGGTGGGATTGGAGTGTTGTTCTGTGGACATGGAGTGCTGTTCTGAGGTGGGATTGGCATGCTGTTCTGAGGCGGTATTGGACTGCTGTTCTAAGGTGGGCATGGAGTGCTGTTCTGAGGTGGGATTGGAGTGCTGTTCTGGAGCGGGATTGGACTGGGCCTGGAAGTCCCCTTCCAATTGTTTGTACTGCGTCTTATGACAAGCCTTCCTGTTTAAATTACAAAGAATCTGTGCTCACGTTTGCTCTTACAACCTCTGACAATTTCATCCAAACATGACAGTGCATCCCTGAGTTTAAAGCCAATCCCCAAGTTCAAGAACCAATAAAACTCACCTAAATAAATACAAGGTAGATTGTTTTCCCTGGCAATTTCTTGAGCTCTGAGATGTTTCTTCACTGTGACTGGATAATAAGTTCCTCCTTTGACAGTAGCATCGTTGGCAACGATCATACATTCGTGGCTAGAGAGGCAAAAAATCCAACACTGGTATTAAATGCTTGAGATCCATTATACAACAATCAAGATGTCATGTTGCCTGGCATCATAACTGATTTGTGGACATGTTTACAAAGACTTTCCAATAACAAAAATCTGACATCACAAATTCACCACGAGATGGAAGGGAGAAGGCAGTGGCAGGAAGAAAATGTGTGAAATTTTTTATCAAAGCAGAATTAATGCTAGTCACTGCTACAGTTGATTAGCATAGTTGTGAAAGCTGTTAAAATCAGTCACTTACCCAGAAACTCTTCCAATCCCAGTCACAATGCCTCCACATGGCACCTCTTCACTACCATACAAATCATAACCTGCTAGCTGGGACATCTCCAGAAACGGTGATCTTAGCAAAAGAACGAAAAAAAGAATATCATGTGATATTTCTGAACTGTAGTGAAATAAAGGGGGAAACTCCCCACCGCCAATCAGCTTCATGTCTGTAGTGCACCGCCCCAAATTAGTTGTATTCATTATCCAATGGTCAACTGCTATATGTTACAGCCATGTAAACCTCACTGCAATATACTATAGTTCTCAGTAACAAACACAGCTTTATCGCTAGCTTCAGCTTGTTGTGTATCTTAAATAACGCACATTAAAATATGTCTGGCTTCTCGTAAACTAAAGAAATTTACTATTGAAAGTATGGCATTGAATATATTATAATAACCAGAAATTTGGTTCTAGGAGCAGTCAAGAAAAAGAGATAAAAGTTATTTTGTTATACCCTGGGTCCAAGAGGTTATTGATTCTGTCTCTGACCATCATCTTTCCTTTAGAAATGTGACGCTGGCTACTTTTCTCGCCTCCTCCTTTGGTTATTGTAGAGATCTTTGTTTTAAGTTCATCTACCAATCGTCTCATGGATTCATCGTTTCTCTGATCGAAATAAAGAAGATATAAAGAGATGTGTCAATATGGACTACATGTTTTCCTGCAAGTAACGTTCTAACAAAGCAGGCAGTCTATGAAAACTACAACAATGGATTACCAATATCATTCTAATTGAATTTCTAAATTTTCCAAAAAAAAAAAAAAAAAAACATTTGCTTTGGGAGGTTAATGCTTCCTTTGCTGTAGATTACCAGTTCAAATCCCACTAGGAACCACATGTTTCTTGACCAATGTGATAAACTGCTGCTCTTCCCTGGTTATGGAAGTACTTCCATTGAATTAGTTGACTTCACACTCACAGTAGTTGTGATGGTGGGGTACAACTATCTACTTATCGAAACATTTGTCCTCAGCTTTGGACATTCTCAAGCACAGGAATGGACACATCGCTCTTGTAAATGTAATTATATGAATGCTAACCGTAAAAAACGAACGTTAATCAAACAGCCAAAGAGTATAGTGTGGCATGAAGTTCAAGAAATGAAACTGGCAACAGAATGTTGTGTGTTCAATCATAGGCCTAAAATAGTGTGTGATGTTGTGATGTCAATACTAACTTAGTACCAACTCGCTTTCATTCTAGTTCTGAGGTCATTATGAGCGAAAATGTAGACTAGGCAATAGCCAACGTCACTACAAAGCATATCCTTAGGTTGTTTATTTAGTGACAGTTAGTGTCATTTATGAAGGAAAAAAAATAAGAATAGGCCTAACGTTAGTCCGGTTGGTGAGCTTAGGCTCCTACCTTGTATTGGTCTGATGTTTTACTTGCCGGTGAACCGACTGTTGCGACCTTCTCCGCATGGTAACTTTTTATCTGTTGCAAGATAAGTGTGGCATATCGGTGGCTTTTTAGAGCCCTTAGACTGTACATTGTATCAGATTTGTCGAAAAAAAGAGTTCGCTCTACAAAGTACAGTATTTTCGGGACAGATACCTGTGTTGTGTAGTATAGGAATGCCTTATATACTTAGCCTATGAAAGCACACACTTTGGATACAAACTCTACATGTGTCACTTCTGCGACAACGAGCCCTCTCGTGTAAAATTAACATTAGCAAAATGTTCAGTATAATGTTCCGTACATTTCATTAACTCGGGGTCATGTCGGGGGTGTGTACTGTCTGTGAAGAATCTCATTGGAGAAAACAATGTGTATACGGTACTGTGTAAGTATGATGTTGCATTTTACTGGAATATAGCAACGCAAATGTAACTCCCATCCCCACCTCTCTCTGTTCCACCTCTCTCTGCCCCCCTTCCCTATGTTCACCCCTCTCATGAAAAATGCAAATGGAGATAAGTCTTTTTAACTCAAGACAGACTTTACTCAGTCCGTGTTGATGATCGCCCAGTTAATAATAATGATAGATACAACTACCACTTATAATAATACTAATAATAATACTAATAAATTATTTTATGTTATGTTAAAAGCTGTCGGAGTTCCAACGTACATTCATCACATATATGTACATATGTGCTAGCCATGGATATTTATCCATGCGTTGGTTGCCTAGTTTGTAGGTCCACATGACATCTTCCATAGACCATTTAGTAGGGTAAGCAGTCAATTAGTTTAAAATGATGACCTTGGAAGTAACATCCACTAATCTGTGTGTTTTAGGCCTTTCTATTTAGCTATTTTGTTATGCGGTGACAGGTTTGTCTTCCTGGCTTCAACCGGCGACCCCCACCACAATTGTAGGAAATCCGTCATGTTAAGGTCAGGGTAATACTTCTACGGCAGGGTTGTCCAACCTACGGCCCGCGGGCCACAGTCCGGCCCGCCGCAGGGTTGCGTCCGGCCCGCCAGAGATGCTCTACGGTGCGAAATTTTAGTGAGCAGATTTATTGATAACAATTTGAAGCTATATAATCAATCATTCGAACCTTCTGGGTCCAAAAAACTGCATACAGGTCCGTTTGTGTGACAGTCTCAGCGGAGGGGGGGGGGGGGGCGGCTGGATTTATTCATCTGTTTTATCAGGAAGGAAAATAAATCAGTGCGCGCAGTGCTCACATTTTTTTGCCTTGGCTTCGGGCAAAACATCGAAAAATCGAGCGTAGGGTTCATGCGGCCCCCTCTTTCATCATAATCATTCCATGTGGCCCTCCTCTGCAAAAGGTTGGACAACCCTGTTCTACTGGATACTAGCTTATATAACAGACAGGGATCGAATCACTCCCAGAACACCTGACCTCTCTATATTATCAAGTTGTTAGTTTATAAGCTTTGGATATACAAAGTTCACTTTGGTATACTGTCAATGGTTGCTAAGCCTTGTACCTCTGCTATGCCATATTTAGAAAAGTTTACGAATACAAATCTTCCAGGTACTTGCTTTATTGGGACTTCCCCTCTTCGAAATACAATAGATTAAAAGTAACTCCGAAATGAGCTTTGCAGGAACTCCTACAGTAATGAACAAAAATTCTTCAGATGTGAAAAAGCCAATGTAGTAGTTCTATGTCACGCTGCAAAGTAGTGGCATTAAATGACCTCGCCATCAGGAGAGATTGTACATACGTACATCTGTTTGTAGTCTGCGGCATGTAGGCATGTGATGTCAGAGCATGTAAGGCTACAGCGCAGCACACTCCATCCATAAACAAAATATTATAACCTAATTCGACCGTGTTAGTGCTTTTACTGCCTGATGGTCCTTGTCAACGTGAAGTTCCATTTGTAACCGTCAGACGAAGAGTCACTTTCATTATTCAAAGTCGTAAGTGGTCTGTTTTTTCTTTGTATTTATTTCAGATAGCCTAATTATTAAGTCTGTTTCGTTTAGTAATTTGTTCTCATAGAAAACGCTTTAGAGCACGTCTTGACTTATTAGAGCGTTATCATATATAGTAACGCTAACTCAGTCTAAGAAAGATTCCGGGGGCGCCCAAGTATTCCCTTCTGAGGACTGGTGGTGGTATGGAAACAAATGCGGTTTGGATGGTTGTGTGTTAGTAACGACGAGCCTTGATTCTCACAATTACATGCAAAGAATTTAGGCTATTCTTACGACTAGTCGTAACAATTATTTATAAACTATTCTTACGACAAAGGCAAATTCGAGCGCAGTAAAGTAAATAAAGCAACTACGCATGTAGTAAGGGTAACCCTAACCCTAAACATAACCCTAAACCTCAATCCTAACCCTTACCCTAACCCTAACCGGAAATTATTGTTACTCCTCGTTGTAAAAATAGTGCTCCTGGTCATGAAAATAGCAACTGCGCATGCGTAGTCGGAAATTATTCTTACAACTAGTCGTAAGAATAGCCACTTTGAAGAATTTAACACATAGATAAACGAGAAAAGAAGGAGTAGATTTCGTAATATATTAGCCACGGTAACTAAACATCTGCATGAAGTCCACAGTAATAAATAGAAAAACATGCACTTGAACGAAAATGGTTACAAACAAGGTATCAAAACCGAAGTAGAGTCTACAGCCTAGTACAGGTAACAATACATTCACAAGTGTACAAAACAGATGCTAATACGACCACAGTGGTCGGAGCCCGGGCAACCACAGAACAGAATGATTCACAGTGGGATTTGAAGACTTATTCACAAATCTTGAGATCCGATTCAGCTGAGCTGGCGAGCAGACGCCACATGACCTGTACGACTTACATCACATACTGACCACGTGGAAAGCATATGTGGCTAAAAATAGTGACATGTAGCCTAGAGAAATAGAGGGTGCCATATATATGTGATGGCATCTCATTATCCCCTTCTTAGTCCTGAACTTTTCGCCTCGTTATTAGAACAATATAGTAAGGATCGCTAATTAATTAGACACAAATTATCTAAAATCATATTCATACTAATACAATACAACCAAATGCATGAATACAAACTACATATAAAGGAACCCCATAAAGCTATGTGATATTGGGGGTGAAGACTTGCGCACAAATAAACGTCTCATGCAGGTAATCTGACCTAGTTTCGAATGAGGTGTAACAGAAGCGTTAGACACCACCATCGATCCCAGAAAATTCACACACAGCTTGCTACCATCTGTAATTAGACACTAGTGTACAGTCAATACATGCAGCTATGGTCAATACCCACAACACAGTGTATATAGCAGCGATGGACATCTCAGGTCTAGATAAATGGTAACAAGGTATCACGTTTCAAACTGTCTGCAGTTTGTAGTGACACAAACAAAACGTCACTTGCCAGCTATGGAAAGTTAACTTTTTCAGATGGCCGCACACGGTTTGAGGCGAGTCTTCAATGCCTTTAACATATGTTCAGAACTTACACACCCCTCCGCATCGCTAACTTGCAGGTAGCACGTATACACAGGTCCAAAAATTGTGAACCGGGTACCCAAGAGCCGTTACCCGTCGGGTGTCCGGGTACCCAGAAAAAAATTGTTTACCTTCGTGTTTCACGATTTTCAAGAAATTACATATTGGATGCTATAATAAATGAATAAAATTCTCTACTGACAATGTTTTCATGTTCAAAAATGTAGTTGTAAGATAAGGTATAAAACCTTCCTCAATAAATTCTATTTGCTGTTGTTTCTTTCATTAACTTGTTAATAACTTCATAAAATTAACATCACTACTAATA
The DNA here is from genome assembly GCF_037975245.1 of Apostichopus japonicus. Classification (NCBI taxonomy): domain Eukaryota; kingdom Metazoa; phylum Echinodermata; class Holothuroidea; order Aspidochirotida; family Stichopodidae; genus Apostichopus; species Apostichopus japonicus. Next base: position 23,542,183 of record NC_092564.1, on the reverse strand, counting down.
TCGCACTGCCGCTGCTGATTATGCTTGCTCTCCACCTCTATTGGATCAGACCATATCTCTTAAACAGTTGTTTCTCCTATCTATTATACAGGCCCAGGACTGAGGATTCGCATTAGCTGCGAGATTGCACAATTCGCACAATTTGATTGCATAAATTTGGAATAAACGATTAGTAAAAAGCCACTTGCAATTATTACTTTTTAGTTATCCAGTCTATAATCCATTAACATCTCTTAAAATTCCTTGTCAGCCTTTCCTTCTATGAAATAAACGAATGAATAAATAATAAGTGTGAGAATTCTTTCAATTTCTTACACATGGTAGCCTAACACCACACTAAGTCAATGAGACATCTAGCTAAGCCTAACCATATGTTTATTCGCCGAAATTGTGACGCAGTTATAAGATATCCATGGAATACTTTCATTATTGCTGTTACGTCGACCACATGGTTGCCTAACACCACACTAAGTCAATGGGGTAATCTAGCCTAGCCATCTGTTTATTAGCTGAAATTGTGACGCAGTTATAAGGTATCCATGGAATACTTTTGTTATAGCTGTTATCTTCGACCACATGGTAGCCTAACACCACACTAAGTCAATGGGAAATCTGCCTAACCATCGATTTGCCAAAACAAAAAAAATCACACTTTGCGTAGGATTCGGGTAATAAGTTAGGAACCCATAGTATCGCGTCTGGCGGGTACCCGGGTACTAACGTTTTGTTATTAGAACCTGTAGACAGAATGTGCATACTGTACTATGCACTAATGGTTATGTAAAGTATGGTATACTTCGTACACTACAGACCCTGGCGGCCGCGACCACGCTTGCTTTCTACAGGTAGTTTTGCATGTGGGCAAACCCATGCTCATTTATGTTGCTGCAATATGCATATTACCTGGGCTTACCCTCTGTCTCTGCATGAAAATGATCGGAAACGATAACTGAAATCATTTTTCACTACCAGAGAATTCCTGCAACCCAACATGATTAATCGTGAACAGTGTCATACATACACCACATCAAATGTCTATGACTCAACACTACAGTACTGTCCAAAATTTTCGCAGTCGATCTTCGTAAGACTAGTCAATAAGAGTAAGACTTAAGCCTCAGGCCAATGGACTAGGCCTGCGTAGCCTAACATTACGGTACTCACCTTCAAGGCTTAATTGATACATTGTAGTATTACTTATGTACTGCTCTCGGGCAAGGCGCGCCATTTTAAAAATCCAAGTGCTTTCATTTGGACAACCAAGAAAGTCCTGGATACAACCAAATATGAAGGCAAGGTTATCTGAAGGTCAACCTTAAAATTTCATTAAAAATTAGCCCTGCTCTACCTCGGGAGCAACGAACTATGGCAGAACCATTTCAATATCTTTTCCACTTGGGATTGGACTACTCATTTTCTGATTTAGCAGCTTCCATCCGCCTTCTCCCCAGCATCTGTCATAATTATATGCACTGTATCAGTTTGATTCACATCCTGTTTAGCCTTACTACGTGTACCAACTGTAGATACATGGGTGTCAATGGTACCCCCACGTTCATTGAGTTGTTTTCCAGTGAGACTGCCCCCCCCCACTGTACTTAATTCCCTTTCCTCTAAGCAAGGCAATACCTACAATCTATGCACAAGCTTTCCCGAATTCCTGCAGTGACTCTTCTCTAACTATTCTGTCGCGTCTCTTGTAGATCATACACAGCCTCTGGGTCGGCTAATTCTACCAATCACCATTTTGACAGCGCTAATTCTGGACGGCTGTCACCTTTCTTTCATTGTTGATTCTTTTTATACTAAGCACAGAATTATTCCGTCTGAATTTGTAACCCGATACGTATGGACGAGGCAGCAACAAGTGAATCGTAATGACGACGCATCGAGGTATCAAGGTTGCCTAATACTGACAGCGCTTCACCTCTTAATGAAGTGGCAAGATGCAACCCTTTAGAAAGGGGATGTCATATTTTTGTTTCTGCTATCAATTCAAAATGCAATGTTACAATATAATCATTCCACTTACTATTCCAGTCAAATGCAACGGGACATTAATCAGTTCTCCTGGTGGATAAACTGGAATCTGAGGGAGGTTCAGGCAAATCTTTACACCTGCAGGGGATATTCCAACTGCACATTTCTGTCTGAATAGTTGAAAAATTGTCTATCATTGAGTTGATCACTTTCAATTCTCCTATGATTTTGACCAGCCTCCCTATTCCCATAATGCCCAGCTTCTTGGCACCTAACTTTCGGAGGGAAGATGGTCTAGAACTAACCATAATTATTACATTTACTCAATTCACTTTTGTTACCATAACGTTTGATATCGTCTGCTCTAACTTACACCTGAAGAACTGACCTAGAATTACCTGCACCATTGATCAAATAGTTGTTCTTGCACACTGCACCCTCCATAGGGCGACGGATCTTAGAGCGGGAATCACCCTTCAAACTTCCCTGGGCCACGAGCAGGTAACACCACCACACCACCCTGTGGCATACTGTCAGTCCCTGACTGACAAATTTCATAATGCGCAGCCTTGGCTACAAATCCTCCACCCCCTTGTGGGTCGCATTTCTTGTGTCAATTTCCCTGGAGGTACACCCCCGAATGGCGTATGATCAGCCCCAGACTGATTTAAATTGTACCCTTCGGACCCTGACTGCGAATGCCTGACCCCCCATTTGGGTGGGATTTGATGTGTCCCTCTTCCTATCCGATAAACCATCACCTAAATTGATCAACATTTGGTATGCTCTCACTACTAGACAGTTCTACTGGAACCGTTTTCCCGTATCAAGTTTAACTACACTCTTTGAACTCTAATCACAAGGGCACTCAACGGGGGGCACATTTGCCCTCTGCTCACTTACACTATAGTCGACATATTGACCACAAAACAACTGCTATTCCGGGGCTGCTAGTTTCTTTCTCTCTCCTCAAACCCACCAGAAACCCTCATACGTATATCACACATCTCAGAAGGAGACCTAGCAACTCCGAACCTTGGTTCGCTCTAGAGCTTCATTTAAGTAATGGTTACCAGAATTTGAAAAATACTCACGTGGTAGCGTACTGCCATCCAAGCCACTGTCACTATGGACGCACTCATCTACCACCATCAAATCCTGAGAATTACACAAAACATCCGCATTCTGAATCTCACTAAGTATGGGTTCTTCGGGAACCCTGTTTTCAAACTGTGAGCCCGAACAGGGTGCAACCCTCTGTTCCCTAAACTAGCTGCAGTAAAATGGGTAAGCTACTGTACGCACCCACTAATAGACCTTATTATTACTCACTCCTGTAGTGGTTCACCACTTAGGTCTAACTGATTTAACATTAAAAAAAAAGTAATTGAATCTGCTCCGAAGAACATGTATCCTTGCAGTCGCCCATGAAATCATGTTTGAAATTTACCCTACTGTACCTGTGTACACAGGGTGCATTGTCATAATTAGCTTAGAAATTAGAATAGGTTCTTCCACTTTGTACTGTACATATTGTGAGTGTATTGGTTCGGGGTGTTTTCTCTGAAGAAATGAAGAGGTATGGTTCAGGTAGAAAGATTGTGAAGACTTTCTGGCCCTGGCTAAAGTGTTGCAGGTGTGGGCTGCAGAAGTCATGCAATGCTGGACACTGCATGACTGTCACAACTGCCCATCAGGATAAATATGCAACATGTTGCGTCAGCCTGATTGAAGCTAATGCTTAGACTTAGAATTGTCGTAGACTTAGAAAGTGTCCTCAGAACTGTCCCAGGATTTCATGTGCTGTCTCTGTTCATTCCCATATTTATAAAAAGGCCCAGAATAATGTATGTAAAACAAACAATGTCTGAGGCTGTTTCTAGAGTAATATATCACAGAAACGTGGTCATATTGACCATCTTTCTTTAACCTAGCAGCACCAACCATTGGGATCACAAAATCCCACCCGTCCCTTCAAACATATATCTGTGTAGATACTACCCCTTGATGTCAACATGGGGGTTATCATCAGTATCACGTCCCTGGAATGTCTGAAAGAAATATGGTCGCGGTAAATTACAACCTATCCATGTGTTCTAGAGTACTCGTCTGTGTCTCTCTTACTTTCAATCTAGGGTTACCCATATGTCGATTGTCTCAAGTGAACGTGTAATATTGCACGAAATTACATTCTCCTTCTCTCTGAGAGGCAGATGAAGTTGGCAGTTGTAAACATTTGATATAAAGCCTCTGGTGATGACCTTCAGACATATATGTGATGAAGTTCTATCCTAACAGTATGTACTTATAGCAAACAATTGCAATAGTGTAATTATAATAGTTAAAGTTGCTCTCATATTTGAGGTCAGGCTCATCACTGGCCTTATAAACACCCAGTTTGTTGTGTTTTGTATTAAAGCAGAATTTGTGTATATTCTTTGTATTAGATGTATACCTGTCTTCACACAACTACTGCACTGTTACTCAGTAATGTCTGATGTGTTAGGGCTGACCTCTTGCTGGTGACCAGTCACTATTAAATAGCCTACTGCCCTCATTAAAATGCCTAGTAACCATGCTAAAAACTTTATCAAAACAGGCTGAAGAACAGCTCTCTAAAAGTTAAGTTAGTGCGGATGGACTGTGTAACTGATAGGTAACTTTCAAACAACTCCCCCTCCCCCCTCCCCATCCCCTCCACCGGCCTCCCTTGCCCACTCTCTCTTTCACACATTCTTAGTAATGTTTGTTGTGTTTATAATCTGCATTACAAAAGGAGACAGTTGCAGATGGGTACTATAGGAAATACCCAATCTATTGTTACATGTTTTGTATATATACAATATGTTTCTTGTTAATTGAAAAAAGTCATACTTTCAATTACCGTATGTACATGTAGCAATATTATGTTTATATAGATGATTAGCCTATGATACAGACAAATTAGACTGGTTTGTTTGCAAGAAGTGAACATGCAAAATTTGTAACATCGTTTCATAATTTATAGGCCTTGAGGCCCTTGCTCATTTCTTTGACAAAGCTGATTTTGGAAGCTCCATTATGACGTGTACCTACTAATTCCATACAAAAAAAGAAAATTAACTGCATTCTGAAGATATGATCCCTTTTCAAAACATTTTTTGTTGATTTTGTTTTTAACCAGTATAAAAGTTAACTGGTTTGAAGATCCAAAATGGAAACACAGGTAAATATCACTTTTAAAAGTCATCGTTTTAATACTTTTAATCCACATTTCCATATCTCTCTCCAAATGTATGTACACAGCTGTACTCTCACAATCATTATCATGGTTACAGTTTGTCTACTTATTCTGAAAGTAGATTGCTAAAGTATGTACATGTTGCATTACATCATAAAAAAGTAATGTACTGCACAACTGTACAGTTTCTCTACAATCTGAGGGAATTTCCGGCTATATATAGCTCTGTTGTATTTATTCCATTCCCACCCCTTACCTGTCTCTTCACAACATATGCATTCATATCTACTAAGCCTACATTTAAACACTGAGTCCATACTGACCCACTCTCTGGTTAATTAATCCGCCTCGAATCTCATGGCTTCTATCGTGGGTGTTATTTTCCTGGATACAGCAATGCTGCTTTTTTACAACTGATTCATCAAATATATCCCGGTTTGCAACATTTCATATGTCCTAACAACGTGGGAGGTATCACATGTATGCTACCTTTGAGATGCACTGTGTCGTTCTTGTACTGTATCTTCATCTTTCTTCATGTTTCATTACTTTTGGTGGAGGCATTGCATGGCTTTGAGCTCTGACACTCTTAATTCAAGGCTACAACTGAGGGAATAACTTATCTCGTATCGGGTCACAATGCAAAATGGGCATAATTGCTAAACACACTGCATTTATGTATAACAGTATTTGTACATGTAGTTACTATAGTCTTTTGTACTATTAAAGGGAATGTGCAGAGCCTTCAGAATTGCTAATACTAACTTCAAGCACTAAATTTATATTCCCAGCAATTAACTTTGTCTTAGGTTCTCCACTTGTTGGCAGGTCAAGTGTTAGAACAGCTACAGTAGGTTTAGTCACAAATTTTCAACAACAAATGGCATGCTGAGTGTATTACACCCAAATTAAATTGTCTCGGTGGAACTAACATTGGGAAAATGGAAGGAATAGGTTAGACAAATTTCTACTATGTAGAAGTTGCCTTAAAATAGGTCTAACCCTCTTTTATGTATCTTTACATATTCATTCAGAACACAGACTGCTTTCTTACAGTTAGATTTATGTTATAAAAGCTCTGGTTTTCTTCATTTTTACTTGCATGAAATTCTACTTAATGCATGCTGTCTACAATGACATGACCATTTACTGCTAACTAATCTGCTGTTTCTAAACTGGTCTTAATAATTGCCATCATTACAAGCCCCCACTTTCTAAATCAACCATCAATGCGCAGTATTATGGTAGTGAAATGGCTAGTGTTTACACAGGTCCATAAACCGGGAACTGGGTACCTGAGAGCCTAACCATCAGTTTATTCACTGAAAATGTGACGCAGTTATAAGATATCCATGGAATACTTTCATTATTGCTGTTATCTTGGACCACATGGTAGCCTAGCACCACACTACTGTAAGTCAATGGGAAAATCTTGCCTAACCATCGGTTTTCCAAAAATAATAAATTAGGAACCGGGTGGTATTGCGTCAGGTGGGTACCCGGGTCCCCGGATACCACGTGCAAACACTAGAAATGTCCTTGTCAGTTCTTAGTAGTAAGTGTTCGGGTTGGTATCTTCTTCATAATTTAAATCTAGCTGACAAAGCTATGTCATGTTTCAAAACATTCATACGTACAGGTAGAGAGATACATTATTAGCGTGTGTCATACGTTACAGGTAGAAATATATATTATTAGTGTGCGTCATACGTTACAGGTAGAAAGATACATTATTAGTGTGTGTCATACGTTACAGGTAGAAAGATACATTATTAGCGTGTGTCATACGTTACAGGTAGAAATATATATTATTAGTGTGCGTCATACGTTACAGGTAGAGAGATACATTATTAGCGTGTGTCATACGTTACAGGTAGAAAGATACATTATTAGTGTGCGTCATACGTTACAGGTAGAAAGATACATTATTAGTGTGTGTCATACGTTACAGGTAGAAATATATATTATTAGTGTGTGTCATACGTTACAGGTAGAAAGATACATTATTAGTGTGCGTCATACATTACAGGTAGAAAGATACATTATTAGCGTGTGTCATACGTTACAGGTAGAAATATATATTATTAGTGTGTGTCATACGTTACAGGTAGAAAGATACATTATTAGTGTGTGTCATACGTTACAGGTAGAAAGATACATTATTAGTTTAGCAATCTACTTTCAGTAGACAAACTGTAACCATGATAATGATAATTTTTTGAGAGTACAGCTGTGTCCATAAATTTGGAGAGAGATTTGGAAATGTGGATTAAAAGTATTAAAACGATGACTTTTGTCAGCCTATAACACTAACATTGTCAAACAGCAGATCTGGCCAAGCTCAGCCTATATGAAGCTATGGTATTATGGCCATAACTGAGTGTTAATAGTGAGTGCACTTGTAAGATGGGAGACAGTGCTTCTGGAAATAATATTGATAGTTTGATTATTGATACAAAACGGTGCACAATACTCTACTCATACATTATGTGAAATATTTGTGAATCAGGGGCAGGTGCGATGTAGATTGGACAAATTTAGAATATAATGATAAATTTATGTACTGTAACCAGCTTGTGTAGAGTGTGCTACCAATCTCCATAGGAGTGGGTGGAGATAAGGGACCCCCTTTCAGGTTAATTTTTATAAAGATACAAATATTAACTCAAACTGATAAGAGGCAATTGTTGCCATTTGATGATACTAACTCCCTGACTGCAGTCATTTGAATTATTGAACATATTGACATAAATTGACTTGGTGGTGATGTATCCAAAAACCAGCATTTTTTTATTCTGATTAGTATATGACTGTATGTACATATATATACAATGCTCATTGTTCAAGGGACGAAATAGTTTTAGAGAATTGATTAGCAATAATTGCTCGACAATTCTTGGAAATAGCAATTAGCATTAGCAGGTACTGCATCTTTTGCTAATCAAAAGTAATATTGATTAGCAACTGGCAATTCTTGGGTAGCAAATTGCTATGCGAGCCCAGTTATTTCGTCCCTTGTTGTTAAGAAAATTTTATGGTTGTCCTTTGGACAACCTTGCCTTCATATTTGGTTCCGAAGGATTTTTTGGTTGTCCAATGAAAGCATCAAGAAATACTATGGGAGTTGCCTGACGTGGTACATCGCACACAACATGTGCACTTAAGTGACTAAATACATATGCCCATGCAGGGACTAGTATGTTAGTGACTAGTCTTATGGAGATGGACTTTGTGCAAATCTTGGACAGAACTCACAGTGTAGTGAAGAGTTAAACATACATTTTATGTGGTGTATGACGCTGTTGATGATTAATCATGTTGGGTTGCGGGAAGTCTCTGGTAGTGAAAATATATATCTATATCTATTTATATATATATATGTTTGTATATATATATATATATGTTTATATTATATATATATAAATATATATATATATCTATATATCTATATATATATATATATATATATATATATATATATATGTATATATATGTATATATAGATATAATCAATTTCAATTATAATATCTCAATACAACTTATGGGGTAAGATATGGGCAGTGTAAAGTGTACAATTAAAGTTGTTCTCAACACCTAGACGTAACGTAGCACTGAAAGAATCGAAACTTGATCATTGTTAGTTGTTCATTCATTACCAGATCAATAACAAGTTATTTTGAATTCAAGCCCATAGATTACGAATAAAGAACTATAGTGATTAAGTAACCAGATGCGCTATTTATAAACATAAGTAAATTCCGTTCATGAATACTGGATAGAGATGCCCTGAGGCTAACGAGTACCATTCCGTAGGCTTAAAAGATATTATAATTGCCTTTGTGTAATTAGTACCCAATAATGAACTAGGCAAAAAGATACTGCACTATATATCTATATGCTGGTACATTTTTCAATCATTTACCATAATGTTTGGTACATGTGCAAACTGACTCACAGTGCTCAGTGCTCAACCTAGCTTTCTGGAAACTGATATATTCTTAAGGAACTACTGTATCTCTAATGTGAAGAAACTTCTTGACTCTGAAAGAAATCCTTTTGCAGCTGCAGACAAAAAAAAAGGGGTTTTGTTTATTTCCAAGTCTAAAGCAGGTCTGTATGTTTTTGGTCAACATTTTCTAGCAAACCTTCCATCATGTGTTTTACTTGACTTAATATTGCATCTTATTGAACTGCATGATCATACCCTCACTGAGGCCTTTAAATTATGTAGTAAATATTACATATAGATCTTGACGACACAAGAACATGCCCCTCGAAGGACTAGTACTTGCTCAACGTTTATGAGCCCCTGTCGTAAGTTACCATGTACTGTCACCCAATGCTATTTTATTCTTAAGATTTATTGAAAGTGAACAAAGTTTCCTTTTTCCCCAAACACTATAGGCAAGTTCCGCCCAACCCCAACCAGTTCCGACCCATTTCCCATTACAGTACGTAAATAACTTTTTGCACAAATACCCAAGCACCAGTGGCTACTTTTGACAAAGTATATGAAGTGTATAGTTTACACTCAAATTTTTTTACCTGAAGCATGTGGTCAAAGGGACGGCAAAAATTTATGCAAGTTTGCAATGAAGAAATTACTGTAGTGTGAATGCACATTTTACTTTAGCAACTCTCAATGCAAAGAGAACAAACATATTGTGAGATGAAAAATCTTTTTCAGTATCAGAGATGTTAGCATCCCACACAATTCATAAATTGTCTCAACTCATAATATGTTGTGATCAAAACAATAATTCAAGTAACATATTTTAAGAAACAATTCAACTACAACTTCCTGCTATGAACCTTCTTGTCGAAATATGTGTCAACAAGGCCGAACGTTATGATATTTGAGTGCACACATATGATAGTCTATAGCACAAACTTCACTAGCTCTACACAAGGGGACAGTAACGAATACAAGTTAGTTGCATTTAAACAACATCCTTTGTGTTCATTGAGCACTATAGATGCAAGAATGTTTGCAGACAATGATAAGGGACTATTAGCCAATCAAATCACAGGGAATTTGGAAACGCATCATTGTCTACTTTCAGCATGTAAATCTCTTTAATGGGAGTGTTGTTAACCCTGTACTTTGCAGTTGATTGTTATGATTTATTTGTTTTCAAACAAATTCAATCATCTGTACAAAGGATCATTGGAAGAAATTTTGGTTCTTTTGAGAAGTTGTGTTTTTTTTTAAAAGAAAGAAAATTGATATTCAAAAAAGTATTTGTTATGCTTTGCATAGGCTTAGTTGTGGGTGTGTGTACTAAGGGTGTTTGTTTCCCCCCCCCCCCAAATCTTGCAAGCAATATGAAGGTTTTGCCTCCCTGGCTAAATGATTGCATCCCAGGTGTATAATCCTGCATTCGTAACAATGCTGCATTAATCAGAATGTGCAAAAATTCCATTTGTAAGACTTGTTAATATTCCCAAATTACAGACACGCATGTACAGTATGTCTGTTTTAAATACATGAACATAGCAGGCAGGCAGGGATGTGCATATGGCGGGGGGGGGGGGGGGGCTGTGCCCGGCAGTTCTGAATGCCGCCCTGCACAAACAGTACTCTAAACATTTCTGCTCGGCACTTCTTTTAATGATGAATTTAATAAATTTTACCATTACCAAAGCCTGGGTGAATACTTGGCACAGAAGTATGCATCGGAAAAGGAAAAAGATAGCACTATAGTATCTGCCATCTAAGCATACTTCATTTGCAAACATTTTCCAAAGGGAGGGGCAACCCACACCCCTGAGACCCCTCCCCCAGGATGTGGATCACAGCACTGCACAAATCAGCCCGGCACTCGAATATTCCTGAGCACATCCCTGGGCAGGTGATAACAAATATAAATTTGCATATTTATTTCCCTTTGGTGTTGTCAGGTCAAAGAGGAAACTGCCACCCCAGAGGAAGACATGGCCAAGCGACAGCATAGGGACAGCGAGAGCGAGCACTACTTTCAGGTAGCTCAGTATAAGGTAGTCACAGCTAACAGCTTCCTGGATCATAACTGCAAACTGCATATTGATGACAGACCTGGCAATGTGCGTAACACTGGTATCATCTGTACCATCGGTGAGTATGTATGCCTGAGCTGTTACATCATGTATTATACATATGTGTTGGGATAAGGACGGAGAAAGGTGAACGGGTCTCAATATACACAGAGGAAAGAATTAATTAAGTTAAGTTTGCTGTTGTTCCCTCCTTCCATCCAAAGCAAATCATACTCATACAAAGTACTCCCCCCCCCCCCCTTTTCATGACATGAACGTAAACCAATCAGCCAAGTTTCTAATAAAACACTGTATCTAGGTCTAATGTCAAATGATATTGACGAAAGTGAAAAGGTTTAACTATGACATTCTAATAAGCTAAAGTATACTTAAAAGCACTGGTATGTCTGACCTTGAGCCAGTCATTGCTCACAGCTGTTTATAGGGGGGGGGGGGGAGGATCTTTTTCCATTTTTCATCTGTCGCTGATAAACAGGATTCTAAAGTCATAGTTAAACAAATATTTCCAAATTTTGATGGTCTTCTGTATACTGGTTTTCAGTGCTGACTCTCACTGTGTGTTCATTAATACATATTTCAGTATTTGATGGTCCTCGGCTAGACTGATGTATTAAAGGTTGTGTATATATTCTTTGTTAGATATAAATTAGATTAATTCTCAGTAGTTCTGTATCTCCAGTTTATCATCCACGTGTTATCTGCCCCTTTTCTACCATGTCTTTTCGGCATCAAATATGTTCACTTAAATCCAGGTGCTTTAAGAATCTTAGAAATATTTCTAAAGTGCGATTTTATCTTACTAAGTCTGAGTTAAGCATTATTGTCCAATCCATGATTATTTCGCATATTGATTATTGTAAGTTTGTAACTCACTTTATTTTGGTATCAACCAACATTTATATGATCAACTCCAATCTATTCAAAATTTTGCTGCAAGATTGATATATGGTAAAAGTAGATATGATCATGTGACTGATCTATTCCATGATCTTCATTGGCTTAAAATCAAGGAGAGGGTGTACTTTAAAATAATTTTGATTGTGTTTAAGTCTGTTAGAGGACTGGGTCCTAAATATATCCATGATATATTGGTAACCTCTGACCGTAGCAGAAATACTTTATTGATAGAGCCTCGATTTAAATCCTCGTATGGGTATCGCTCGTTTGCCAAGGCTGGACCTTAATTGTGGAATAAGCTTCCTGACAGCCTTAAAGAAATCCAAAATACTGCTCCTTTTAAGAGGCAATTAAAACACTACCTATTTGTAAATGGTTCTGATTTCAGCCAGAATCTCGACCAGGTTTAACTTTTGTATCGTTACCTTGACATTTATTTAGTTGTTTTCCAGCACAGCAGTGCACACAGTTTACTGTAGTAGTTGTGCATATAAGCCTTTATTATTTTCTTGCAGGTCCCGCATCCAGAGATGTGGAAACGCTGAAGACCATGATTAAGAATGGGATGAACATAGCCAGGATGAATTTCTCTCACGGAGATCACGAGGTAGGGAGGGTATGAATGGGAATCAGGGTGGCGGATTAGTGTTATTTACTCCATTCCTCGCTTACCTGTCTCCTCACAACATTCGCAAATTGTTCATTTTCTAAAAAATATTTCACAGTGTATAAACTATGTCATGTTACTCTCAACAATTATTAAAAAGGATTTGCTATCCCAAATTTGGTAAAATTTGGGAAGACTGTTCTTGATTTGGATATTGAAACGTTTTGGTTTAAAATTCTATACTGTCAAGTCCTTGTGAGTTAATGACATGGTTGATACCCACAAGGGATTGCTAACTGGCTTTCTGGTTTTCCATGTCAGTATCACGGAGGGACGATAAAGAACGTCCGAGAAGCAGAGTCAAGCTTTGATTTTTGCCGTTGCATCGGGATTGCTCTCGACACGAAGGGACCAGAGATAAGGACAGGCCTTCTAGCTGGGGTGAGTGTACTTAACGTCTCTTTCACCACTGAAAAATGTGAACACAAATATATGTTGTTTACTTGAGGTGATATTTATTAACACGACAGATTTCCCATACCTACCTCCTTATAAGACAAATTTGTCATATTAATGTCACAACAGATGTTCATTAACTCGGCAAAATCAGTCTGACAGATTGATAAAGTTTTGATTTAATTTATAAATGACATGTTTATGTTTTTCATAAACTTTTCTAATTTAGTCATGAAATTGCAAGCCGCTTTAAAGCAACAGTGGTCTGTCCTGAACTTCCAGCAATCTACCAAAGTTATTGTATATATCGTAGAGTGTAATATCACAAAGTGTGGCAAATTTAGACCCCTCTTTACTCCTTTAAAGAGGAAAAGTATTCTCTTCTGTGACATCTGGTACGATGCGGTACAATGCTAAAACCGTAAGTACACGATAAATCTGAAATTACGGGAACAATCTGGTCAGTATGATGCAAGCTGTATGTTTGTAGTTTTACAACTAGAGGCTATGTTGTATGAATCTATCTAAAAAATGATATGAGTTGATTCTCCATTTTGCTTTCAGGGAGGATCCGCAGAAGTTGAACTTGTGACCGGTGGAAAGATCCGAGTCACCCTCGACGATAAATTTAAGGAGCAAGGGACCAAGGAACAGATATATGCGGACTACAAGAACATGACAAAGGTGTTGGAAGAAGGGGGACTGATCTTCCTTGATGACGGGCTGATCGCATTGGAAGTTGTTTCAATTGGTAAAACACCCCGGTAGTGAATCATATTGTAATAATAATAATAATAGGCAAAGGAATTCAAAAGCTTCTCATTAGTGCAGTGCAAATTCATGAGTAAGGTTTCACCTTTCTCGTGTTATTTGGAGCACTAATCAGAAAGAGTGGTGACCATTAAAAGTTTGTCCTGCCTTTACCCAGACGAGTCTCTTATTTATACTAATTATCAGCAGTGATTGTTGATATCGAATATGTAGCTGATCCAAGTACAAATCAAAACAGTGTTGAGATCCTGTAACGTTGAAGCTGTAGGTTTCAATACATGCTATTTAAAGAGGAACCCCAAACAGTGTTGAGAATCTGTAATGTTGAAGCTGTAGGTTTCAATACATACTATTTAAAGAGGAACCCCAAACAGTGTTGAGAATCTGTAACGTTGCAGCTTTAGGTTTTAATATATCTATTTAAAGAGGAACTCAAAACAGTGTTGAGAATCTCTAACGTTGCAGCTTTAGGTTTTAATATATCTATTTAAAGAGGAACTCAAAACAGTGTTGAGATCTTGTAATGTTGCAGCTATAGGTTTCAATACATGCTATTTAAAGAGGAACCCCAAACAGTGTTGAGAATCTGTAACGTTGCAGCTTTAGGTTTTAATATATCTATTTAAAGAGGAACTCAAAACAGTGTTGAGATCTTGAACCGTTGCAGCTATAGGTTTTAATATATCTATTTAAAGAGGAACTGAAAACAGTGTTGAGATCCTGTAACGTTGCAGCTATAGGTTTTAATACATGCTATTTAAAGAGGAACTCAAAACAGTGTTAAGAACATGTAACGTTGCAGCTATAGGTTTTAATATTATCTATTTAAAGAGGAACTCAAAACCGTGTTGCGATCCTGTAACGTTGCAGCTTGAGGTTTTAATACATGCTATTTAAAGAGGAACTCAAAACAGTGTTGAGATCCTGTAACATTGCAGCTTTGGGTATAAAAACATGCTGATTAAGAAGGACTCAAAATAGTGTTGAGAATCTGTAACATTGCAGCAATAGGTTTTAATACATGCTATTTCAAGAAGAACTCAAAACAGTTTTGCGATCCTGTAACGTTGCAGCTGTAGAATTGGTATATAAATATTGGTGATCTTTTCTCTTCTTTTGTTAGGTGACGATTATTTAGATTGTAAAATAGTGAACGGAGGGTCGTTGGGCAGCAGGAAGGGGGTGAATCTCCCTAACGCTGATGTTGACCTTCCAGCGTTATCCGAAAAAGATAAGAAAGATCTGCACTTTGGAGTCGAACAAGGAGTAAGTAATATTTAGAAATGCGCAGAAGACTCTCTTTGCCTTTTGCATGAAAGCACTAAAATTTCATACAGAATTGATTATCTGGAGGCTTCTCTATGAAGCTTCTTATATTTGCAACATGTATATTAAAGTACTCTCACCCTGCAAGCACATGATTTATAGAAATATACAGCGAGAGCGTTACTTCAGGGGCACAACAGATGTTTAAAAAACCTTGAGAAAGTTTTAGGAAAGTTCTCAAACTGAGTTAACAGTTTAGCTTTGGTCTAAAACCTTATCCTAACAGCTGTTGCTAGAACTACCATTAAATGAATATAAATCCATATTATACTCAGAAGGTTATCAAGATACTGAGTTTCTGAGTTTCTTTTCCTTTTGCCTTCGGTCAGAATTTAAGCATCCTTGTTATTAAATGTGGCATTGGAATTGATATGAAACTGAAAAGGGATATATAGGTATATAAACGTGGGTGGAAGTACAAAATATGGGGGAATATCCAGAAATAAAGTAAGCAGGTGTTTGATTAAACTTCATTCCACAATTTCAAGTCATCTTGTTTAAGACGCGTAACGTAATGTTAGAACAGGAAACCGTGTGCATTTTCGACCTTAATGACTCAAGATGAATCATTTCTAATAAAACTGTTGAGAGCAGAGACACAGACATGGCTAAGCCTTTATCACGCAAAACTTGAAATGAAAGCTGTTTTGTTTAATACTAAACCAACTTTACCAAACGTTGCCAATAGAAATCATGATCAAACAATACCTTCGACTTATCTTCAATGTCTTCTACATATCCTTCCATTTATGTATCCTCAGGTGGAGATGGTGTTTGCGTCATTTATTCGTAAACCAGAGGACGTCCGGGATGTGAGGAAGGAGTTGGGAGAACAAGGCAAAAACATTTTAATCATCAGTAAAATTGAAAACCAAGAAGGTGTCCGCAAGTAAGTTTCACCGACCTGTATGCTCCTCTCTACACGAGGTCGCCTCGCGCGGATGCGTCTACCAAAGAGAAACGAACAAACAACGACTTTGTCTTGACGTATTTCGGACACATGTGCCTTATGATAGACATACATATATAGACTCAATATATATAATATATATAATATGTGCAATAGGGTATACTTAACACTATACCCTGTCTGAGTATAACAGCCACTCCTAGCCTATGGACCTTATGTTAGACGAATGAAAATAATCGTTACACTATTGCACAACCCATGACACCCATATGAGACTGATTCAATCAAATTAAGACCCAATATTATATACTGGAAACTGAAAGGATTGTATTACTGCGGATTGTTGCATCTCTTCAGCTCACAGTTTGGCTTCAATATTACAACAACAATGTGATGTCAAATACAGCGTTGCCAGTTGTGACAGGCCAAACCGAGTGGCGAAATTTGCAATAACCGCCGTTACCTTACATTTGGCTTCAGAGCTTGAGGTCCACTGTTCAACTTCCTTCATTCTACAAATTTTTACCCCAAATTTGTGTTCCTTAAAATCCTGTGTCAGTGTTTGGTATCCTTCATTACAATCTAAATGAAAAAGAAATTTTCTGTTTGGTTAAATGAAGAAAAGTTGATGACACTGTTTGACAAATATTTCATTGTAGCATTTCTAGCGCCTACAAAAGCTGGTAAATTTGGAAAAAGGAAATTATCTAGTCATTAGTTTACAGTGCAAAAAAAAGCAAAAGTTTTCTTTCTGGTCTGTTTGGTAATGGCAAACATTGATGAATCCCCTCAATTGAAATTCTCACCATTAGTTTGTGTATACAGGTTATACATCTATACATCTCATTATGTTGCAGTTTTGACGAAATATTGGAAGTCTCCGATGGCATCATGGTTGCCAGGGGCGACCTCGGCATCGAGATTCCAGCGGAAAAGGTCTTCTTGGCACAGAAAATGATGATCAGCAGATGTAACAAAATTGGAAGACCTTCCATCTGTGCAACACAGGTAAGACAAAAAAAATACAAACTTACAGAAGGGATTCAGATTTGTTTTGTCAAAATGTTTTTTTTTGCTAGTACCAGCTCTGATTAATAATAATAACAATAATAAACATTTATATAGCGCTTTACATAACGAATATCTCAATGCCCTTAACAAAGAATGCAGAGAAAATCCACTACTAATTAAAGTACTTAGCAAAGAGGAAGGTTTTGAGATGAGGCTATGAAAGTTTGACAATTATCAAGTGCATGAAGAGACTGTGGTAGGGTATTCCACAAACATGGCACGCAAACATGGAACGCCCTATCGTAGCTGTGCATTACGATTCTGTGACTATTTTAATGGACTTGATCGACAGATGCTTGAGAGTATGGTGAGCAACCCACGACCCACCCGTGCCGAGACCAGCGATGTGGCCAATGCCGTTCTGGACGGGGCCGACTGCGTCATGCTCTCGGGAGAGACAGCCAAAGGCAAATACCCAGTGAAGTCTGTGAGAATGATGCATAACGTAAGTGCTCGATGATTCCACAGACCAATATGCTGTGACCTTATTATGAGGACAGTATTCGTTTCCTGCTTATTTTGTACTGATTTTTCAATAGGTAATAATGTATCACAAATGAGGTCACTCTATGCTGTAAGATTGCTTATGTAGCATAAACAGTTTTCAGGACATTAGAGGGAGGTCTTGGTCAGTCCAGGTGAGTTTCGGTCTTGGTCCCTACCAGAAGGCACTTACGGTCCCCTTTCCTATTATCCCTCCCCTTACTATATCCCTCCCGTTCTTTCAAACTACACCCCCCCCCCCTTCATACCCTCCCTAGGCTACTGCAGTATTTAGTAGGTTCATGATATTTTGCTACTACCCCTAGCTTGAAATATGTGACAAAGCAAATACATTGGTGGAAAAATGTTATTAAAGATTTATATTGCCCTTGACTCTAAACCTGTACCAGGATTCACATGTATACTTATATTAAAGGCCCTGTATCCACACTACACATCCTTGACTCTCAACCCATACCCAGGATTCACATGTGTACTTATATTAAAGGCCCTGTATCCTCACTACACATCCTTGACTCTAAACCCATACCAGGATTCACTGTCTTAAAGGCCCTGTATCCTCACTACACATCCTTGACTCTCAACCCATACCAGGATTCACTGTATTAAAGGCCCTGTATCCTCACTACACATCCTTGACTCTCAACCAATACCAGGATTCACATGTATACTTATATTAAAGGCCCTGTATCCTCACTACACATCCTTGACTCTCAACCCATACCAGGATTCACATGTATACTTGTATTAAAGGCCCTGTATCCACACTACACATCCTTGACTCTCAACCCATACCAGGATTCACTGTATTAAAGGCCCTGTATCCACACTACACATCCTTGACTCTCAACCAATACCAGGATTCACATGTATACTTGTATTAAAGGCCCTGTATCCTCACTACACATCCTTGACTCTCAACCCATACCAGGATTCACATGTATACTTGTATTAAAGGCCCTGTATCCTCACTACACATCCTTGACTCTCAACCCATACCAGGATTCACTGTATTAAAGGCCCTGTATCCTCACTACACATCCTTGACTCTCAACCCATACCAGGATTCACTGTATTAAAGGCCCTGTATCCTCACTACACATCCTTGACTCTCAACCAATACCAGGATTCACATGTATACTTGTATTAAAGGCCCTGTATCCTCACTACACATCCTTGACTCTCAACCCATACCAGGATTCACATGTATACTTGTATTAAAGGCCCTGTATCCTCACTACACATCCTTGACTCTCAACCCATACCAGGATTCACTGTATTAAAGGCCCTGTATCCTCACTACACATCCTTGACTCTCAACCCATACCAGGATTCACTGTATTAAAGGCCCTGTATCCTCACTACACATCCTTGACTCTCAACCCATACCAGGATTCACATGTATACTTGTATTAAAGGCCCTGTATCCTCACTACACATCCTTGACTCTCAACCCATACCAGGATTCACTGTATTAAAGGCCCTGTATCCTCACTACACATCCTTGACTCTCAACCCATACCAGGATTCACATGTATACTTGTATTAAAGGCCCTGTATCCTCACTACACATCCTTGACTCTCAACCCATACCAGGATTCACTGTATTAAAGGCCCTGTATCCTCACTACACATCCTTGACTCTCAACCCATACCAGGATTCACTGTATTAAAGGCCCTGTATCCTCACTTCACATTTTTTTGTTTTATAGATCATCCGTGAGGCAGAGTCAGCCGTCTTTCATAAACAGATGTTTGAAGAGCTGACACGTGAAGTAGAGCTTCCCTCGAGCCCTTCCTTGACAACAGCCATCGCAGCAGTAGAGGCCAGCTACAAGTGCCTGGCCGGTGCGATTATCGTGCTCACTAAAACGGGCAGGTGAGAATTTGGAAGGCAGAATTTGAGAAAAAAAAGTTGAGCTATGCTCGTTTGGGATTAGCAGACTGAGTTCAGTTAGGCTCTTTGTTTTGTGAAGTGCCTTTGCCTGCTGCCATTTGATTGCAGTGATGTAGAACAGGGGATCCCTACCTCACAGTAGGCCTACTGCAGTATGTGAGAGTGACACTAGATCACATCTGGATAGCTAATTACATGTATATTGTTGTAAATGAGCTAGTTATGGTTTTTATTTTCATGGTTCATAAGTAAAGTACCTAACCTTTAATATATTATTTTCCATTTTCATAATTAATTTTGTTGTATATTTGTATGGTTTTTTTTATATTCTTTCTGGTTTGTAAAGAGCCTAGAGCAGATTTTTTTCTGGATCAGGCGCTATCTAAATTTAGTCACAAAATTGTTATTATTATATAAATTGTTATGATTTAAACAAGGTTTAACCTCAAGTATAAAATTAAACCCTACAAGGTAAAAAACAATACATTAAAATTTGTTCAACCAATGATTGTAAGAAACATCACCACAAATTATAGAGAAATCATCTCTTTTAGCATAAGTATTATTTTTTCTTCCCGGTTACTCTTGTTTCTTTTTTAAACAAGGTTTAACCTCAAGTACACAATTAAACCTGACAAGGTCAAAAACAATTTTCATACATTAAATTCATTAATTTCAACCATGATTGTAATTAAGATCACCACAAATTATAGAGAAATCATCTCTTGTAGCATATATATTATTATTTTTTTATTTTTTTCCCTTTACTCTCGTTTCTTCATAGGTCTGCCCATCAACTCTCCCGGTTCCGCCCGTTGGCTCCGATCCTAGCAGTTACCAGGAACATCAAAGTGGCCAGGCAACTGCATCTACATAGAGGTTGTTTCCCATGTCTGTTCTCGGAGCCAGAGAAACCCGATCGCGTCTGGTCGGAGGACATCGACAAACGGGTGAAGTTCGCGGTGATGACCGGCAAGAACCGGCGTTTCTTCGAAGAGGACACGCCCATCATTGTGGTGACGGGGTGGCGTATGGGTCCCGGTTCGACCAACAACATGAGAATCATCAGTTCTAGCGATTACAATTAGAAGATTGTTGGTCGCCGAGACAAGGAGTTTTGAAGACATGCAGTGTGTATGGAGTTAGATTTCATGTAAAAAAAAATGCACAAAAAATGTTTATGCTTTTAATGTTAAGAACACAGTAACACTCAGAAATAGTTCACAGGTTATTGCCTGAACTTGACTGCTTTTCCTTCTTCCTCTTCCTCTATGTACATTAACAAGTCAGACAATTTGCATTGCCATGCACACAGTTATTGTAGCAGTTAATAATATCTACCCCTAGCATCAGCGTCGACAAGTCTAGCAAATATGCAAAAAGAACAGAATTTCATTTTCTTTCTATAACCATTCATAAAAGAAATTCTAATCCAGAGAAAAAATATACACTACATTATTTGAAAACCCCATTCTGGTATCTGGTTATTGATTAGAGATACGGTTAATTGAATGTATCTTAATTTGAAAATTTATAACAAGCACTTACTTCTCTCTCTATACATATGCATTATCCTCAAATGCTATGCGCAAATTGGTCAAGTCTTTAAACAGGGGGTGTGGCTACCATCCATCCAGGCCCTGACTCCTCCTTCCTCTTTGGACCATTTGTATGGAAAGATTGTGCAAAGTTTAAATCCTCACAAACTCCAGTAAGTGGATCCCAGTAAAGTAGTTATCTGTGATGTCATATTGGCAAATATCCTTCAAAGGCTTCACTTTCATATTTCAATATTCTTGTGGATTGGTTTTTGAAATGTGGTATGTTTGGGATGTCTGTAATATCTGTGTTCTCTGTACTTAACATTTCATCAAAATGTAACCTTTTTATAAAGAAATATTCTTTGGCTTTGTGGATAATTTCTGTTTTTAATATTTCAAAGAATAGTAAAGAACGCATTTCTCCAAGTTTAAAAGTCTATTTGGTTTATCAAGATGCAGATATGACGGGGTAATTCTCAAGTTTATTGCACTCAACTAATTGATTTAAGTGTGTTTTATGTCAACTAATTATATCTGGCAGATCAATCAAATATTTCTGTCATTCTAAAAGGTGTAATCAAAACCATTTATCAGTTGGACAGATATGCCTTCCTTTCCTCATCAACCTACTTGTTAGGCAACCCCTTTGCATCATTGTACATGGTAAGCAGCCCCTTGCCTTATTGTACATGGTAAGCAGCCCCATTGCATTATTGTACATGGTATTAGCAGCCCCATTGCATTATTGTACATGGTAAGCAGCCCCTCTGCATTACTGTACATGTTAGGCAACCCTCTGCTTGTATTTTTTGTTAGGACGATTTGGTCCAATGGTTACTGCAATTAACTTGTAATCTAAGGATTGCAGGTTATAAGTCCTGGTCAGATTGTATTAAACGTTGTGTCCTTGGGTAAGGCACTAAATCTCCATTGCCTCTCCAACCAGGTGTACAAATGGGAACCTAAGAGGTAACTTGTCAGTATAGTGCATGTACCAGGTTGTGGCTCCACCCTATGAGAAGTGGCTCCACCCTATGAGAAGTGACTCCACCCTATGAGAAGTGGCTCCACCCTATGAGAAGTGGCTCCACCCTATGAGAAGTGACTCCACCCTATGAGAAGTGGCTCCACCCTATGAGAAGTCTTCCAGGGGTCGTGTAGACCTGACGCACTGTAGTGCCCTGGGAGCAATTGTTTGAATTGTGCACACTTGGCTGTGTGGGTGTGACAAGTTACCAATGACTAGGGGTTGAATGTTGTAAAGTTGTGGGGGGGGGGAGGGCCTCGCCTTGATACAAGACTGCAAAAAAAAAATCAGATTTGTCAACAAAGTTAACACGAAATCAATGAATCCTTTGAAGATGACTTGCCTTTAAATATAAGACTTGTGCAAGCCATGCAAAGTTATTCTCAGAAAAGAAATAACTTCTAATTACAAAATGATAATATCCAGGTTATTTTATGGTGTAACATTTCATGGAAATGTATCTGCTTCAGTAGGCTTAACTGAATACTTGGAACAAGTTCAGTTTATTTCAATAAAATATTTGTAAAGATTCATCCAGTAGCTATAAAATAGTATTTCATGTGTATGCCAACAATGTTTATTTTATCGGTGCTAATTTTCCAAAAGAAAGGCCGGCAAAAATAGTCTTAATACAGATATTTAATTTCTTAAATTTAACATAGTCTGATTTTGGTTAGGAAAGTCTTATCACATTTTGATGATGGATATGTTGTTTTAACAGCATATTTGCCGGTCAATTATCATTATGGAATGACTAGAGGTAAATTGAAGCATTTATTGGAAGATTAAAGAAATCCAATTCAAGTTACATGTTCGAAAATTTCTGTCTTCTAGTGTCACCCTCCAATATCTACATGAATATTGTCAAACAATATATGTGATTAAAGTACACAAATTATATATGATCTTGGTTGTTGATTTTTGTTCCTGTTAAAGTTTTCTTTGTTTTATATGTTGTGGAGTTCACTTATTTAATTTCTTGCCATTAAGTCGTCTTTAAATTTTTCTCTTTCAACTGACCGCCTTTTAAAGTTATTCCAAATGCCTCACAAACTTGAATGCTTTTGTTGCACAAAATCTCCAAGTTTAGCCCATATGGTGTAAGGGGATATATGTTGAGGAGCATCCAATCAGGCAACTGTATCGGTGATATCTCTAAGTTTAGCCCATATGGTGTAAGGGGATATATGTTGAGGAGCATCCAATCAGGCAACTGTAGCGGTGATATCTCTAAGTTTAGCCCATATGGTGTAATGGGATATATGCTGAGGAGAATCCAATCAGGCAACTGTATTGATGTTATCTCTAAGTTTAGCCCATATGGTGTAATGGGATATATGTTGGGGAGCATCCAATCAGGCAACTGTATCGGTGTTATCCCTAAGTTTAGCCCATATGGTGTAATGGGATATATATTGAGGAGCATCCAATCAGGCAACTGCATCGGTGATATCTCTAAGTTTAGCACATATGTTGTAATGGGATATATGCTGAGGAGCATCCAATCAGGCAACTGTATTGATGTTATCTCTAAGTTTAGCCCATATGGTGTAATGGGATGTATGTTGAAGTGAATCAAATCAGGCTACTGTATTGCTGATATCTCTAAGTTAAGCACATATGGTGTAATGGGATATATGCTGAGGAGCATCCAATCAGGCAACTGTATTGATGTTATCTCTAAGTTTAGCCCATATGGTGTAATGGGATGTATGTTGAAGTGAATCAAATCAGGCTACTGTATTGCTGATATCTCTAAGTTAAGCACATATGGTGTAATGGGATATATGCTGAGGAGCATCCAATCAGGCAACTGTATTGATGTTATCTCTAAGTTTAGCCCATATGGTGTAACAGGATATATGTTGAAGTGAATCAAATCAGGCTACTGTATTGCTGATATCTCTAAGTTAAGCACATATGGTGTAATGGGATATATGTTGAGGAGCATCAAATCTGGCAACTGTATTGGGGATATCTCTAAGTTTAGCCCATATGGTGTAATGGGATATATGTTGAGGAGCATCAAATCAGGCTACTGTATTGGTGATATCTCTAAGTTTAGCCCATATGGTGTAACAGGATATATGTTGAAGTGAATCAAATCAGGTTACTGTATTGGTGATATCTCTAAGTTAAGCACATATGGTGTAATGGGATATATGTTGAGGAGCATCAAATCAGGCAACTGTATCGGTGATATCTCTAAGTTTAGCACATATGGTGTAATGGGATATATGTTGAGGAGCATCAAATCTGGCAACTGTATTGGGGATATCTCTAAGTTTAGCCCATATGGTGTAATGGGATATATGCTGAGGAGAATCAAATCAGGCAACTGTATCGGTGATATCTCTAAGTTTAGCCAACATGGTGTAATGGGATATATGCTGAGGAGCATCCAATCAGGCAACTGTATCGGTGATATCTCTAAGTGTAGCCCATATGGTGTAATGGGATATATATTGAGGAGCATCCAATCAGGCAACTGTATCGGTGATATCTCTAAGTTTAGCCAACATGGTGTAATGGGATATATATTGAGGAGCGTCCAATCAGGCAACTGTATCGGTGATATCTCTAAGTTTAGCCAACATGGTGTAATGGGATATATGCTGAGGAGCATCCAATCAGGCAACTGTATCGGTGATATCTCTAAGTTTAGCCCATTTGATTTAATGGGATATATGCTGAGGAGCATCAAATCAGGCAACTGTATCGGTGATATCTTCAGGAGGGTACCCACAATAGTTATATCACAATTTGACAATAACTGTATCAATGATGATGTTTTATCTTATCTGGGAATAGAAGCCATTTCCCTATTGTACACAATAGCTGATGCAAGATGGTTAATAAAGGGTAAAGGGGATAGATAGCCATAGCTAACAAATGTGTCAGCAATTCCAGAAAATAATATTTTTCTTTTGTAAAAAGTAGCTAGTACTTGTTTATAAACAGTGGATGGGGTAGGGGAGGGAGAGATGTGGTGAATTGTGGGTGAATGGGGGGGGGGGTTAGGTTAAATTGGAGGCAAAATCACGCAGTGCCCAAAGCGAGAACAAAAACTTTCTTCATTTCCAATAGTTTAGCAGTTACAGAATAATTAATCAAGGCACTTGTTTTGCTAACTTAGATCTCAACAGTGCTTGGCTGTGTTTATTCCTGATAAGTTTGATTCATGGATACCTGTCCAAACAATATCATTTCAGAAGTGATGAATATGTTTGGTAAAACTAGACACAGGGATGACTGCTCTTTCAACACTTTACAAAACATTTCACATTCAACATCAGAAATTCATTGTCCCGTCCTCGTTAACCTTGGGAAAAACGAGAGAAAAGATTGTATCGGTGTTTTGTTGTTTATTTACAATTTCAAAAAAAAAACTTGACAGTGTGGTTCATGATTATGCTTGGCCCGAAGGTGAGACAACACTATTACAGAAACCTTTGTTAACTGTGTACAACCTGCTCAGCGACATTATTTGCATATTTAAATTATATAAATAACATTAAGGCATTCTGTGGTACGGTTGATCATGGTTAAAACTCGAAAGGAAGTTGAAAGGAAAAAAAAATAGCGGTCTCACCGCTGTGTATGTGGCACTGTTAAGTTATAAATTAACATATAGTACACTTTGTAACAGATTCACTATCTAAACTTTCACCTTTTTTTGCAGAACATACATGAGCCCCCTTAGACTAGGTCTACAACTCTTTTGTGACAGATGTAGCTAGCCTAGCTGGGGCCTATCCTAATTTTGCATGTGAAATTCTGGACTAAAGTGGTTAGTGTCATCATGCAAATCCACTAACTACCAGATCCCCCCCCCCCCCCCCCCCCTCCAATACTATCAAATAAGTCAATAACTAGCTCTATAGGCAAGGCCGTATGTGCTTGAAAAGAGGGTGGAAGGTAGGAATGTTGGTCTGCCCCTTTTGCATATGCCATTTTTATGCAAATAATAAATAAGGTAGCTGAGTAAATAAACAGCTTGTGCAGTAATTGTGAGTTTAGTTTGAAGCACAACCAGCTCCTTAAATGTTTTTGAACTCCATCAGCATATTCTTATATTCATCCAAACCCTTTTATCAAAGCTGAATAAGACTTAATTAACAGAGTACATATTAGCTTCCATGCCACAGTCTACTGACATAACTGGATGGCTTAATCCAAAACAAAGAGTTTCTACTCAAAGACCAAACCAACCATATATTATACGATCACAACCTCCCGATAATTTAGCTTCCTCATCTATGTAAACTTCTCTTTCAAGCTGTTTCAATTCTTGTTATTGTATGATCTTGCCTTTCCATTTCAGATTTAATCCAACACATTTCCCCCTTGTCCATTGCATGTAATATACTAACAACAGCATAACTGGTTGGATGTCAAAGTCCTTACCACATGGCAGTTGTCTGCATCATCTATACATACTCAAACCGAGGAAAAGGTCAAACATGGTCTAGAAGATATTTCTCAATCTTTTCACTACTAAAACCATTTTTAACAACTTTGAGTTCCTTTGTCATAGTTAATATGTATGTTAAGTGTCAACAAGTGTACATAATCTGTGTTGATATCAAGAATTGCAACACTGTAAACATCTCATGGAGGGCATGGTCCACTGCAACAAAAAATGGACTTCCTTAGTTCTTTATCGACTTCACAATGAAATTGTGACTTGGTGCTTGACATGAGTCCACAAGACCAGTAACTTGACCTTCAATCAAAAGTATGACAACTGTCTGTTCGCCCCCCAAACTACAGTTAATCCTCATTTTTACTTCATTTATCATCTTCTTGAAAAAAATGTGCCTCGACATAAAATGACTTGCAACTTGACTTACCACTACATAACTTACGACTTGACTTCACATGCACAACATTGATTCGTTGAAAGCTCTGCCTTGTTCTTTTTTGATTTTTTAAAAACCTCCATTTTCAAATTCTCATAAATTCCTTCAGAATTTATTTTCCATTCTCTGTTTATTAACAAATTTCTTTGAATGTATTCAACATCCTCTCACGACTTGTCGTGGTTTCTCGTTTCTAACGTTTGTTTCCGTGGCGACTTCTTAATCACTTTCTCGCCGCTGTTTATCTCGTCCAATTTCTGTTTGTAGTTTTCCGCCTCTCGCTCCTTCAGTGCCAGCTGTTGTTTGAATTTTTCAGCCTCTCTCTTAGCCTCTTGAAGCTGTCTCTGTAATTGATCTTTATCTAAAGTCTCACCGATCGTCATCTACCAGGGACAAAAAACAAAAAAAGATGAAAGAAATCAAACACAAACAGCAGTCATGGCAAACAGTGTTGGCCCTTCTCAGGCCAACGAAAGAAAACAGTTGAAAAGATAGATTTGCAGTCATCACTCTACGATTTGCAGTTTTCCATGACGTGATAATAGGTATGGTCACATACAACGATGCAAGTTCAAAATCAACTGCAGATGAAATTCCAGCATAAAATGGAAATTTGTAAAAATGTGCAGGACCTTGAATAATGTGACATATTGCTCAGGTGTGAGGAGAGCTCTGTTATCAAGAAGACTGCAAGGAGATGCCTCCTATTTGATTAGAGACAACCTTTCTCATGGATCGATATTTGTTTTGTGGGCCGGTAGCATGGTCTGGCTTTCCCATGTTTGATTACTACCCTGAAGATTTGGCGAAAGGGACATTTGTAAAGTGAATGCTTTACCAGCATGGGTCCCCTGAGGCACAAAATATTACCAGGGCCTTCTCATATGGCTCTGTTTAAAAGGTTAGACAAGGTGGGATGGGGCCCGTCCTCTTTGTTTGTATTGCAGTAACACAGTTGACGTTTGTTGCCTGCGGGATTTGAAGATTCCTACCACTCCCCCATTGAAGGACCTACCACTCCCCCATTGAAGGACCTACCACTCCCCCATTGAAGGACTTACCAATCCCACATTGAAGGACCTACCACTCCCCCATTGAAGGACCTACCACTCCCCCATTGAAGGACCTACCACTCCCCCATTGAAGGACCTACCACTACCCATTGAAGGACCTACCACTCCCCCATTGAAGGACCTACCACTCCCCCATTGAAGGACCTACCAATCCCCCATTGAAGGACCTACCACTCCCCCATTGAAGGACCTACCAATCCCCCATTGAAGGACCTACCACTCCCCCATTGAAGGACCTACCACTCCCCCATTGAAGGACCTACCACTACCCATTGAAGGACCTACCACTCCCCCATTGAAGGACCTACCACTCCCCCATTGAAGGACCTACCAATCTCCCATTGAAGGACCTACCACTCCCCCATTGAAGGACCTACCAATCCCCCATTGAAGGACCTACCACTCCCCCCTTGAAGGACCTACCACTCCCCCATTGAAGGACCTACCACTTCCCCATTGAAGGACCTACCAATCCCCCATTGAAGGACCTACCACTCCCCCCTTGAAGGACATACCACTCCCCCCTTGAAGGACCTACCACTCCCCCATTGAAGGACCTACCACTCCCCCATTGAAGGACCTACCACTCCCCCATTGAAGGACCTACCACTCCCCCATTGAAGGACCTACCAATCCCCCATTGAAGGACCTACCACTCCCCCATTGAAGGACCTACCACTCCCCCATTGAAGGACCTACCAATCCCCCATTGAAGGACCTACCAATCCCCCATTGAAGGACCTACCACTCCCCCATTGAAGGACCTACCACTCCCCCATTGAAGGACCTACCACTCCCCCATTGAAGGACCTACCACTACCCCATTGAAGGACCTACCACTCCCCCATTGCAGGACCTACCACTCCCCCATTGAAGGACCTACCAATCCCCCATTGAAGGACCTACCAATCCCCCATTGAAGGACCTACCCAATCCCCCATTGAAGGACCTACCACTCCCCCATTGAAGGACCTACAACTCCCCCATTGAAGGACCTACCACTCCCCCATTGAAGGACCTACCACTCCCCCATTGAAGGACCTACCACTCCCCCATTGAAGGACCTACCAATCCCCCATTGAAGGACCTACCACTCCCCCCTTGAAGGACCTACCTCACCATCTGCACAGACGATTGTGAGCGTTTCATGGTCGCCCGAAGAGCCAGCCATGAAGTTCATACGGTCACCATCTTCTTTAGCTTCGTGGAAATTGGCTTGGCTGTATGCGACCAGGCTGTCTACTTTCCTCTGCGCAAAGATCGAGAGAATGCCTATCGTTGATACAATATTCCAGAAAGTGACACAAGTTTTGCATAAGTTTTACAACTACTAGGTATACTATCTAGGTCATATACTGATCAAATGGAGAAACTTTGAAAGATTATACAATTTGTTGGCCTACTTCAGATATTTGTAATGTCGTGTTAAACATATTTTGCAGTAAGAGTAAACAATGTAAAGTAGTTTTGTAAGTAGCGATGGCTCTGAAGAGCATCCAGACTGACTCGTGTGTTTGCTAGACTACATAGTCCAGCCGTTTGGTTCTAAGAACATTCAACTGTTTCTGGGGTACATTAACAAAATGTAAGTGTAACCTCAACAGATGAAAGTTGCAACGAATTTCCTAAAAATATACAAATTTTCTACAATTTCTCTCCTTGGTTAATATCCTCTCAGCAGCCTGTATGAGACGAGACATGAAGTTTCCGCAACACCCATTGGAGCGACGACAAACCTTTTTACGAGGTGATGCTGCTTTATCTAACGTCTCTGCCTTGCCCGTCTCTTCTGATTTCATCTCAAGGGAAGGTTGTTCTTCTTTCATCTGTAGAGTGGATCCGTCATTGTTTCTGATGCCCAGGGCGAGCTTCCCTGCATCAGTCAAGATCAGAGTTTGGGATCCATGTGCTAAGGATCCATCAATCCAGGATATATGGGAACCTGCATAGGGAACAGCAATCAAAAAACTACCTCTATCAGAGGATGTTAAAAACATCTTTAACTGCAAGAGGACTGATATCTGAGAGGGGGGGGGAGATTTTCAAGGGGAAGGGCAAAGACTTTGAGGTGCTGTGGGACATGTGACTTTTATTTGCGAGGGCATACCACAAAATAACTCAAAATTTCCCGTTTACCAAGCAAATGTAATAGTCAAGCACCAGTTATAGTAATCCACCTGCATTTTTTCCCTTTTGAATTGTTTCAACAAAATGGCACTTGTAGATTTAAAAAAAAAAAAAATGTCACTTTTGAATGTTTAATACAATGGAAAAAGGGTAATTTTCATTAAACAGAGTACTCTAGGTTTGTCACAAAAGTGAGAGACATATGCCACCCCCCCTTAAAACCCAGCCCCTCCTCTTTACCACCTTATGCCAACCTGACTACGGCAGGTAAGTGAAAAAGTGTCCCTAAGATCTTACAAGTTACATGCAAATAACAGGCATTCTTTTTACAGCTACAATACCATACTTGACAAGATTTTAATGCCAGTTACTTGCAACCAATTACAAGGATCCTCAATACAGAGATTACCAACCGCTGGGGCTCTTTAACGGAGTCGATGCCTCAGCCAGGGCAGCTAGGGTTGCCAGCACCGACGTAGAACTTCCAGCATTTTGTGTGAAGACGCCTGCAATGTTAAAAAAGTTTAAAGGCAGAGATACACTCAAAGGGTTTTCTTGGATTTTTGTCAAGTAAACAGGAAGTTGATAGTACAATTACAAAAGAGCAAGTGAATCTTACTTCCTGAAAAGTATGTGCTATGATAACACAGCTTTTACTAAAATGATTAATAATGCTTCTTTTGGCTCACAAAATATACAAGCCACTTTTCAGGTGTGTCTTTTAGCCAAACTGTTTGTACTTTGTGGGGGAGGAAGGGGGGGGGGGATGTGGATGATTGTTAAGCAATGATATTACTTTCTTAATCTGCTAGAGACAACTCATATACAGACATTTATAGCATAATAGTTGATTACAAAAGAATGTTTAGAGAGGAACATCAAAGTGGCTGAAATCATCAGTTCCCTTACTGATAGAAGAGAATGCAGTTAACATACAACTGATATTTTCAGATTATGGGGACTTGTAAAAAACGGCTAAGGGGGGGGGGGGGGAAGTGTAGACAATGATCCCACCTCCTTCAACAAACAACTCACTTTTGTTGACTGTGATTGTTTCCACTGGCTGGATGTTAGCCAGTGATATCTCGGTGGCTTGGTCCAGGTTGCTGTGGGTGGATCCAGATGTTCCTAGTAACACTTGGGTGTTAGCTAGGTCACCATCGGGAACAACAATCTGGGATTGCTGTGTTGACAGAGCAAAATTTAAAAAGCAAAAATTCACTCAGGTAAGGCTTTGACTTTGGATAGCCTTTTATTTGGTTACAGACATTGTGTAGCAAACATCTAAATCCAAAGGCTAAAATGTTATCTTAACAGTTGTGTGAGGTATAAAAACATTGTATGTTCTGATGCATGTTTTATTATGATGTATGTAAATAATATAAATCTATATAGTTCAAAGTACATTTGGAGTAGATCTATAGAGCTCTGTGTCATCGATGCAACATAACCAATCAGGGGTATTAAGCCGCTGACAAACTCCTTAGCAAAACAAACCCCCCTCCCCCTCCCCCCCCAAAGATCTCTATTCTGTCGGGAGCTACCCCAAGACTTGAAACTGAAAAAAACAGAACTGTAGAGTACCTAAATTTTGTGATAATGATTAATAACACAAATTTTTTCTAACCAGGTGTTAACTATGACATGTTTCCAATTCGTCAATGATAGGCCAACCTTCATCATGACAGCAAATGTTAACAATATATAAATTTATATAAATATATATATGAATATATATATAAATATATATATGAATAAAAATTCCATAAAATGAAGATTTACCTTTTCTCTCAACAGACGAATCATGTCCTGGTTACCTTTGTCCGATGCTATTGCCAGGGGTGTTTTCTCAAACTGGAAAAAATGGAAAATAAGGTAAATACTCAAATTGGCAACAGAATGTCAAGAAAATTTGTTTGTTTTTTTACCCCAAAGATGGTAAATTGATACTAGAGTGACTTTGCTGCCTAACGGGCAATCAACTTATTTTCAACAACCTGTTCTTTGATCTGCCTCAATAGTACACAGACAAGAAGAATAGCTAGTCTATAGTTAATAACAGTGATAACACTATCTGCTACTATTATTATCAGGACGCTTAATGTTTATTACACTAAGTCACTCCAACACGTTGCATAGCCCCTGTAACCAGAATCAAATATAGAGAGATTTTGGCCCTGAAACTGAGATACAGGCACCATGTTGTTACCCTACAATGCGTACAGTATATTCTCTCTGTATCTCTCTGTATATATGGCTCTGCCTGTTACTAACCTCTCATGCACCTTACCTCATTCTAACCTTCTATAATCAATTCCAATTATTTATCTCCACAGGGCACTGGTAATGGATTAAATGTTAAACCTGTGCAGGCAGGTTTTGAACTGTTTGACTGCTTAGATCGGACTGAAAATTTTTATAAGCTACTTTTCATCGTTCATCATTGTAAAACATTTATCACAAACCCTCATTCAAAATTGAACAAATTATATTTTTAAGATACACGTGATGAACGAGATCAAATAAAAAAAAACAATAAATAAAACTCTAGGACGAAATAGGATAGTCCACAAATCTTTGTTCCTTATAATGTTCCTATAATAGCACAAAATTGAAACTGCAACTCAAGAATGGTGCTAACACCACCGTTACTCAAAATGCCTGCACAAAGGTTAGAATGACGCATCAGATATGTGCAAGAAGTGTACAACATACTCACTTTGTTAACACAGTCAAGAGCAGCACCATGCTTGATCAAGTATTTCACGATTGCGATGTGATCTCTTTCCACAGCCCAATGAAGAGGGGTCATTTTCAGCTGAGTAATAACAAAGAAAATAAACATCAACATATTTAAGGAATTCTTTAAAGTTTAGACACCTAGTTTATGGCACTTTGTGGAAAACCATTACTTTAACCAAATATGTACATACTTCTATATTAATAAAACATGCTGAGATAGATGGATGAACTTAAGTTGAGAAGATTAGAGCATAATCTGAAAAAAACGAAAAACTTAAAAAGCAAATATTACATCTACTTTTGTGCCGTGTTACTCAATTTCAAACCAGCAGTTCAAGTTTAAATTAAACCAACAGGTGGAGATGTTTGATTTTTGCTGTTTGCATTTTTTTAAATGCCACTTTCAATGTGCTGATTGATACATTAAGTACCTAGCAAAAGAGGGAAAAACAGGACATAAACTGTAAAAAAAGATTATGAACATCTCTGCAGTCTGTCATTATATGCTTACCATATCTGTAGCATTTATACTTGCTTCATGTCTTAATAACATCTCTACCATGTGTAAATGTCCCTTCATACAGCTGACATGAAGAGGTGTTTGATCCACTTTGGTGCGAGCATCTCGGCTTATCCCAGCTCGGACCAGGACCTCTGCGGTACTTCGATGGCCACCTTTGCAAGCGAGGTGTAACGGAGATGTGCCAAGCTTTTCAAAGAGAGAGATACATGCATATATATGGTTTACTCGGGGGGGGGGGGGGGGGAAACAAACGTGGCAACTTTAAATAGCTGAATATTACGATACATTTAGGCCCAAAGTGCAGTATAAGACTAGACATAATTAATCAGTATTTCGACTGAAATATTTTCACTGGGCATTCAAAGCTTAATATATAACAGCTCTACATCATATATTTTGGCACACAATATTTCACCGATCTCGATATCTGCGCTCATCCCCTTTCTGTCGAGTGAAAATAGTTTCTAACCTGGAAAAAAAAATGAAAGAAGCCAAACAATGGATAAATTTTAAATTTTAAAATCAGCTCACCCAGTCTGTGGTGAAAGGAGCTCCACTTGACATGAGGAAAGTGACTTCCGATTCATTTCCATCTTTGGCAGCGTCTAGAAGACGCCGGGCAAGATCGACCAGGGACATTGTAAAGGCTTAGCAGACTTTCCTGCAAAAGCCACCTGGAAGTAAGTGAAAAGCATATATCTTAAAGGAGAAGCCAACCCTACATTCAGTACATGCATATGACAAAGCAATCAATTATAAAAATGTTACAACAAAACAGCATCATCAGATCTTGTTTTGTTTTCGAGATATGGCTATTTGTTTGCCAGTTGCAAAAATGATGACTTGTAGTAAGTCTGTTATGATGTCATAGAGCCAAAACAACTAGGACATTTGCTATGTCACTCTTTATAATCTGCCTCAATTATTTCATACTGTCATGCAGTCGAAATTGTGAAGTTTCTTGCAATTCTGTCGAAATCATTTGTTTTCAAAGTCGTAAAGTTTGAAAAACAGTGAGCCAGCCCATATAGTTTCATGATCTATAAATTGAAAAATTGATTAAAGGATACAATAAAAGAAGATTGCAACTTGGCCCTATTGTGGCTCTGTGTGACATAACAGACTTGCTTCAAGTTTTTATCTTGTATTATTTAAATCATTTATCTTGATAACCAAAGAAAATTTCTCGTCATTTATCTTTAAAATCTTCATTATTAGAAGAGAACTTTGATTTAGGGTTTCTTTATCCTTCATCTTAATAGAGAATTCATCATTAGGAATTCATGAGAAATTCCTCATTATTTTGTGGGTTGATGTCGAATGGGGTGCCTTTGCCTCCCTCAGTATTTGAGAAAGTGGTAAGATGCTGGGGCATACACTCTCGTCCGTCAGATTGAGACATTAAATGGCGGTCCCAGGAGCAGGAATGGGAGCGAATTTACACCCCGGCCTCGTTATCCTCTGAACACTTATCAAAAAGAGAAGGCTTGAAATAAGCCGATGTTTATATCCATGATCTAACAACAGATATAGGGTCTCAAATAAGCTACTGTAACTGTAAGGCTTCCTGATCCTTGGGTCTCTGAACTAATTATAGGTTTGACCTATTAATGATAGCATATAGCCTTATACTTATAGGTAATTACAATATTTTGTATTGCAATGAGTGTTTGACTGAAATTTGTGTTAATGTGTGAGTGATACATACATGCTACTGCTGTATGTCAAGCATATCAATTGACAATTAGCGAAGTGTTAATCTAGGTAGGTCTGACTTAGCCTGTCATTTGCAGTACTAGGTCTAGCCTAGTACTACTCTGCACAGTACCAGTAACTTATGGCAGGTGAAGTATAGTAACGCCTAAGTTATAACTATAAGTCCTAACGTTAGTGTCATGACTATAGCAACTTAACATGAGCCGTCTGACGGTGTTCAATATTACTTAAGGCCTCAGAAGTAGAACTACGCTATCCTAGGCCTAGCTTCGAATACAAGACTACTATTAATATTGCGTTGTACATTAGCCAAAGCCCATATGTTGGCGTAAGTCAAATCGACTACACATCGTCTAGTCCACAAAGTTTCCATTTTCTGCAAGTTAAAGACACCTATTTCAGGCACACTACAACTAGTATTGGTCCTGTGGATTATTTTGGAGCGAGTCGTACACTCTCTCAGTGAATGTTTACGGAAGTGATGCAAAGGCACAGGAAGACGTGGTCCAACTTCCTGTGAGAAGTGGAAAGTGATCCGGAAGCAAAATGGCTGAACGTAAAAGCGACAGGAACCGGAATGACGTACCTTCAGTCTTTACTCCAGATTTCACTCTATAACTACAAGATTTCGACTCGCAAACTTATGATGGATGAAGTTGTTGCTTTGCACTAGGAAATCATGAAATTTAGGGACCTTTTGGTAATAATTATACGAACAACCTACGATCAGGTGGGGAGGTGTGTTTTAAACTCAGTCAGATATCAAGCATGCATAGCATTCTAGATCTGATTTTGATAATACATATTAGTGTACTATAACAACTGGCCTACACATGAACAAGTGAACACACTTCTATGGAGTGCCAATGAAGACAAAATGTGTTTAACAAACTAGAAAGGTCTATATCAGGGTTGTCCAACCTTTTGCAGAGGAGGGCCACATGGAATGATTATGATGAAGGAGGGGCCGCATGAACCCTACGCTCGATTTTTCGATTTTTGCCCGAAGCCCAAGGCAACAAAATGTGAGCACTGCGCGCGGAGCTCACTGATTTATTTTCCTTCCTGATAAAGCAGATGAATAAAGTCCAGCCGCCCCACCCCCCCCCCTCCCCTCCGCTGAGAGAGTGTCACACAAACTGGCCTGTATGCAGTTTTTTGGACCCAGAAGGTTCGAATGATTGATTATATAGCTTCAAATTGTTATCAATAAATCTGCTCTCTAAAATTTCGCACCGTAGAGCATCTCTGGCGGGCCGGACGCAACCCTGCGGCGGGCCGGACTGTGGCCCGCGGGCAGTAGGTTGGACAACCCTGGTCTATATGTATGTGATGTTGGACGGCATATAGCTTTGACAGAATTGTATAAGCAGTGAAGATAGTCAAGGAAATTTCTGTTGCTTTATTTTCTATTTTTTTTAGTCTCGTAAGTTACCTATAGTTACTGTTAACTCTGGCTGCTTTTGTTTTTCATTTTTTTTCCATCGGGATCATTGTTCTGATAAGTACATTACTTGACCTGTTAGAGAGAGTGAATTAACCTATCGCTTTATCAAGTTTGCATTTATAAGGCTGCATATCTGTCCTTTAACTTCAAACAGTTCTTTTCTTTCCAACAACTAGAATACCAGGGCTTTCTCTTCTCTCATTCCTTTATGGGCTCGTACGGTACTCGTTTGTGACCTTTAATGTGAGTGGTATTCGTGATAGCAAGAAACGACGTAAACTAAATTCTTTCTTAAATAATCATAAGTACGATTTCATTTATTTACACGAGACACATTCTATCCCTTCGGACAATTCTATTTGTGCCAATGGGTGGGGAGGTAAATTTTTAAAGTATCTCATGGTTCAAACTGCAGTAAAGGTATTGCAATTCTAATTAATCCGGTTTTTAATATGTCTGTGAACGATGCTATTCATGATACAGATGGGCGTTTCATAATTTTGAACCGGTTAAATATCTCGAGTTAGTTAAAATTAACGACCATAATATAGAAAACGTTTCCCTTTTTACTAAGCTTGAAAGTTACCTTAGTAAGCACGACTGGGATTCAATTGTATGGGGAGGTGACTTTAAAGGGTGTGAAGACTCGCGCAAAAAGAAACGTCTTATGCCGGTAATTTGACCTAGTTTCGAATGAGGTGTAACAGAAGTGTTAAACACCACCATCGATCCCAGAAAATACACACACAGCTTGCTACCAACAAAAAGGAGTTTAACCCCTGCTCGACCTCGCGAGAGGTCCTACGGGGATAATAGTATTGTTTTATAGAATAGACACTTTTTTTTTTCTTGGGAAAGTTGTCTATGTTCATTGATTTTTATATCGTTAAGTTAATACAGGATGGGCAGGTTATTGGCTGCCTTCTGACTATGCGCAGTGGGATTTTCGGTGGAGTGATCTATAAAAGGCAGCATGGGGTCCCGCAAGTTCATCACTTCGTCACTTCTTCGAATTAGGTAATTGACGGAGTCAGATCATTGTAATTTTGTTTTGTTTGTAAGAGAATCGACAGAGAAGAAATTATACCGATTCACTAATCAAATCCTGTCTCGTCAACTTGTTTTTGTGTGAACTATCAGTGTTTTCTTCTATCGCCCGTTCGAGACGTCTCCTGAAGAAGCGTAGAATACGGCATCAAGATATACTCCAGTACCTCTCTCTCTCTCTCTCTCGCGAGTCCCGATATAATATTACAGTAAGTTGGCCCGACGTTTCGATCCTAGCAGGATCTTCTTCATAGGCTAAAATGAGGCTTTAAGTAACAGTTTTGAATACGGAAAGGTTTTGGTTATTTGGGAAGTGAGTTAAATGCTACTTTGTATTTTCATTAGGAGTTTTTCGATCAATGGATCATTCTCTAGGTTGTTTTTATAAAGTTTGGTGTTAAATTCTACGAGTAGGTGAAAACAGATTTTGTGTTTCCTGCGCGGAGAACGTGAGAAGTAGCTATATATGAAGGGATTTTTAGGGCAAGTCGATAATCTGTGGTGTGGATTCTATTTAAAATTTGTTTATTGGGATTTGAAATGGTAAGCAAGGAGATGCTTCCGTAACTGAGAATTGGTTTTACTTTGGATTTGTAGATTTGGATAGTGGTTTTCGGAGGGAAATTATAATTGTGTGAGAGGATTTGGTTGTATTTAAGGTGGGACCAGCAGCGTCCTGCAGTTCTATTACAGTGTAGATTAAACGATAATTTACTATCAAAAGTGATACCGAGGAAGGTTGCATTGGGAGAGGCAGTGATTGAGGTGTTAAAAAGATTGATTTTGGAAATATGGTTACGGTATTTTGAGTTTTTAAAGGAGAAATTGACTAGGTTAGATTTTGAGGGGTTTATTTTTATTCTCCACATCGAGCACCAGTTTTCGAGATGTGTAATCACTGTTTTTTTGATATTTAATTCCGTCATACTTGCTACCGTCGGTAATTAAACACTAGTGTACATTCAGTACATACAGTTGCGGTCAATACCCACAGCACAGTATACAAACGATACAGCGTTAGACATCTCAGGTCCAGCTAAAGATAACAAGGTATCACGTTTCATTACTGTCTGCATTTTAGCGATATACGAACAAAACGTCAATTGCAAGCAACAGAAAGTTAACTTTTTCAGATGGCCGCACGCGGTTTGGGACGAGTCTTCAATGCCTTTAAGGTTGAACTGGATAGAATTGTAAACTAAAATAGGCTATTAATTGAAACTTGTACGATAGGACGCAAACTTTGCTGCCAGGAATCGTAGTACTCAGCGGGAAACTCACTAATACCAGGGAGTTGTTTCCATAACCATGGGCGGCGATCATGGGGGGGGGGGGCGGGGGGGGGGGGGGAAATGAAAATTGAATGAAATTGAAATGTTCGGAAACTGGGAATCCTGCAAAATTATCACGAATAGATTTTTTGTGATTATTAAAACGTAAGCGGAACCGTGAGCCTGTTTCACCTACATAATTGCCCTCTTTGCAAAGTACACAATAGAAAATGTAAATTACATTAATAGAATCACAAGAGAGGGAAGGGGGTCTTAGACTAAAGTCAACATTTGGAATCTTGACCACGGTGCCTGGGGTAATATGGGGGCATATTTGGCATCTAGGTTTACCGCAAGGAAAATTGCCTGCGGAGGTGGAAACCACCCCACCTACCAGTTTCCGAACATTTCAATCTTCATAGTCATTCTCTAAAAAACCTAAAATGTATTTTAATTGCCTCGAACTTCAAATCAACCACTGAACGTAAACGTAAAGAAATCGATTGGATCTTTCGTATTAAGTCTAACATCACCGGCCTCAACAAAGACTTGGGACCCCTTAACAACTATCAGTTCTACAAGCATATGTAATCCGTTCTTTGCTCCTTAATCCGCTTCCTGTATAGTCATGGTTTATTCGGTTTTAATTCCATCATTGCAACTTACACTTATCTAGCGTCATTCTTTCATTGTGTCACATTTTGTACTTTTCATTCGACTGCCAAGTATTGCTGACGAAGGTCCCAGGGGGACCGAAAATTCCAATATATTTTCTAAAACTTACTCCTTTTTTGTCAATTATGAGTCATATCTTATTTCTCTGGTTTTCTCTAATAATAATAATATATATATATATATAAACCAAATTTCATATATATATATATATATATATATATATATATATATATATAAACCAAATTTCATATATATATATATATATATATATATATATATATATATATATATATATATATATATATATATATATATATATAGTAGCCGTTTTAAGAGGTTTTAATATTTGTACACCAATAAATTAACTGTGTCTGAATTTTCGAAAATTCCTTGACCAACAGTCTTGATCATACTTCCCTCTACTCGTACAATTTTGACCGGTCTGTTAAGGGTTGAAGGTTTTTTTTCTATATTGGTTGTCCATAGATGAAATTTTGTGCAACATTATGGGTATGTTTTGAAGTGAATTTATTATTCAAATTCTGAACAAATAATGGGCTTAAAACCTTGAAAAGTAGGGCTGACTGGTATTGTGGGGCGTTACGTAGAATTACCTACAAAAGCAATGATCCACAGGAGATGCGATGAGGTCGAACATAATGTGTGACTAGAGAGAATCTTGAAAAAGGTTATGAATGAAAAAAACTATTGGGAAAAACTTGGTTCTCAGGCAAAAGTGTACATCTGGTTGGTCATTTTCAAGCCCGAGAAGTGCCTTTTCCGGTTATCTGGAGGGCTATCAAAACCAGAAATTTTCTTGTACGCTGCGCGCCAACTGATGGTGGCGCTCCGCTTAGATAGTAATTCGCCTGCTCCCAAGCAAATGTCCCCCCCCCCCCAATATTTGAAACAAATCGCCGCCCCTGTCCATAACAACTCCCTGCTAATACGTATATCCTGAATCTGCCTTCCATAACAACTCCCTGCTCCGAATGCATCTCTTCACGTTTATCTTAAGTTTGATTAATGATTATTATCACTGCGGATCTTTCTTCTCCTGTTTCGCCTCCGTAAGTTGACATTCCAACTGATTGAACACTTGCAATGTTATTAATCTGACCCAGAAGACCACGTGTGGGAAGACTGTGGTAATAGCAGTTCCAATCATTACATTGGAAACAGAAACTTGTTCTGTCTCTGTGCGGGGAAACCCGGTTCGCTTTAGTTTGCTATTTAGAGCACCCATGTGTGTGATTGGCACAGAATTCTAAATACGGCAGCGCGCCATGGTAGGTTTTCGACCTAAGCAAGAACTAGAGTTATAAACCAACCTCGATATTCTCGATAGATACCGAAGCCTGGGTAATGTTCGTTTCATTTTTGACAAGGCGCTGCATGAGTGGAATGCAGTGGCCGGGCTCTATCGTTTAGGACTGGGCAGTAGTTGAGGGTTTATGCATATCAGTGTACTTCAACCACTGATCTGTACACTAACAGATCAGTGACTTCAACACAGCCGATGGAAGAAACCAGGTCGATAGCTGTGAGGTTAAACTGCGGGGTTAGGTTCGCCGAGTTGTTGTTCGTTGAACTTTCTCAACGAAAGATTGGCACACTGTTTTTTTTTTAAACTTCGAAGCAAGGCAGAGTGACGTGTTAGGACTTGAAGAAACGCCGCATAGATGTGCTATGTATGCAGGTGGTTCTTAGAGCAGAATTAAGTTCTTATATTCTGCTGTATGAGCTTGGATATAGACAGAAATGCGCGGGATGAAGATTGATTGATGAAGAAATTATTCCGAAGTCACTGAGGGTAGGTTATTTACAGACAATATTGCGAAGCTACTGAACGACCATAGGAAGGACACACCGTGTGAAAGGTGAGTAGGTAACCTCAGGGGTGCATAGCGTGACGGCAGGCCGTTGGCGGGGTAGTTAATTGGAAGGAGAGGGGGAGACTAGTCTAAAGTATGCCGGGTTTATTTAGCGTAGTCAATAATGCCTATGAGTTTGAGATTAATTAAGTTGAAGCTCGAATCCAGCTGTAGCTATAGGCTTCCTGTGTACTGATCATACTCGAGAATGTTATTAGTGGGCATTTTTCTCATTTCCAAACAGACTAATGAACGTTAGTTCCAATAGAATCGGCTATTTATATATAGGCCTATATAGCTTATAAGCTATTGTCCAAGCCAATACAGCAGGTTAATTGGCCGTAAGATATACATTTGCGAGGCTGGTCACGTGAAATTTAGAAAAGGTAGGCCCTATATTTAGGTCAGGTCAACTAAAGAAAACTTGGATTGATCTGATGGTATAGCTTGGTTCCGTTACTGAAATAAATAGTTTTGACATTTAATCGTGGTATTTAAATACCAAGTTTAAATTTGGCAATAATTTAGGAATCCACCCCGCTGCACCTCCTATTTCACTAAATGAACTCACTACACGAATCACTATAGCTATGCCTGCTTGGTGGATCAATTGTAAGATATTTTGGACGATTCCTTGGAATTCTACCTCGCTCTTTCTTTTCTTACTGCTCTCTTTTCTGAAAGATCCGCCTACTGAATATTCATACAAGTCTTGTAAGTATACATACACTCATCTACAATCAACCCTCCTGTTCAGGTGAATTGGTGTTAATACCGTGGTCTTATGTAAATGGTAAGCATGGCTACATTACTGTTTGCAGATTTGCTATACAACTCGCCGTAGACGGCTAGAAAGCATGGATATCAGTGCCTCAAATTTAGAGTGCAGTCATGTGGTGTAGATTAAAGGCATTTAATGTTTTACTTATTTGTAATAACTGTATGGATGAGAAAGATCGGTTAACATAAATTAAAGTATATGTCATCAAGTTTAGTTTTAATGTTAACAATTTGTTGTGAAGTTCACACTTGAAATATAGAACTTTACAGATCGACGATTTTGAGGAATCACCAACCTTGGTTTTTGTATAGCGCCCTCTACTTGCAACATGAATATTCATTAGATGAATTCAGTACAATTTCGCTTATTTTTACAGCATAAACAAAATAACAAACGTCAATAGTGACATAAATGACTCT
The DNA here is from genome assembly GCF_037975245.1 of Apostichopus japonicus. Taxonomy (NCBI): domain Eukaryota; kingdom Metazoa; phylum Echinodermata; class Holothuroidea; order Aspidochirotida; family Stichopodidae; genus Apostichopus; species Apostichopus japonicus. The sequence goes on along the minus strand of NC_092564.1, from coordinate 23,499,383 downwards.
CTGTTTCATGATAATTCATATCTCATGTTTCGTTTGTTCTACAGATAGTAGTAAAGGCCTCGGAAGACAGAAATTTGCTTATTCAATCAACGAATGACGTCATCAGCGTGGCCATGTAAGTCTGTTGTCGACTCGACAAAGGACTACACGGAAAAGGATAACAGAGTCATATTTCTGAAAGATGATAATCTCATAGTTTTCCTTAAATGTATTACAAATAATTTTAAAGATCCGTTGAAAAAGTTGTAAAATTTGCAGAGATTGTGTCTGTCATTTATGAATAACCTGACGAATGATGAATAAAACCAAAAATTACACTACAACATATGTCACATTGTTACAGTGTTGTGCAGTATATATTACCACTACAACAGTACTCTAGACGTGCTCGCTTCGGCGGCACATATACTAAAATTGGAACGATACAGAGAAGATTAGCATGGCCCCTGCGCAAGGATGACACGCAAAATCGTGAAGCGTTCCATATTTTTCGCTTTGTTTTGCATGAATTTTTTCATTTTCGTACCAAAAACGACCATTTTCATCTTTTATGTTCAAACAAAATAGTATGAAGATTCTTGCTCATAAAGGAATGATGTAAAGCTTTGCTTATCATTTATTTACACGTTTCCATGACTATAGGCCTAAACCTTTCCAAATTTGGTCCCCTAACTTTCCCACCAACCTCTTCCCCTTCCACCCATCCCCGTCTTCGTTGAAATCCCAAACATGCCTGTCTATACAAATATTCTATTTGAATTTTGTAAAGCTTCGAAATGAATGAGCAGTGTTGTTGATTGTGTGTAAACCTTCGTGACTTAAATGTTGTCTCCCTCATTTTTAATGTTCACATCCGTACCTCTTGTGTGTACTCCTGTCCCTCCCTCTTGAATGATCTAAATACGTCGAAATTCTCTATAGCAGGGTTTCCATAACTTTATCCCCTCACGGAACCCCTGTGGATGTCAGAGTTGTCCACGCACCCCCAACTTTTCGAGACACGATGTGAGTCATTATTATACTATAATACGCATAACAGTGCTTCGTAAAAGATCAAGTTCATAGTGTAATATTGTACTGTCATGCACCAAAGTCATGCAGCCTGTGTCTGTTTCATAATTCAGTTATTTATCACATGAACGGTAGGCTACTACTATGGCAACATATGCGCATGGAACGCGAAAAGCGTTTGTCGATAGGTACGACTTTTGTTCAGTACTAAATTATATGATATATCAGATTTTATTTCAACAAAAAGTATTATAGACTCACAAAAACGTCTCATGAACCCACTGGGATGAACTCTCGCACCCCCTGGGGGTTCATGCACCCCAGTTACGTAGAAACCCTATAGAAGGGTCTCTACAGTTAGGGAACCCCTGCTCTATAGGGTCCACTCATTGTTGTTCATATGTTCATTGCTGTTCATACTTCGTTATTTTTGCAAATTGTACTATTGTAGTTGTAGGAAACAAATAACGAAACGTAACCTATAAATGGATAGAGCTCTTGACTGTATGCATTATATATCTTGTCCATGCCGTTTGTGATACTCTTTTTCTCGCGTGCAAACTGTCCACTGAGTCCGTTTCTGCCAACCACGAATGTGCTTGCCCACTGTATTTTACATGCCCGAGGATCTGTCCGATACAATCGAAAGGTTTGCCACGGGCATTCTCTGGACAGTACAGCAAAGAGATACGGGACAATATAACCTCGTGAAAAAGAAAGGTACACTAGGCTGCGCATACTAGGGTCTTAACAAGACTACCCTCCAGTAAGATTGCCGTTCATTTTTCGCCACTGCCCGATTTTTCACCTTTCAAGGTTATTAACCTGGATCGTTAGGCTGCGTGTATTACGTAATCAATTAGCGAATTGGCAAATGCAACGAGCGTTGAAAAGTCACTTGCACAGCTCAACTTTCCCGCGATCTACTGCGAGAGCCAACGTGCCCGTGGCAGGAAAAAAGTTGTAGCAGTGGTATTAAAGATTAAACAATTTCAAATGTTAGGCTTCGAAGCAGAATCGTTGAGAGCCAGATCGGGCCCGGGCCCAAATATTCCACCGGACCCCGATTTTGCACTAATCCTGTTTCTTAGCCTAAGTATATTATGAAAATGAAAAATCCAAATTCTCCCAGACCCTTTAATTTACCACGGGGCTGTTGCTCTATCTGACCCCCTTCCATCTGGCCAGGCCTACTTGGGAGCCTCTAACGACACCTGATTAAACCATTTCTTAATGAATTAGCATTATAACACACTCGCATGTTTCTTAGAGAAGTACATAATTATTGGTATAATGTCAAGTCGCGAATACGACAACTTCTCAATATTTTTGACGAGTCAGCTGAAGAGGTAAGCGTCCGTTTCGAAAGATATATTTATCACTTGCAACACTCTGAACTCGCTGCCGTCTTGCCCATCAGCCCCCCCCCCCCCCTACGATTAGACCCTCACCCGAAAAATACTGCATCATGCAATACCGTATTTCTTTAGGCAATGCAAACCCTCAATATAACTTGTCTTGAGAGATGGAAAAAACTGGAGGTCTAGGTGTCTTATTTGTGTATCGTCCAATGACGTAACACCATTGAAGAATACACACTAACGGATACTGTTCGAACGATATAGACCGGCAGCCCAGGGCACTTTGATCAAACGAACGAGGTACCAATATATGAGTATTGGAACATTTGTGGAAAAACCCAGTATATCCACAAGTGGATGTCTGCCGTGGTCGCTCTGCTGCATGTGGCCCCTGGGGCCGGTTAAAGGGGGCCCAAAAATGCATCTGATCAAACGAACGAGGTACCACTCGAAACCAATGTCAACTTAATGCATGAATGCCACATAGTACTGAATGGCCCTTGCCAGACAAATTTTCTGCTGCAAATTTTTGCCCAGGCCAGCAAATCCCAAAATATTTAGAGGCTTAGGTGAAAGTGTTATCTTTATTTTGCTTAGAGCAGCGAATGGCTAAATAAGATAAAACACTGGTCTTGTGTACAGTAACTCCAATTTATGCTGGAAACAATATAACCATGAGCTTGAAATGTCATGTTACAAGGCACATATATCCAATTCTTTAGACCCATATATAGGGCCACATTGGGCCACCTATTCTTTCTATCTGGTGGGACCTATGCAGAAGAAAATTTGTCTTGCATTGGCAGTTCTTTACTCTGTGGAAAGTACCTTTGCATTTAATATTGGTTTTGTGTAGTTCCAAACCGGTTTTGAGTGGTACCTTGCATATTTAATCTGGGTCAATGCTACGCTAACGGGCATTTGGGCCATATTTGGGGGCGTCTGGCGGGCCCTTAGCAGCAGAAAATTTGTCTGGCATGGGCCATTCAGTACTTTTTGGCATTCATGCATTAAGTTGACATTGGTTTCAGGTGGTACCTCGTTCGTTTGATCAAATGCATTTTTAGGGGCCCTTTTGGGGCGTCTGGCGGGCCCTTTGTAGCAGAAAATTTGTCTGGCATGATGATTTCCATAGTCTGTAAGATCAACCCGAACATTCCGAACCGGTTTTGAGTGGTACCTTGCATATTTAATCTGGGTCAATGTTACGCTAATGGGCATTTGGGCCATATTTGGGGGCGTCTGGCGGGCCCTTAGCAGCAGGAAATTTGTCTGGCATAGGCCATTCAGTACTTTGTGGCATTCATACATTAAGTTGACATTGGTTTCAAGTGGTACCTCGTTCGTTTGATCAGATGCATTTTTTTAGGGGCCCTTCTTGGACGTCTGGCGGGCCCTTTGCAGCAGAAAATTTGTCTGGCATGGGCCATTCAGTACTATGTGGCATTCATGCATTAAGTTGACATTGGTTTCGAGTGGTACCTCGTTCGTTTGATCAGATGCATTTTTGGGCCCCCTTTAACCGGCCCCAGGGGCCACATGCAGCAGAGCGACCACGGCAGACATCCACTTTTGGATATACTGGGTTTTTCCACAAATGTTCCAATACTCAGATATTGGTACCTCGTTCGTTTGATCAAAGTGCACTGGGCTGCCGGTCTAATACGGTCCGTTTTCCCATAGCGTGACGAATGATGGTTGGAACGATACGTGATAAGTGTGTTAGGCAATGGGATACATACGCACAGTGTGTATTTCCCTATGGCGTTACGTCATAGGAATATGTTACAATCAGGGCGCTTCTTCAGTTGTGCACTGTGACTTCTAATGTACGGAGTTCTGCAATAGACCATGGTGCCATCTGTTTATTAATTAACAATTTCCAAAAAAATGATGATTCATCGATTATGAAATTCAACAATTCATCATTTTGCGACAAAATTATGGATTATACGCTCATACAGTCCTCATTGTAACAATTTCAATGTTACAAAATGACGAATTTGTAGCTTTTGCTAAAATTTATAGCTTATAGCTAAAATGACGAATTTATAGCTTATAGCTAAAATGACGAATTTATAGCTCGTCAAATCAACGTGATGCAACAAAATTGTATTAAATAACGCTAGCATCGGAATTACCGGCGATGGAGGGGCGTTATGATTTGACCATTACCGTGACAACGATAAGTAACAACTATAGGATCGTAAACATTCATGACTATGATAACCATGCATAATTACGACGACGACGACGGTGTCCATGACCTTGAACATCATGATAACGATCAAAATGTCTAAGAGGATTACGTAACCTTGACGACCGCGGATACGACGTAACGATGGGACATGGCGATTAAAATGTCCTTGTCGATGATTGTGACGACCACCTGTTACGATGATAGTATCTGTCATTAACGATAAAGAAATATGATTAAAATGAAGTTCATATTGCCGATGACCGAGTGCATGACGGTGTCGATGGTATGTAATATCACGGTGAGGCGCTTAGACGATGTCGACGACAATCTTGATCACGACAAACCGTGACAACTGCGACCATGACGGAAGCAACGCAGTGGCGGCTACTGTTTTGGACGACGGCTCCATGTTGGGGACCGACGGCGCCTCACGGTGACCTCTCCACCTTTAATTAGGGGCGAACTGAAGATTTAATTTTCTACTGGTTCAGTGATCCGAGCGGCTACGTACGCTAGGCCCAAATGACACATTGGACCCCTCAGAATATACTACATCTTTCACGATCACTGAGAATGGGGAAAGGGCCTTTGGTGTCTCAACCTGGCGGCACATTGGAGGTCTCAAATGCATCGGATACGCTTGCGCGCTATTTTCGACCCAGTAACACGTCCAGCCAGCGAAATTATTTTTCCCACTTCGACGCGGCCATATTAGCATAATGGGCGTGGACTATCGGTCGTTGTTACGGCTTATTGGTCCACGTCACAGACTATGCAGTGATATCTCTCGGGTGTTTGTTTGAGAGCATGTCAGGGATTCTAGTACACGTACCAGTACAATAAATAGTATAGTACAGAGGGACATTGCTATTTAGGCATAGTTATAGCAGGGAGCTGCAACTCTAACAGTAACAGCTCCCTGGTTATAGTTAATACAGACGCAAGTGACAACTGTTTAATCAAATGGGTAAAATATTTCAAGTCCGTAACAATACCCAGTAGCGTACGTAAACTAATGACGAAAGCACGTAGGCTCCTTACTGCCGTTTAAAAGGGGGTTCATTTATAAATGAACAAATAATTTAGAATGATGGATAAAACAATATGGGGCACAATACAATACATGTATCTTTGTAGGTTTCTAGCATTGAAAGGTCAGTGGGCCTACCTGGTGTAATATGAAGTGTAATAATCAATACCACGGGAGGTTCATTTATAACTTTTCCAGACCCTGCTGTCACGGGAGGTTCTTCTCCAAACTTTTTCAGACACGGGAGGTTCATAACACATCTAATAAACAAACACAGTTTGATTTTGTGATGGAATTTACCTCAAGAGCTCCATAAGACCCGATTGACTGGGAGGAGCAGTCGCACATCATCATGGATCTCATGAAGTCATGTCTTAGGCCTGAGTATATTAGGCCTGAGTATATTAGCTCAGTATATTATTAAAGAGCTATACGTAAGAGCTCGAAGTCGAAGTCACAAACTTGCCGGCCTGTGACGTATTTCATAAGCCACGCCCATGTGGCCGCGTCGAAGTGGGAAAAATAATTTCGCGTCCAGCCAACCCCGACGGCAGCGCTTATACCATTAATTCGAACAAACGAGATTCAGTGATTTACAACTATACCAATATGTTTTAATCGAAAACGCTATACTTGTATGAAATTGTAACAGTGTAACCATCAGTATAATATATATAACGTTAGGCTACACAGGCCAGGTCTATAAGCCTTACCGTTATAGCGAGTAGTCTTACTTTTAGCCAGTGACGCAAAACCTTCAAATGCACACACTCACAGCTAGGCCTTTGAAAAACATAACAAAGAACCAAAATTCCAATCCTTTGCACAAATGATTGAATTTGTTTGAAACCAAATAAATCATAACAATCACAGACAATTTCATGCTAAAATAGTCAATGGTGGTTCCTATATTTCTTGTGATTTGCATGGCTTATAGCCCTTATCATTGTCTGCAAGCATTCTTGCATATAAAGTTTTCAATGAACACAAAGGATGTTGTTTCAATACAACTGTACAGTAAGTAAGTAACCATACAAATTGATTCTATGATGGTAACTTGTCTACGGCAAATTCACGCTTCAGAATTTGACAATATCTTTGTTGTTGCATATACTAGTTACAGCTTCCATCATTTGATTTTTGGGCACAAGCCAAGAATTGTCAGGGGGTCATTATAACTGAGTATTGTGCGTTCCTGTAGAGATACTTTAAAGTGCATGTTCTCATGGAGGACTGTAAGGACGCAAGTTTTACTGAGCGGACGTGTTAACTTTTAAATCTTGTAGACATTTTATGTGTATGACCAGGCGGGTAGGAAGCTTCCAAAGAGGGGGGGGGGGGCACAACATCAGAGGGGCACTTTCTCATTCCACAACAACCACTCGTTATGCTATAAACCGATACACACCGGCCATATCACTTAAATATATACGATATGTTAGTGTGTTATCAATACTATTTAGTGCCTTTCTCGGCCTTTTTGCTAAGATCATGTGTAGTATCTGTTCCCTTTCGAGGGGAATGGTGATGCACACCTGATGATGATCACACAGTCACAGTCCCGATGCAAGGGGACTGGTGTTGAGAGCGCGGATCAGTCGTTTGGTAGTTTGGTTTTCGTGCCCAGGTTCTTTCCTGGGCGACTTTTCCTTAATAAAACTATTTATTGAGATTGTTTATTGTTAACCGTACTACAAAAAGATAAGGGATGCCATTTTAAAAATAGCAGGTACAGACTAAAAATAAAATATTAAACTTAAAGGCTTAAGATATCCAAAGACAGTTCTTCATCAAAGGGGCATATTTTATTTGCCAGTAGGGCACATTTGCTACTTTGGAATAAAAAGTGGGGGCACGTGCCCCCCCCCCCCGGCCCCTACCCCCTGTGTGTGACACTTTCATGAATAATCATGTTGGGTTGCGGGAAATCTCTGGTATTGAAAAACAATTTCTGTAATCTTTTTCGATCCTTTCCAGAAACAGAGGGAAAGTCCAGGGTATACAGCATGTTACATTGCAGCAACAGAAACGAACATGTGGTATGCCCACATAAACAGTATAGTACTGCATACACGTTGTACTCCAGCTAGTTTGTCATTTGTGCATGCAACCGTCACGGTAAGGTAGAAAGCAAGCGTGCATGGTTGCGGCTGCCAGGGTCTGTAGTGTACGAAGTATACGTTACTTGACGTAACTATTAGTGCATAATATGTACAGTATCCTCATGCTGTCTTTATTAAGTAACAAAACGTGGTAACTGCAGGTCGTAGGAGTTTCCCTTCATTACGGAACGTACCAATATGTGATTTATTTCTTACGCTGTTTCTAATATGAATGGGGCAATACCAATAAGATACTATCACTTTTTGGGGGCAGATTTTCAATTTTAAAGTATAGGGCTTTCCGAGTTTTATTCGAAGTGTACTAGGATCAACCATATACACGAGTTTCATGGTGTTTATGAATGAATAGTAAAAAATTATAATTTTTCTCAATAAAACTCACATTATCAATACATATAACCTAATATAGCTTAATTACTACATAGCCTAGCCTGGTTTTACACTAGGTTAGTCTATAGGCCATTACAATAAATGCATATCACCACTGGCGGATCCAGGGCCTTTGTTTGGGAGGGGCCAAAGTGGCGTTAGAGTGATATGGGGAGGGTCTAAGGGGAGGGGGTGGAAAATTTTCTATTGCTGAATGCCTTCAGATCAGCGGCGTAACGATGAGTTCTGGGTGCCCCTGGGTCCAGGGAAGGAAGGGCCCCCCTGGCTGCTGCGGAGGATCAACCGATGTGCGCGGAGCGCACATCACGAACGCGGAGCGCGAAGTCCCAAAGGCGTGGGTCCAGGGCCCGCCTTAGGGCCCTGGAAGCTCTGTGGTTCTACAAGCTCTCTGGTGCAATCTAAGCCGTATATGGAACATTTTGTGGTGATTTTATCGACTGAGATTTGGGGGGAAATCTGCGTTCATAGACACATTTTTGGTCCGTCTTGTCTGTCATACTGGGAACATGAAAAAATGTGTTGCAAAGCTAGAATACATTAAGAGATTGAAAGGACAATAAGACCAAATGACCAATGTCCAATTAACATCAACATGTATATTTCCACCCGTGGCGTAACTCCTGTGGACAAATGGTATCCAAGTTCCCGAGAACTTGGAAAGGCTAGAGCTTGAATTTACTGAGCCTGGCCTTCTTGTCAGCAAACATATCGATTAGTCCGTCTATATCAAGTGACCAAGCCTCCTCGCTCTCGATGGAAAGGATAGCCAGCGAATCCAGCCGATCTTGAGAAATGGTTGAACGTAGGTAAGTCTTGATTAGCTTCAACTTGAGGCCTGTTCCCACGAACGCGGGCTTGCCTCTCTCTTGATCGACCTATCGAGGCTAGGGCAAGTTGATCCACTCTTTTACTCCGTGGGAACGGAGCAAGCCCGAGCTTGATTAAGCCCCTCATGAGAGGTGGGGTTAGGACAGCTAAGCCCGGGTAAACGTTAATCAATGTAAATAAACTATTGCCTTGGGGTGTAAAAGATACGATGGATTTTATCAGTTGTGGTTTCCGCCGCTTGCTTATTTCTGTATCGACATTAACTGTGTCTATTTTCATATTGGTTGTGCATGTGTACAATGGACCGATGCAGCGAAAATGAAGGAATTACATAAGGCATTGCTGAGTAGTACACAGTGTATAGCTGCCCGTGTATATCCGCATACATACAGTATAAAGTTTGAGTTGCTTTCTTGAAGATAACCGGAAAGGCCATTATTATTATTATTGTTATTATTATTATCGATATTTACCTGTACAATATGTCGCAAAAGTAGACAGAGCGAAGTATGTGGTCGGAAGATGAAATATTCGCATTGCTTGGCATTTGGTGCGACGAAAATAATATGTCGAAACTTGATGGGATATGCCGTATCGGGAAAGCCCCGGTAGAAAATAGCGTGTGTGCGCCGCTTGGATGATATATGTACGTGTCGAAAAGACTCACTGCATAGCTGTCGATCGATGCTCATATTCTCTATTGCAATAACCAGGTTCGAACGTTTTCCAAGGTTTTCCAAGCCTGCCGCTATGCCCGGAGTTAACTCGTTGAAACGCGGGTTCAAATTGCAGGGCTTATCTGCGGTTACAGTTTTTGCTCCACCTATCCTTGTTTGAAGCAAGACCGCGTTCGTGGGACCGGGGTATTTATATTAATTGGAGAATGATCTTTCTGCGGTCGCCACTGTGACTGGAAGTGTAATAAATAGGACCACAGCCGATAACAGCTTTGAGTAGGTACTAAGGTCACACAGAAAAATATTTCCATTGTCTCGTTTATAGTTTCTTTTCCAACGAAAACGTGCCGTTTCAAAAAGCCTGAAAAAAGAAAAAAAAAGGGTACCCCTCTTCTAAGTTCTGTAGATCAGTGCAGCGGGGGCCCCCTTTGGTCGGGGCCCCTGGGTTTGCCCCGTCCGAGCCCATAGGCGTTACGCCGCTGCCTCAGATGCGATTTGGTGCGACAAAAGTGTACAATGGTGATGTTAATTTACTTTTTTTTTAATTTTAAAAATGTTTCCCAGGTGTAATTTTCTAAAATATTTATAAAACAAAGTTGGGATCATCTTTCTCAATTTTTTTTATTTTTCATAGGGTTATAAATTTCTTACAACCAGCCTGTAACTGCAAAATGGTGATAAACTGTAAATCCTCATGCTCATACATTTAATTTTAAACCAGAAAACGTAAAGGTTTAGACTAGTCTACCACTGCTATTCCTCTCGATTTTTTTAATTTCCAATCATATGATTTAGAGGATGTTCGGAAACACTTTTTGGCTCACCTTTGGGGGGGGGGGGGGTCATGGCCCCCGTTGGCCCCCCCCTGGATCCGCCAGTGCATATCACATGCGAAAGCAATATTTTTTTCTTTCACTGTCAACAATCACTTGTATTAGCCATTTTCCCGAACATGTATGTATAGACCACTAGTGGTCTTTACATGTCCACTGTTTAGCCTAGGCCTAGTCTTTTTAAAAGCGAAGGGTATAGCTACGGTGTCTAAAGTGTGCTGAACCAAGGTTGTTTTTAGAAGTATAGTTGTTGTACTAATTTCGATCTGGAACAATTCCCTTTCACTTTGTACTTTGAATTTTGTCGGCGATTCCAAACTCTTGGATAAGAAAGTGTAAAACACAAATGATTAGCTGCCATATGCTATTGCATTTTACTACAAACTCAAATATTATTTACAGGTAGAATATTACATAATATACAAATAACGAATGCCGTAGTACACTCCTAAACGACATGTTCAATGATTGAATGTATCAATTACTTTCTCAAAGAATGAAGAAGATATTTATTTACTTCGAGATATGCGAATTTCTTTTCCAAATATTCTGTTTGTTTCTTTGTATCGTTTTTGAGAATAACTGTTGTTTTAATTGTTACTGACGTAAATGTAAACGTATATAAAATACGAAGCAAATTCGAATTAAAGTTTGAAATAGATTGTTCATTTGAAACGAAAGATATCAATAAATGTAGAAAAAAAAACTGAGTTGATTCGTAATGTGGGTAAAAATCAGTTTTACTTGTTAAAAAGTTCATGATACTGTGAAAAGTATAGAAATTGAAAGTAATACCAAAACAAATGACAAAATAAGCTAAAGTAAGAAAAACAAAAAACAAATATATATATATATAAATATATATATATATATATATATATATATATTATATATATATATATATATATATATATATATATATATATATATTATATATATATATATATATATATATATATATATATATATATATATATATATATATATATATATATATATATATATTCGAATATTTCTTATATACAGTGTTTTTTTAGTAGTTTAATAACTTCTGTGACATTTACTACAGTATTCTGGTACATTCTGTACTGCCACTCTGGATCGTAACAGCAAACCTTGCGAGGTGCTTCAGTCCTACTCAATATGGCTAATCTTTTCTCCTCGCTCAGATTGTTCAAATGAAACCGATATGATGGAGGCTCGATCGCATTGGACGCATTCATATTCCTCCAGGCGATGTATTTTATATTCAATTCTTCAAGATTCAACATCGTTTGGTACACTTGATAAAACTCTGGGTTTATTGCGTATGGGTACATTTCTACTACCACTGCATGACGTGGTAAAAACATCGCTAGAATCATTAGAGCTCCGTGCATACTGATTAATAATTCTGCGCAGGATACAATTCGAATAATTTCCATAATACTGTTGTCTTCCATACCAACGACTTGAATACTGATCTCAAATTCCTTTTCTATCGAGCTGGCAAGTTCATTTTGGTTTAAAATTTGCCGGGTGCGTTTCCTCGTGAATAAAACCCCGTACGATATCTGTGGACAAACGATATTAATGTTCATTTTCTCAATGAGATAATTTTTAAACTTTCTAAAATGTTCAGGGGTTACTTTCGGATCCAGAAGTGGTCCTTCATGTAACTCGTCCATACCCCATTGGTACCACATGGAGCTGTTAGACAATCCTATCGTTACATCCTCGAAGCAGACGACAGATTGGTCAGGTAAATGCTCATCGAAATCCAATTGTAAGATTGGCTCGTTTTGAGTAAAAACACGATAAATCGTCTCCGCATCTCCGATCAATCTGTTCCGAAACATGAGAATGAGAGTATAAGAAGGCTCGGCCGAGTGTGAAGAGTCTGAAAGATTCAAGGAAGAGAAAAGAGGCATCAAAACGTCGTGGATGTCGTGTGCAATATTGTCAGCAATACGACTCACCATGAAATATTTTCCTTTCTGGTAGTGCCTATATATGTGCTGTTCAATCTCCACGTCATGCTGGGGGAAATGAACATATCTGAACCGCATGTTCGCCCCTATAACTGCTGTCAAGCTAATTCGTCGTGATGCTCGTTCCACTGCTTCGTTGGTAAAAGTCAAATCACCACGATTTAGAAAGAATCTTTCGTATACGTTTGAATAACAAAGATTCCGAAAATTGCAAAATCTGTCCGTACGTTTAGAGTCACTTCCGTTTGGTCCAGAGCACCAGACGACTTCCCCTTGAGGTATTTTCATACTGTTATTAAAGTATTCTAAAGGTGCACCACTTCTTGCCGGCGGTCTCCCCTTGTATGCCATATCTCCCATGTTGATGACTTGGTGCCACAGAAATGCTAAACTACACACTTTGAACACGAATTGCAGAAAGCTGAATGTTTTATCCATTATAGTGATATTTCTAGTTTCAGGCACACTCCGTATATAACCAGGGAGTTGTTCCATAACAACTTCCTGATATAACACATGAATTAAAACATGGCCATATAGTTATAAACGATAGGCTACCCTGCATTGACCGACAGCTATAGTGCCCCGTTTCAGAGTTTAGTCAAGCATGAATACAAATAACTCGGTTTAGCCATTTACCAAGGTGGCGATTGTTACGGAAGCTTAAAAGTGCCATCAACATAATAAAACTTTGCACTAATAAGTCGACATTTTTCAATAAATTGTTTATATAACAGGATAATATCTTATCAAAAATCAAAAAATTGTTAAATTGCTCAGTTGCTTTAACTGAGCAATTGAAAATATTTCTGCAAAATGTTTACTCGACAACTTATCAGATCTCGTCAATTCAACAGCTTTCTGAAAAATGTTCAATTTTTCACTTCCTTCCAACTGAGTAATCGAACAATTTTCTGCAAAATGTTGAATTGACCACCCATAATATGTCGTCAATTCAACAATTTTCTGTAAACTGTTAAATTGACAACTTATTAGATCTCGTAAATTCAACATTTCTCTCCAAATTTTTCAATTGTTCACTTCATTCCAACTGAGTAATTGAACAAATTTCTGCAAAATGTTGAATGGGCAACTTATGAGATCTCGTTAATTCAACATTTTTCTGCGAAATGTTAAATTGTTCACTTCATTCTAACGGTGCACAAGTTAAGCCGAATTAATACAACTTTGTAAGTTCTGGAGTTTAAGACAATGACCTCTGGTAAAACAATATTAGCAAACATGAAACAGCATCAGTGAAGGATAAATTGTCAAAACCATACACAATCTTGAAAACCTGAATCAAGTCACCACGTAACCTCCTAAGCTCCAGTGTGGTGAGATTCAGCAGCTGTAACCGCCTATAATAAGGAACACACTTTAAGAAACTAATCATCCTAGTAGCTTTCCTCTGGACCTTCTCGAGTACTTACTTATCCATGGCAAAGTATACGTTCCAAGCCTGCACAGCATACTCCAGATGAGGCCTAACCAACTGCAAAGCCTAACAACAGAATATATGTCCTCTTTCAGATAACTAAAGTTCCTCTAAGTTGATCATACCTAAAACCCTATTACCTCTTTATGTATGATAACCCTATGAGCATATACACTTTACTTAATTTTAATAGGCATCAATGGCGTACTCTCCTACCCTTAGGGGTGCTAGGCCTCCAAATATTTGCCTCCCCCAAAAACCGTGTCTAGAAAATGTCTGTTTTAATAGGCTCTGTCCCCCTCCCCCAACGCCGTTATATAAATTGTATAGAAAAAACTCCTGGATCGACTTTATAGGTATTTCAAGGATAAATTGTCAAAACCATACACAATCTTGAAAACCTGAATCAAGTCACCACGTAACCTCCTAAGCTCCAGTGAGCAGTACGGCAGGTCCGGCGAACGCCGGACCAATACTCAGGGCGACAAAAAAAAAGAACAAAAAGAAGAAAAGAAAGTAGGCTAGGACTAAGAAAAAAAAAATGGCAAAAAATAATCTGGGAGGTATATTTTTCAATAATTTTCAATAATGATGACGGCCAGTAGGCTAAATGTGACTACTCTGGCAGGTCTTGTTTTCAAGCTCGGGAAGTGCCATTTCCTGCAATCTGGGAGGCATTTTTGCAAAATTTTCTCCATTACGCTACGCGCCAACCATGGTGGCGCGTAGCGTAGTACCAAACGCCCCCCCCCCCGATAATTATGATAGATGGCCACATTCTGATCTGCCTTACCAATCCCAAATAGCTTCCGACGCCCCTGTATAGTAGCCTGCCAAGCTCCACGGATCGTATAGTCGTGAGCCACCAAAGAAAGATTATGGGCGTTCTTACCCAAAATGAATGTCGAACAATTTACTTACACCCTCCAAATTGCTTTACCCATTACCCCATATGAGCAGGTACCTTTTTCGCGATTACACTCTTTGACCGTCTGCTACAATTTCTGTGCTGTCTGCCTGTCAACTCTTAACTTGAACCATACTTCAGACTTGTCTTTTTGTCGCAAGCGAAATTTAGTTTTAATCTTGTCGGCAGAATAATTCTGTCATTATGAAGAAACTTGGACAGTTCATCGAGAAGAAGAAAGTTGAGAGTCGATTCAAGAAAGCCGGTGCAGGTCATAGTTTGCAAGAAGAGAGGAAAATGTAGAGTAATTGTTTTTAGCATTACGTTAGGACGTTAGCCCAACACTAACAGTTATGCCAATAGGCCTAGGCCTAGCCTTATTGTCGTTAGGCAAGCGCATAATTTAACTTTAAGTTAGACCTTCAGGCTGGCCAGGAATTCCGAGTTAGGTGATTATCAACAATTTTAGGAGGGGCACAATGCTTGTGTCCTGTAGGCCTAACTTTCGACATCACTGCAGTGCAGACATGGCGAACAAAGTTGTTTTGAAACCAAGTGAAGAACAGAAACACCCCATTTCCCAAGTTCAGTTCAGGTAATATATTTCGCATATACATATAGACATACAAAAACAGTGCAGTAATGGTAAATACAGGATACTAGAAAAAAACATAAAATGTTTATCAAAGCTAGTAACCCTAAAGAAAGATAGAAAATAACAGAGCAAAGTAAGAAAGAAAAACAAAATGTACAAAACAAATAGAGAGTGCTGGTATTTGCATAACTGCTTCTTAGAGTAATTTGGGAAATGCTTGCAGCTACTAATATTTTCAATAAAAGAGGTGCATTGAGCTAAGCCATGCTGCACATTTCAGGTCTAGGCCTGAGGTACTTTACCCAAATTTATTAGCTGATTTGTTTTTCATTATTCCTGAAGCTGTTCGATTTCTAGTATGGATTAAATTTTACACTTTTATAATGAAAAAGAAATTCAAGCAGCTAACAACCCCAAAATGGAGTGCCTGCAATAAGACAGTTGTTATTTAAATTGTTCTACTTGTTTTTTTTCTCCATTTGCTAGAAATTTTGATCTCATTGAGGTATATGTTGGAAAATACATGTCGTTTTAAGCTACGCCACTGAGTTAACTACCCACCCCTCCCCCCCCCCCCCAGCCAATGGAAAGAACCATTTATAAAACACTATATTCTCAATTATCCCTACTGTGACAATCAACAGCACATGACTATACACACAAACCAAGGCCTATTTACAACATGTTTTGACACACAATGAAGATGTATCATGTACAATAACCTTGTGTGTTTCAAGCCTTGTGAATGCATTCAATTAATATTACATTGTTAATCTCTCCAGCACTAGGGTTACCATACGTCCCGATTAATTATGATTGTCCAGTATTGGAAATGGAATCATACTGTCCTGTCTGCAAATTTAATTGTCCGGGTTTTCTAAAATATCTCTGTGATGTTCAAAAATATTATGTGATATTATATGCCACCATTTGGTACATAGGCCCTGTTAAAATCTCAATTCTTTGAACCCCTCTTCCAGAATACAGTGTCCCACTTTCCAATGCACGGAATATGGTAATCCTGTTTAGCTAGCACAAACTACAGGACTAACAGGCATCTTTTTTGATATATTTTTGTAGACCAGAGAGTGGCCCTTCAGCTGCCCCTGTGAGAGCTAATCCATCACAGAGCTCGCAACAAGCTGGCCAGAAAGCACTGGAAAGATTCGATCAAAAACAACAGTCGTCGAAACCAAAACGGAACTTCACTGTCCTGAAATCCCAAGGTAGTTCCAGAAATAAGATTGAATCATCAAATTTCAGTCACTGACTGTTTTTATTTGTTACATCAATGCTATGTGCCATGAAGCATGCATCGTGAATTTGAACAACCCTTAAATAGCACTGTAAATGTGTGCAATTACTCAATTGTGAAGAGTTTTCCAAGAGTGTCCACGTTGCTGCCTATACTCTCATTCTTTCTTTTTCTTACGGTAACTAAGACATTTTTTTAGGTGCATTCTTTGTTATAAGCGTGAAAATTACTGAAACAGGAGATTGCCATTAAGTAATACCTTACATATATTAAAAATATATTAAAAGTGATCATGCACATGTGTCAAATGTTACCTCCATCTTGTTTTACTTCTTTTATCGCTCCGCAGTGAAGCAAGAGGCCACAAATGAGGCACAGGCAGCAGCTGCCACCAGTGAACAGAAATCACATGTCCAGAATCAGGTAAACATTATTTCTAGACTTTTAGCATATTTGAAATTGCTATATTGGAAAGGGTATTCACATACCTGCTTTCTTGAACCCCAACCCCTTTTTACCCTTTACATAACAATCAGGGTTGAAGGTCATATGTGAGGAAACCGATGGCTATTTTCTTTAAGAGTCTAATGCAGATTACTTTTAATCAGTGAAAGCAGAACATATTCTAAGCATCCTTGTGAAATTTGCATGCAATTCCTAAGTATCGTTTTTGGTTGTAAGTTGACATGTAGAGTACCGAAAGTGAAGCAAACAGGTGTGATGACAAAGATACACAAATGTGTGTTAGGTTGTTTAAATTATTTCATATCTTCGTCCAATTATCTTCAAATTTGGAAGGCATCAACATCATATGGATACAGGGGCGTATCCAGGATTTTCCAATAGGGGGGGCGCCAGGCATGAATGATCGCCGTCCTGGGTGATGGGTCTAAGGGGAGGGGTGTACAATTTTTGCTTTCAAAGAAGGGCTGAAATGCAAAATGGTGTCATATGCATGGGCGGCGATCCGTACTTCCGAGTGGGGGGGGGGGGGGATATGACCTTGTTGACTATCTAAGCGTAGCGCCACCATGAGTTGGCGCGAAGCGTACAAGAAAATTTTGGGATTAACAAACCCTCTAGATGGCCGGAAACGGCACTTCCCGAGGTTTCCAAGCGGCATATACCCAACTTTAAAATAGGGATGTCATGTCCGAAATATCTCATAATCAGGATCCAAAATACTTTTTTTTTTAAATTTCGGGTGTTATTTTGGGAAAATTGCCCTTTCCAATCTTGTTTCAGGCGCAACGTTAGAATGTTCGAGAGCTCTGTTATATTATTCGATGAAGAAAATGGCCTCATGCAGGCTATTATAGGCCTATACACATGCAATACACAATTACACATAGTTACATTCCTAGGTACCGATTGCTAGGGCATCCAGGTGAAACGTGTATTAAGCATTACCCTGGTTACATGAGATTCTCAGCTGTTCGAGGGAACATGTACGTGTGTAGGCCTACTATAGGGCCTATATGAATACTATGAGGGTGCATATATGAACTATATCAATACCGTGGGCGCAATAATACATTTTGTTGTTATAGGGCCAATGAAGCCTACAGTCAACTATTTTTGCTTTATAAAGACGCTTTATTTGAAAAGATCGCACTGCGTTTATGGTAGGCGAGAAATGAAGCTAAAAAAGAGTCGTACATTAACGAAGATGCATAAATGTAGGCATGAAAATATTCTTATCCCTGGCATTTGGTGGGGGGCGGGGATATGGTGCATTACATCCCCTCCACCCATTTTCATGGGGGGATATATCCCCCCTCCACCCAGGATCGCCGCCCATGGCCATATGTGATCCATTTTTCGACCTTAATAATAAGCAACATTTCCAGTAAATATGGACACAAAATGCACAATTTAGTATGGCTGGCATGTCATTTAGTGTTTATAGTGATAATACAAACACAATTACCATCTATGTTTCTAAAACTATTATGCCGCCGAACTTCGCCAGAACCTTTTTTTGGCAAACAAAAAATAAAGCATACGGGAGGGGGGGGGGGGTTGAGCGATCACCGACATCTCACATAAAGGTCGTCATCAATTTTTTTTTTTTTTTTTTTTTGCTAAACTTTTTTTTTTTTGGTGACGGCCAATAGGGGGGGCGCGCGCCTGTTGCGCCCCCCCTGGATACGCCCCTGTGGATACACTACAGTCATTGAGTATTGATAACTTCACATCCCCTGAAGCATAGATGGAACCTTGTGTAATCCAAGGTTCAAGCTATATAGTGAAAAAAAAAAGTAAAGAAAAACAAACATTTTGCAGTCAGTGTGAAACAATGGCTTGTTTGCTTCACTTCAAATCTATCTATATCTCAGAAATGCAACGTAGGAATGGCTTGAAATTTCACCAGGTTGCTTAGTATGTCTTCTTTCATCTGAACTATCCTTTTTCAATTTTATATCCAAGAAATCTTTGTCCAAACATCAAGGTGGAAACCATGAGTGGAGCAACGGAAGGCTATTGTCTTCTACCCATTGTCTTCTGCCCTATTGTCTTCTATTGAGATTCTACCCCAGGGAGTCAGAATACTGCAAGAATGTTAAACCTATGAAACTAAATAATGAGGACGTATTTTAAGAAATGTCATTTAGTTGACCAGACCTTAACTTGACCTTTGCTCTTGACCTTTGACCTTGACTTATGACCTTTGCATCAAGTAGGTTTTGCTCATTTCACTATTCTCTCCACAGACAGATATCAATTATTCCCCTCCCTCCACCCAACCCCATGAAAAGAAAAAGGATCTATAAATATGAAGCTTAAGAATGGAGAAATTCTTATACAAAAGATAAAAACATTTTATGAAGCACTTTCACATGTTTCCTCCAGGGGTGCTATATTTTAATATAAAAATGCATGATTAAACTGGTAAGGAAAAAGAAAAGTAACACATGTGGGTCTCCATGTTTTTAAATGTCTGTTGTGACATGACAGTTAACATCTTAGCAACACATGATTTAACTGTCTATACACATCAAGTGACCTAATTCTTGCAAATGAAATAGTTAATAATTTAACAACTGTTTCATTACAACTGATTTTCTGTTTTTGTAGCAGCCTCCACCAACTCCTACCTTTTCGGACCAGGATGCCCCCATCTCTGTAGCTGGTGTCTTCTACCAGTGTCCTCTCTGTTCAACCACCGCCTCTCAGAGCGAATTGACTGCTCACATGGAAGTTTGTTTTGCAACTGTGAGTAAATTAAATTTAAAAGCGAATGGTAACGAACCATGAACCATCTTATTAGTGGTTATTCCTTGTGTGTAACAAGTGTATAGTGAAAGGGCGCCACTACGTTGTCGGAAGGAGACAACGGTTGCCAAGGCAACAGGGAGTAATTTTTTGTAGCAGTTTTGGAGGCTCTGTACCTATGTCTCTTTTTGAAAATACTATGTGCTCCTGTGTACAAAAATTGCTATACGTAGTTACACTTCACCATACTGCATGGTATTTTGTGATGAGGTAAAAGATAAATTATTCCCTGGACAGGGGCTAAGGATAAGTAATAATCCTCTATTTTGTGTATGCTCTGACAAAAATGAAACAGTTAGGACCAATTTAAATTGGGGGTCCCGGAAAATACTGTGAAAAAGGTCTTAAACTTACTGTACCACAATGTGTGAATTTTAAATTGATTGGGGTTTATTCCGAGACATGAAGAGGTACATTCCGGGTAAATATATGACCATCTATTCCTTCCACCGTTATGTAGAATTTTGCACACTGAAGCAGGAAGATGTGTTTCTTCCATTTCAGGTATGAGTGACCCTCACTAGGTGTTTGTTGATTGGGATCACAGTTTGTCAGTATATTGTCATAACACATATCATTCTGTGATATCATCCCATTATCTACTGTTGACATTCTATGAATCACCCTTAAAATACAGACATCTTACATGTCGATTTACATAACGGAAAAAGTCCTCACATAATCAGAGGTCTCTCCATCCCCCTCTCTCAGTTTGAGAACACTTTTTTTTTCAATACATACTTCCTTTTATATTAGGGATCGCATTTCCTTTTTGTTCTAATCTCTAAACCTAAGACTTGATTTTTGAATGTAACTGTAAGGTTAGGACAGTATGCTTACGACTCGTTCACCATTAGTGACTCAATGATGCAGAATAGATGTTTAGGTTGGTAAAGTTGTGTCTTAATAATTAATGATTGGTTTGTGCTATATGCGGGTGTAGAACAGATACTGCAATAATGTATAACCTTTCACAGTTCTTGCTAGTCTGGTGCCCAATGTTGCAAACTGCTTTCTCAAGAATGACCTGAAATGTTCAACTGTAGGCAGAATATTAGGCTTGATTATGCTATAGTTTCAAGAAAAAAGAAAAGCAATTGAGTATTTATATTAATGTTTCCACAGCTTTTGAGGTTTTTGAAGATATTCACCATTAAAATATGCTAAGAATGCTCCTTTAAGGCTTCAGAGATGTTGAGGTGGGCTTCATCAGTGCTGGCCTAAGTGTTGATGTTAACCCATTGTTTTGTAAATTCTGATAACTCAACCGAAACATATTATTTTAACTTTCATTTAAACTACAGAACTCCCTTAGATGACATTCAACACCATTTGTCCTTCACAAATTATGTAATAAACTGTAAAAATGTAATTTGAGGCCAAAAGTCTTATGCTTTACATTGAGTTTTGTGTTGCCAAAGAGGAAATGACCTAATATGGTCTGTTTATTAGACTAAGTAGTCCAGCCACTTCAGTTGATGATTCGCACTTGGTCATTTTTTCAAAAATTAAAAGTGTTGCTGTTTACAGACATCCAACCTGGCCTTATAACAGTGTATTTTAATGATCTATCAAGTTTTATTTTGTACTCTAAATTCATACTTTTAATTTTTTTTCCTAATTCTACTTTTCAGTTGGTTTCAGCAGATCCTTTGCAAGGGACTTGTACCATGATCAACTCAATAAACAGAGACTTTGATGCTTTAAAAATTGGAAAAGATATCTTATGCAAGTAAGTAGATGTGTGCTTTTAAAAGGATTGTCTGGTGGCCCAAAGAAGTTACCTTCAAAAATGATAAATAATTTTCTAAACATATTGTCAAAGTATGAGAACGCTAATGTTGCGTTTGACAGAGAAAAGATTTTTTAATCGTTAAGGATAGACATTTCAAATATGACTTGAACAGTACAGAACGTGACGTCAGCTATGCTAATGCAGATTGCATCATAACCCACGCTCTGAACAGTACCTACAGTAATCACCACAAAACCGCGTTTGTATACAGATTAATTTATTCCTCTATTTAATTATAGTTATATATAATAGGCAATCACATGTGCTTACATGTGAGAGTTTATTTGCTGCGGAAATGGGAGTGCTAACTTCAAGTTGCCTGTTTTGCCTATTTGCAAGCACTATGTCAATCACCATATTGAAGTGTTCGGACAAACAGTACTTTTGGTGAGAAACTGGTGAATTTGAAAACCAGATTTCTACAAGAAGAAAACGTCGAATGGGGACAATTTTTACATGGTTAGAAAGAGAAAAATAATAACTACAAGGACAATGTATCAAAATCTTCCACCAGACAATTCCTTTAAAATATCATTGACAATGTAAATCTCGTAGTCTGAGATTTTGTTTTCGTCGGTCACACATCCAAAAATTCACTCAATGCAGATATTAAATCGTTGAATTAAGTATATATTTAAAATCAGTTGCAGACGGTCATTCTGCAAATCTGATTTGATTTGATCTGGTTATCTGTTAATCTGATAATCTGATCTGTTATCTGGTGACTAAGTAAATATGCACAATTATAAGAAACGGTCGCGAATAAGGATAATGGAACTATTAATAAACAATAATGACAATAATCAATTACCTACAAGAATACATAACTTTACACAAAAACTAATAATCATGGATCAGATTTCTCAATGCAAATATCTTTAAACCCATTTGATTATGTGACGTAAAATAAAACTGTACCTTTCATACACAAAATCATTTTTAAATTACACATATATAATACGTTACGTCAAAGAGGTTTAAGGAAAAACAACTTACATGAAACTTTTGATTTTAATCCTATACAAAACAAATATACGTCACTCGTCATCAATCGTATCGTTACTGTGAATCAATTAATTAGTATAAACCAGAAGCAAACAGAATACAGGCTTATTCCAACCAAGGACGCAACTCACATGCACAACGATATGTGCAACAATGACGCACAATGCCAAACACAGTGTCACACGCATTGAAACAATTGGAAACTCATTTACAGACAGGTTCTGATCAATTTTTGTTTTATTATTATTCAAATGTTTGACCTTGTTGATTTCATCTAACAGCATAATTCCATAAACCCTTAACTGTTTACTTTATACCTCACTTTAAATTCATAACGAAAAGATATGAAAATTAAAAAAAAAACCATACAATCTTCATTAGTGTAATGTCAACGAGTTTGAATTTAACAGTTGAAGCCAGTATTCCATGTTGACTTTTTCAGGTATGTAGACAACATTTACAATCACCCTGGAGAAGATAAGTATCGTAAGATACGGATAGGGAACAAAGCCTTTCAAGAGAGGGTGGTTACATTAAAAGGAGGCATAGAGTTCCTCCAGGCAGTAGGATTTCAACAAAAGGAACTTCCACATCAAGGTATGGCCGCAGTACACATCCATTATATATCCAGGTTGGAATTATTCATGTTTTGAGTCTTTAAGAGATGTACTCTCACAGAGTAAAAGTTGAAAGTTTGCATTTTTTCAAAACTGCACTTCTTGAGATGGAATGCTATTTTATGTCACTCTGACCAAGTTATTTAATTATCCGATAAAATCGGATACCGTTTCCTTCTGAGATATCTTGCCGAATCATGTGGTAGTCGCTCCTCTTTAGTAAGTTATAAGGTTTAATATAAATATTGTGTCCCACAAATTTGAAGTAAGGTTTTGTTTCGTTTGCAAACCTTTATATCATTCGTGAAATCAATTCCTGGACTTTCATTAAATGGTCAAGTATGGCAAGATTGTAGTAGGTATAACACAAGATGTAAATTTTAGTGACCAAAAAAGCCAGGCATGGTTCAGCTATTTGATGCCCTTACTTCCACTACAAAAACATAATGAACATTGTAACATGTGACATCTTCTTTGCCCTTTCAAAATAATGAATGTGGAAGCTGAGACGTTTGGAAGACCTCCCAACAGACAATTAGTAGGCAAGTGGGGATAGATATGAAAAAAAAAAGAACTTTGGTTTGCAGCAGACAACATATATGATGCTTTTTAACTATTGTAGAGCTTCCCATAAGATCATGTCATTTAGTAGTCATATTGATTACAAATGCAAATTAGTGGCTTTGTTTGAAAGAGGTAATTTCATATCATTTTGGAACCCTAAGTACTTATATAGGTTATTAAGCAAGCAAGGAGACTATGAATAAAAAAGGAAATTTCATTGTCATTTCATAACGACAGATATAGAAATTTACATAAGATGAATTTCAATATCTTTCTCTATCTCTGCAAACTAGCTTTAAGCAGCAAACTGAATGAGAAAAGCCTGGAAATTTGGGATAGATGTTTCACTATTTTACTGAATATTGAAATTGATATTGTGTTGGGCAAGAAAAAATATAATTTTCTCTAAATGTAAGAAGAAGAGGACTTTGAGGTGGTAATTGACTTGGGAAGGAAATTTGCTTCTTTCATGACTTTTTATGGTAATCATTTATGCCAATTTTAGAACTCATGACAAAACACATCATCAATTGTAGTTAACTAGAGTAGCAACTCATGGCTGCTACTTGATAATGGAACTTTAATTGCAAATTTGTTTATTTCATGACTTTTTATGGTAATCATTTATGCAAAATATGCTGCAGAATTTTACAACCCAAGACAACAAACAACATTAATCATAGTTAATTAGAGTAGCAAATCATGGCTGCTACTTGATAATGGAACTTTAATTGCAAATTTGTTTCTTTCATGACTTTTTATGGTAATCATGTATGCAAATTAGGCTGCAGAATTTTACAACCCAAGACAAAAAAAACAACATTAATTATAGTTAATTTAGAGTAGCAAATCATGGCTGCTAAATGGATAATGGAACTTTTTAACTGTCAATCATCTCTGCAGATGCTACGGAATTATTTTGGGTTCTTCCCGAAGAATTTGCACAAGACATGGACAGACTCATCTCCTGTAAGACTAGTCTGGAATCCGGAGAAGCCATGAGACCGACTCTCTGGAGAGACTTGAAAATTTTAAAACCGGTGGAAGGGAATCGACGATTTCATTTACCAGATGAATTCTTCAGGATTACTTCAGAAGAGGTGAAGAGAGAGCAAGAAAGGAGGTGAGTTTACAAAACAAAAGAAGAGAAAAACAATTGGTTGTTTAACAGCCAGAGAAACTTTGATGTAGTGCCAGAAATAAATTTAACCAACATTTTTCATTGATCGCTAAAGAAGTTGCGCTTTGGGTCCCCTGTTTGTTGTGTGCATTTTCCTTTTTATCTCCCATATGCATTTCTATGTGTTGAGATGTTGTAGTGCTTGTTGGCAACATGCTTAGACTGCTGCCAGATCTCTTGGGCAATTCTTTGAAGTGTTGTCACTGGGTAGCACATGGAGTAGTTTACAAAAGATACTTATTGTTTATGTAGCCTAAAATCATGTCAGAGCCAAATTAATTATGAGAAATATCTCATACTGTAATATGAGATATTTTGGCCTTATTTTGGGATAAGGTTACATCTCATCTAAAGTTACGTTTCATCTCATCTAAGGTGACATCTCATCTAAGGTTACGTCTCATCACTTCTGAGGTTATGTCTCATCTAAGGTTACATCTCATCTCATCTAATGATCTAAGTTTACGTCGCATCTTATTTCATCTAAGGTCTCATCTCATCTAAGGTTACATCTCATATCATCTAAGGTTACCTGTCATCTCATCTGAGGTTACATCTCTTCTCATGTAAGGTTACATCTCATCTCATCAAAGGTTACGTCACATCTCATTTCATCTCAGGTCTCATATCAACTAAGGTGAAGTCTCTTCTCATCTAAGGCTACATCTCATATCATTTAAGGTTACGTCTGATCTCATTGTAGGTTTCGTCTCATCTCCTCTAAGGTTACATTTCATCTCATCTAAGGTTACATCGAAATGTCACTCTGTGACATCTATACCACTGACCCGACAGATGACCGACAGATGACTGACTTGACGATGGAGCTAAGGTTAAGTCTCATCTCATATCACCTAAGGTTATCTACAACAGCAACTGCTACAACAGTCTAGATATCTTTGATTTTACTTCTGAAAAGAAACTTGTTGCTTGAAACTGGCATCCATGATCCTACATAATATATAATACAACTGAAATCATACAAAGTTGCAATACCTGTCTTAACTGATACACTGGGCATCGCAGTACAAGCACATCAGAAGTAGTATTGAGATTCTGCAGCATTGCTGCTTTAGTCATCACACAACAAAATATTTTGGAATGCAAGATTCTGACAATGATAATTGTAAAGCTGACAATTGTTTAGACTATGTTTAAACATTTTTAAAGAACATTGAAAAAACAAAAATTAATTTCAAGTTTTAACCATCAAAGCTAAATCAATTTGAAAGTACTTTTGTTACTACTTTCTGTGTGAGTTTATTTGACTTGATTAGTTTGATTTCTGGTGTCAATCTCCATCATGCATTTTGGTAAGATGCACAGAAATCCCTCAACACTTTCTAGATCGCCGATTTTCTTCCCAACAGGAAAGAAATCGTGGAGAAGAGTGAACAATTAAGAACTAAAGCCATGAAATTAGCAGATGAGCAGAATGAGAAGAGGCAATACAGATACTCGCTTATCAGAGTACGATTCCCAGATGGATATGTCTTGCAAGGTAATTTATGGCACCCCTCCCCTCCCCACCCCCTCCCCTCTTGATGAAAGGAAAGGGAGAAAAAGCAAAATAGCCAAAACCTGGTTTCTCTTTATGTTCCTGCTTCCCTGCTCAGAGAGGAGATATATACCAATGGTATTGCTTGTGGACTTAAGTCTCCCCACCCATCGGCCCACTCCTGCCCATCCCTACCCATCACATCCCCTCTCCCTACCCACCCCATCTTTCCCTGACACCCTCCCACTCACCAACAGATAAGAAATTTTCAAATTGTTGATACATTTGGATGTGTGCAATTAGACAGAAAATACAACCATTGTCAGTGTTCATTACTTTTAAATCTTGAGACTTTATGTAAAATATATTTGAAATACTTACAGTAGTAAAGTTTAGCGCGCTGTACTGGATTTTGGAAGGTATTTCCAGTTGGAGCTTTAAGGTATAAAGCCAACAAAACAGTGACTCTTGTTTTGATCAAGGTAGCTTAGTTTGAAACCCGTATATTATTATAATAATGGTTAACAATACTGGTGAGAAACCTGTCATGGTTTTTATCTTCCATTACTGCCAAAACTAACAATATGTGTCCTTTTATTCATCATTTGGCTGTTAGCTAACAACTTCATTGGGAAAGTGAAAATTTTTGCGTTTTTGCATTTTTGCAATTACCTTTCAGGATGATAGTAGAATCCTAAATACACATTGAATAGTGTTTTCTAACTGGTTTTCTTTTCTTTTTAAGCATTTCTCCAATGTGTTTCCATCTGTATAACATTAAATCCCTCGTTCAAATCTCTATGCTGGCAGGTACATTCCATGCTCGGGACAGGTTCTCGGAGGTGATAGACTTTGTTCGGTCATGTCTAGTCAACGACTGGCAACCATTTGTACTCAGTGATCCCACAGGACCGTTATTAGCAAAAGAAAGGAACAGTTTACTCCAGTTAAAGTTGGTAAGTCATTTTCAGTTTCATGAACCAAAGTAACTACCATGACATCCAAGGGTGGATCATTACTTCCTGAAGGTCATACCATAAAATTGAAGAATTGTATTAATTATCACAACCCTTTTAGTTAAAAATATTGGTAAAGTATCTGGACTGCTTTGTATTTCCTGTTTGCCTATATATGTTGTACTCACCATTGCCATGCTGATTCTCGTCCATTTTTTTGGGTGTAATTTTTGGAAAGCTTTTGTGGGAATTTCCTCAATCTTTTGTATTTTCATGTGTCTAATTTGTCTTGAATTAATATCACAATTCTTAACGTTAACCTTTTGTTCATTCTTTTGCAACGTATGTAATGATGCATTTCTGCAAAAGATTGAAATAAGAATCATGTAGGATGAGCGCTAACTGGATTTCACTTTGGCGAAGACTTTGGAATGTTTGTGGTCTAATACTTTTAATCTTGTGTATTCGATCTGGTATAATTCTTAAAGCTAAAAGACTCCATGAATGATGCAGGAGTTTCTGCAGTAGCGACTGTTGGCATTAGCCCCTTTGTACTCACATCTAGCATCAGCTTCTGTACTAATTTCTGAAATCGGGCCCTGGTAGTCATATCTGGCATTAACCCTTGTACTCATATCTGTCTTCAGCCCCTGTAGTCATATCTGGCATCAGCCCTTGTAGTCATGTCTGTCATCAGCCCTTGTAGTCGTAACTGGCATCACCCCTGTAGATGTATCTGTCATGAGCCCCTGTAGTCATATGTCTTCAGCTCCTGCAGTCATATATCATCAGCCACTATAGTCATCTGGCATACACCCCTTTAGTCATATCTGTCAGCCCCCTGTAGTCATATCTGTCATCAGCCCCCTGTAGTCATATCTGTCATCAGCCCCTATAGTCATATCTGTCATCAGCCCCCTGTAGTCATATCTGTCATCAGCCCCCTGTAGTCACATCTGTCATCAGCCCCTGTAGTCATATCTGGCATCAGTCCCTGTAGTCATATCAGTCATCAATCCCCTGTAGTCAATATCTGTCATCAGCCCCCTGTAGTCAATATCTGTCATCAGCCCCCTGTAGTAATATCTGTCATCGGTCCCTATAGTCATATCTGTCATCAGCCCCCTGTAGTCAATATCTGTCATCAGCCCCCTGTAGTCAATATCTGTCATCAGCCCCCTGTAGTTATATCTGTCATCAGCCCCCTGTAGTAATATCTGTCATCAGCCCCCTGTAGTCATATCTGGCATCAGTCCCTGTAGTAATATCTGTCATCAACCCCCTGTAGTCATATCTGTCATCGGTCCCTATAGTCATATCTGTCATCAGCCCCCTGTAGTCAATATCTGTCATCAGCCCCCTGTAGTCAATATCTGTCATCAGCCCCCTGTAGTAATATCTGTCATCAGCCCCCTGTAGTAATATCTGTCATCAGCCCCCTATAGTCATATCTGTCATCAGCCCCCTGTAGTAATATCTGTCATCAGTCCCCTGTAGTCATATCTGTCATCAGCCCCCTGTAGTCAATATCTGTCATCAGCCCCCTGTAGTAATATCTGTCATCAGCCCCCTGTAGTAATATCTGTCATCAGCCCCCTATAGTCATATCTGTCATCAGCCCCCTGTAGTAATATCTGTCATCAGCCCCTGTAGTAATATCTGTCATCAGCCCCCTATAGTCATATCTGTCATCAGCCCCCTGTAGTCATATCTGTCATCAGCCCCCTGTAGTCATATCTGTCATCAGCCCCCTGTAGTCATATCTGGCATCAGTCCCTGTAGTAATATCTGTCATCAGCCCCCTGTAGTCATATCTGTCATCAGCCCCCTGTAGTAATATCTGTCATCAGCCCCCTGTAGTCATATCTGTCATCAGCCCCCTGTAGTAATATCTGTCATCAGTCCCCTGTAGTCATATCTGTCATCAGCCCCCTGTAGTCATATCTGTCATCAACCCCCTGTAGTCATATCTGTCATCAGCCCCCTGTAGTAATATCTGTCATCAGTCCCCTGTAGTTATATCTGTCATCAGCCCCCTGTAGTCATATCTGTCATCAGCCCCCTGTAGTCATATCTGTCATCAGCCCCCTGTAGTCATATCTGTCATCATCCCCCTGTAGTCATATCTGTCATCAGCCCCCTGTAGTCATATCTGGTGGCATCACCCCTGTAGTCATATCTGTCATCAGCCCCCTGTACTCATATCTGGTATCACCTCCTATAGTCATATGTGGCATCGGCCCTGCAGTTAGTTCAGGCATCAGCTCCTGTAGCCATATCTGTCTTCAGCCCCTGTAGTCATATCTGTCATAGCCCCTGTAGTAATATCTGTCATCGGGCCCCTGTAGTCATATCTGTCATCAGCCCCATGTAGTCATATCTGTCATCAGCCCCCTGTAGTAATGTCTATCATCAGCCCCTGTTGTCAATATCTGTCATCAGCCCCCTGTAGTAATATCTGTCATCAGCCCCCTGTAGTCATATCTGTCATCAGCCCCCTGTAGTCATATCTGTCATCATCCCCCTGTAGTCATATCTGTCATAGCCCCTGTAGTCATATCTGGTGGCATCACCCCTGTAGACGTATCTGTCATCATCCCCCTGTAGTCATATCTGTCATAGCCCCTGTAGTCATATCTGGTGGCATCACCCCTGTAGACGTATCTGTCATCATCCCCCTGTACTCATATCTGGTATCACCTCCTATAGTCATATGTGGCATCGGCCCTGTAGTTAGTTCAGGCATCAGCTCCTGTAACCATATCTGTCATCAGCCCCTGTAGTCATAAGTCTTCGGCCTCTGCAGTGCTGCAGTCATATGTCATCAGCCCCCTATGGTCATATCTGTCATCAGTCCCTGTAGTCATATCTGTCATCAGCCCCTGTAGTCATATCTGTCATCATCCCCCTGTAGTCATATCTGTCATCAGCCCCCTGTAGTCATATCTGGTGGCATCACCCCTGTAGTCATATCTGTCATCAGCCCCCTGTACTCATATCTGGTATCACCTCCTATAGTCATATGTGGCATCGGCCCTGCAGTTAGTTCAGGCATCAGCTCCTGAAGCCATATCTGTCTTCAGCCCCTGTAGTCATATCTGTCATAGCCCCTGTAGTAATATCTGTCATCGGGCCCCTGTAGTCATATCTGTCATCAGCCCCATGTAGTCATATCTGTCATCAGCCCCCTGTAGTAATGTCTATCATCAGCCCCTGTTGTCAATATCTGTCATCAGCCCCCTGTAGTAATATCTGTCATCAGCCCCCTGTAGTCATATCTGTCATCAGCCCCCTGTAGTCATATCTGTCATCATCCCCCTGTAGTCATATCTGTCATAGCCCCTGTAGTTATATCTGGTGGCATCACCCCTGTAGACGTATCTGTCATCATCCCCCTGTAGTCATATCTGGTATCACCTCCTATAGTCATATGTGGCATCGGCCCTGTAGTTAGTTCAGGCATCAGCTCCTGTAACCATATCTGTCATCAGCCCCTGTAGTCATAAGTCTTCGGCCTCTGCAGTGCTGCAGTCATATGTCATCAGCCCCCTATGGTCATATCTGTCATCAGTCCCTGTAGTCATATCTGTCATCAGGCCCCTGTAGTCATATCTGTCACTGGGCCCTGTAGTAATACCTGTCATCACTTTGTCATCACTGCTGTAGTTAGCCCAATGATCATTTTCTTTCATCGCTCCTGTAGTTGATACCTTAGTCAGTCCTGTAGTCAATTTAATGTCTGTCCTGAAAGTCGTTTCCGTCTTCGATCCTGTCATCACTTCTGCGATAATGCAATAATTCTCTCATTCTTTTCTGTTTCCAGGCTCCAGCAGCTCAACTAACATTTGCCTGGGATCGCCAGATTCTATCGGAGATAACAGCAGCCCAGGGCAGTGTGGAAGCAAGCTCACCATTAAAGCCAGAACTGCTAGCTTCAAGCCAGACCTTGTAAATGTTTCAGGTAGTAGATAGCATTTCAAATAAACTAACACCAAAGGCAAGAATAATGTCCATAGGAGCCTGAAATTGAGGTGAATACAATAGGGTTATTTCATTGATCATGTGTTTCCTTGTTCCTTTAATTACAAGGTCAGAATAGCTCATGCCCTAACATTCTTCCGATGATCTTTGCCACGATGGTTTTCTCTGAGAAAATTCAAGGGCAGAGTGTTGTCAGTAGCAGAACGAGCAAGGAGTAGGAGGTGGAAGTACCTTGACCACCCCCCCTCTCTTTTGCCATTCTTGCCATCTTCATGAATCAAATGCAGGAGAACAGAGGAGGTAAGCTTTAAAGATGGACAAGATGGTTTGAAATGAAAAAGAATAAGTATTTAGAAATAAGAGTAACCCTTTCTATATCACCTGTGAAGAAGAAAAAAATACATGTAATCAAAGGAAATAGGATGTGGATATTTAAAAGCAATTATCAGAAGCAATGCGAGAAATATCTGCAAGACTAAGAAATGAAATCTTTCACCATCGCTCACAAATTGTTCTCTTTAAAATATTAAGGAAAATATTTCAAAAACCTGTAAACTTCTGCAGCAGATTCAATGTTTCTTATATTCTAAATGCACTCTGACCAGGTGGGTTTAATGGATAAAAGCTGTCGCAATTGAAAGAAAGAAATTTATTTGATGTTGTCCTTATGGTGCGAAAAATTTACCGTAAAATCACTGCCTATATCAGCATGCTCATTGCACAAATGTAACCTATATATATACTCGTACCGTCCACTCGTAAGTCCTATGCCTAACGGTTGCAAACAAAACAGAAAACTTGATTGGCGCATGGTCTGTTGGGCAGGGCTTACAAATTTTGAGTGAAGTTTGTAGAATCTATGGACTCGTTAAAAAATCTGGCAAATTTTATTCAGCTCAAAATGTTTAACGACAGATAAGTCAATTAATATGAAAATTGCATAGAACGGTGTTTTATTTAGCTCTTAGGGCAGTAAGCTGGAAACATTGAAGTTAAAATTAATATGTCTAATACAAAACAAATTTAATGAAACCACCAAACACAAACTCTTCTCTTGCTAGCCATGAAAGAGCATGTTTTGAACAAACTTTCCACATTAACATAGATGCCAGCCACTCTATACCTCCTAGTGTGTGCAAATGGAGTGCAACAAATCTTTTCAGTTGAAGCAGCTCTCATTTGCAATCACTTGACTCACTTTACAAAATAAATGTTGATAAAGGACCTTTTTTTTATCTGTAGGGGTTTTAACCTGATTGATCAACTTTTAACCAAGGACACTGAAGTCAGCTTTTCCTTAGTAAAACATCATTTGAATGTCAAGACCTCCTCCAAAGACAAACACTCTTGGAATCTTAAGTTCCCCTCCATCCCATATGAGAGTGAGTTTATAGCCTATATCGTGAAAACTTGGCCCTATTTTAGTGTCTGTTAGCGCTAAAGATTTTAGGCTAATTATTCTCTTCTTGTTTGGTGCTTTGATTTTATAGTGGATCACCTCTCGTTGTACCTCCACAGAACACATCCCATTAGTATACCTCACTCTGTTCTTCAACAAATATCCTGAGCTGATTACATACATGTCAGTTGATGACTGTGTTACTTGGTCCGTAAGGATCAGTTATAAATATCCCACACGTACCGTGCTGTACCAATAACCCAATGACCTATCTAAACTGTCCTCTCATATCATGCTTCAAAGCACTCGTATTGACAGTATGAACAGCTCCTGTTAAACCTTTATCTGATGAAACATGATATTCATACTGCTCATACTGACAAGTGCTTTGAAGCAGGGTTTCAAAGTACACTTTAGTAAAAATTGTCCCAACTGTGTAGTATGAATGTGCATACATGAGGAGAAAATGCGTATACATCAGGAGAAAATAATTCAGGGTGGAATATCACAGTTAGTGTTACGACATACTGTATGGTCAATAGCTCAAAATAGTTTTTATTCTCCCCTTAGTTTAGGAACTTCAGTATTGTTGTAATTAACACAGATGAAACCAGTCCTAAGTTGCTTTATATTTTAATAAGGGTTGATGTTATTGTCATCTAGTAATTAGCAGAATTTGTTAGTTATG
Organism: Apostichopus japonicus; assembly: GCF_037975245.1. Taxonomy (NCBI): domain Eukaryota; kingdom Metazoa; phylum Echinodermata; class Holothuroidea; order Aspidochirotida; family Stichopodidae; genus Apostichopus; species Apostichopus japonicus. The sequence continues at coordinate 23,465,806 of NC_092564.1, read as the reverse complement.
ATTGAATTATTTATTAACAGGAATAGTAACAAGTGTCTTTGTAGAAATAAAACCAGCTATTGGATCAAAATTTTGAACATAGGCTACATAGCCCTTTCAGTACAACTCTGATTGGGAACATTTTTTACAATCAAATTTAAGTTTCATTTTAAACAACTATGAAAGATTAGAAACGTTATTTACATTAACTGTTTTATAAACATTAATAAATGTTTGACAGCAAAATATGATGGGTTATTTGTCTGAAAGGTAGGGGCGAGGGGGTGTGGGTGTTGCAAATTCTAAATTCCTAGACTGAGTTAGGTATAGGAACTGAACCTTTTTGGAATGACCACAGGTGAATCAACTACTTTGTAAAAGAGGGAAGTTGCCTTGTTGACATGTGAAGCTAACTTCATTTAGGCGGGGGGGGGGGGGGGGTCTTAGTATAATATGTCAAGTGCATTCTTAGAAATAGTAAGACCAACCTTGAATTCAGTCTATATTTAACTCTAAACACAATGTTGTGCTTCTAAATACTCATGATTGTTTGTGTGAAGTTAAATGGGAGGTGTACACCCTTAGCGGTGGTCTAATTCTTCCCCTGCTGAATTTGAAAATGTCCTCGACTGCCCATTTTCCCCCAACCAACCCATTTTTACCAACTGACGATGGTGGATGGGGGAAATGCCCCTCCCCCACACAACTGCCTTTTATTGCTCATGGTGTCAATTTTGGAAAATCCAAACATGTCGGTCAAATCCCTAGCATCACAGCTTGTCCCGTTGTTGAGGTACTTATAAACAAAACTTAATAGTAATCCAAATAAAATGAAGAAAAAAACACATCAAAATGTTCATATTAACACAGGTGATTAACTAATATGTTCCGTTTCTTTGCTCCGCATGTTTTCTTTAATCCTCGGGCTGTTTTATTAATGCCGCAGAAAAAAGACCTGTTTTTTTTTCTTTTTTACTTCATAACTGAGCGGAAATTTCCCATTTTCATTCTTTGGTTACGGTTTATCAGAAGTTGTTGATGAAGTATTTGTGCCTCTTAGGAAGTAATCCAGATGTACAGAACATTCAAAAGAAGTGTGAATTATACCAGCTTCCTGAAGAGAAAAAAATGTAGACCTTTGCAAGACAAGATGAAAAGGAAAACTCATTTGATGTTGGCGTGAGATTACAGATTGATTAACAGATAGAATATAATGTCAGCGAAACCTGATTCTAATGGAACAAAGAGAGAGGAATATCTTTCGAGGCAGATATGTTTAGTTTCTGCGATTAGCTCCCTCGACTGAAGCTATATTCCGTCTCAAACTCCTGTTAAACGAGTGAGAAAATCAATTACGATTTCGTGGGAGAAAAATTCTTCTTTTTTTCACGATAGGCAAAATGTTCATCGCACCATAATTGAAGTGAGTAATGTGGTCCACCTACACACATGTTTGAATGTTAATTGCTTTCTCCTTATCAGGATTTTCTTTTCAATTTAATAATTGTTGATTCTTGTCTAACATCTCTGACATACTCTGAGAAAAGAATGCAAGGAAAATTGTTTAAAGAGGACAGAGGTATATTTTATTAAAGCAGTAGGTGGATTTGTTCATTTCCCATTTCTCATTTGTTTTGGGGGATGAGCTGGGGGTGGGGGGGGTGGGGGTTGTGAAATAGTGGGTTCAGAAGCTCATGGTTCTTTGGTTTAACAAGTTATTTAATACACAAAGATTGGTGGAAAACCAACTGGATGTAATATGAATGAAAGAATGGATGACTAAACATGCTTGTATAAATGAATGGATGCCTTCATAACTGATTAAATGAAGTTAGAATGAATGAATGAATGACAGTATTATCAGTATATTGCCTAACTGCATGAATAAGTAACATATTCGATAAATGAATATGCAAATGAATGGATGCATTCTTTATTGCATGATATTATGAATGCATGAAAGTATGCATGAATAAATAATTGTGTGAATGAATGAACGAATGCATGAATTGTAATGTATAAGTATTGTAAAGTATAAATGTATGCATACGTAAATGGTTGTCTGATATAGTTCATGCATGAATGCATGATTTATGAAACTATTATAAATGAATGAATAAATAGTTCATTGGTTCATTTTAATGAATGATTGATAAGAGTATGAAATGAATTAGTAAGTGAACAGATGAAGTAATGAATATACAGTATATGTTTGATATAAATAGTTATATATTAGTTATGATTTATTACATATGTAAAGGTATATAACTACACATTGCCATTCATAATTACCTTTTACACACGGCATGCATACTATTAATGTGTAGATAAACTTCTCAGAGGAAAGAGACGATAAGTGCAATTTTAAACTCTTTTCAATTACGTCAACTTCTAGTGTGACAGTTTATTAAGATAGTTATGTAATCATGTTTTGTTTGTATTTTGGTGTCTGTGCATCTTTGACGGTTCTGAAATTAAAGTTGGTCTATGTTTTTTGTTTGTGTTTATGAGTACAGTATAGATACTGGAGATAATAGCAGCAGTTAAAACGGGTTTTATTTAGCTTTTGAGAAAATTGTGGCTGATCAAACGCAAGATATTGTTGTCAAACAAGTAAACAATTAGTTTTATCCCATTTGTAACTTTGTAAAAGAAATGTAGTTTAGGAGAAATTCCGATTTGATTTACGTTAGACAATCAAACAACATTTGAATTGTCCGTTGACTTAAATGTCTATTTTGTTAATATTAACCCAGTGTAAGTTAAAGGAGAAATTTGAAAAGCTAACACCGGTATTTTGTTAATACAATGTGGTAGTGAAAAATAACATTTCTTTTTCGAGTTTTCTCTTAATATTTTGCCAAATTTACATTGGTTCCGTGTTTCTTATTTGTTCATTTATTTGTTTTTGTTGTTGTTGTTGTTTATTTTTTGAAGAGTTACGTAAATATGTAAATGAGAGTTCCTGGGTTAACCGAAACAAAGTAACAGCGATTGGTAAGATTCCAACCACCTAAACTTTATATCGCAAAGTTTCTTTTTGTTGAAGAGAGTATATGAGAAAAAAGACAAAATATTGGCGCGACTCAAAAAGTTGACTTTAATATGCTATTATAAATAATGTACTAAAAAGTCTTAATTGTTAGTCCTTTCATAGTTCAATATATTTTGAAACATTTTTTGAACATATTTTTTATTGAAATGTAACATTTATTATTATTTTTAACCTGCCTTTGTATATTTCATACTTATCATTACTCTTTGAGCTAAATCACACCGTGATATCGGCTTTAAAAGTTTAACAGAAAACGTGAGCTTTTTGGTTCTGAAATGAGTATTTTCACAAGTAAAGTGGAAGAAAAGTGATCTTCATTAATCATCGGATACTGAAATTTCGAACTTAATCACTAACAATTCAGATCAACTGTTGTGATACGGTCCTTCCTATAGGCTAATAATTAGCATAACAATGAGCTACTGTTGGACATAATTAACATATGACTGTTTAATCTGGCATGAATACACAAAAGAATGCCTTAGAAGGTAGTTTAAATACTCATAGTTTTGAAGCTTATGGAGGCAAGCTTGTATTGTTATATCAGATTGTTTTGATACCTAAGTTAAGCACAACTTGACTAATAGAACTATAGCATTGTAGCCTACACAAAATATACCGTTCTAAAGAAGAATGAGTTAAGGGACCTCTTGCGTGGTAACTAAGCTGAGATGGATTGGGTGAGAACTTATTAGGATATTCTTACTGTTTCGCCGCCATTTGTAAATGGTAAGCCAATTTGTATTCTTTTTGGAAGTTTTTTCTAGATACATGTCGAAGAGTCCTCTATTTTCACTCATGAGTAAACGTCTCTGTCAATGATATGCCTTATTGTATAACTTGTCGTACCTACTCCCTGAAGGACTCGTGATATACTAGACTTGAGATTACACCGTCGTGATCACACGATGTGAGGGGACTGGGGTGGGGTAGATCAAGGTGTTTGGTGTTTCGTGCCTAGGCTCTATCTTAGGTGTCTTTTCGTAAAAAGTATCTTATACTACTGGCAGTATTTGAGGCGCTATTATGACCTATATGTTAGAGCAATTTCCATATTGTTAAAGCCTTCCCATGGTTTACTGGATTCTTTCTAAAATCATCCACTGGGGAGGAGTGTGGGTGGGGAAGATATGAGGCTCCATTTTGATTAGAGACTACGTTAACATGGCCATTCTTCGTCCATGTGGGCCAAAATTAAGACCTTTTTCGATTCTTCTTTAGAATGTTTGGCCTTATGTTTTATCAAGTTTTTGGCCAAAATTACGAGTTTTCGATTCTTCCTCCCAAAAACCCAGCCGCCATGACAGCCTGTTTATTACACCAGGGAACATTTTACAATTCGGCCCTACTGTTGAAGGAAAACGTTTTCGGTAGTAAATTTGATTCGAGATTATACTGAAATTTCATACCCATTTAGAGTGGAAAATTGATAGAATCCTACTTTCATTTGATAGAGAATCAATAGTAAGTATCCTGACCGCAAATTTGAGTACTGTAAAGTTTGAACCACATTTTGCATTTTTGTACGGCTTACGGTTCTTCCAAGTTTGGAAGTTGAAATAGATGTGCACCACCGCCACCCACTGACCCACTCCCCACAAAAATCGTGCCCCTTGTAGTGTTCAAAAAGATACTTAAATAAAAACTTTATCTGCTTCAATTAAAACATAAATATCGGACAGACTAAGCCTGAAAATTCTTGGACATAAAGTTACATCAAGTCGCAAAATATACCACCAGATTGCATCTAAGGTCCCTTAATTAACCCAAATTTCTCAAAATCTCAAAAACAAATTCTCTCTACCACCCTCCCCTCCCACCCACTGACCCAATTCACCCACTGTTGGTTAGAAAGAAGCATATCAAAGGTTACTAATGTTTAGATTTCATGGAAGCCTTGGCTTCCAGCAATTAGGCGGACTTTATGTACTGTATGATGTTCTTGTAAATATTGTCTACCAGATTTTATTCTGGGGATGATCCCCCTCCCCCAGGGAAGTGTGTCCCAATGAGCTTTACATGTGCACTTGCTGTTCATATGATATCGTATCTACATGGTTATGTTACAACAAAGTACAGAGGTAGTAGTTTTTATATGTTTTTTTCCTCACAATTTTTTCCACTTCGTTTGCCTGTTTTTTTTTTTATTATTCTTCAATACCCGCCCACCACCTCGATCGCCGGTGCCTTTTAACAGTTTTCAGCCTCACATTCTTTCGTGATGAAATTAAACAATTCCTTTAGTTTAGTTTAGGATAGTTAAGTTTAGTAATTTTGGTTTAGTTTAGTAGACAAAAGGACCAGGAGGGACACTCAAGTCCCCATCAAGGACCATAGGAGAATAAAAAACTAAAGACACAAACACTCAGACCCGATTACAATGCTTAAAGTGCTTGTCCAAAGCATTCTTAAACCCATTCACACTACTTGCAAGTACAACTTTCTCAGGCAACCCGTTCTACTCATTCACAACCCGATTAGAAAAAAAGTTATGCCGAATATTAATCCTACTTTGTGACTTTTGGAGTTTAAGACAATGACCTCTGGTACAACTACTATTAGCAAACATGAAAAAGTCGGTGAAGGATAAATTGTCAAAACCATACACAATCTTGAAAACATGAATCCCCAAGTCCCCACGTAACCTCCTAAGCTCCAGTGTGGTGAGATTCAACAGCTGTAACCGCCTATAATAAGGAACACTCTTTAAGGAACTGGTCATCCTAGTAGCTCTCCTCTGGACCTTTTCAAGTACTTCCTTATCCTTAGCAAAATATGGGTTCCAAGCCCGCACAGCATACTCCAGATGAGGCCTAACCAACTGCTTACAAAGCCTTTCAGTTGGATGTTTCAGTAATTTCTAATTTAACAACAGTATTTACCTGTTAAAATTGTGAAAACATTAATTGTGAAACCCGTAACCAAAACGAAAAAGCCCTGTACGATCTCAGATAAGTAAATTAGTAAAATTAAGGAAAATATCTGGTTAGCTAGCACAAAACTACTTGCTATTCTGTAATTGGTTGATTCGTTTCTATTCGTATTCTTTTCTATTGAAGAAAGTAGTTTGAATATGCATTTATGGAAATGCGAATTCAAGGTAAAATTGCGATTGCACTTTTAGTTTTACACGATTTCTCATTCATTATGCCATTCATTAAGCATATTCATGCTTGAGTTTTTCATTACCCAAGGCAGCCGAGTTAAGGGGGGGGGGGTGGAGTTATAATTCGCTGGTGAAGTTCAGAGAGTAATGGCCCGATGTTTATTTGCTGCGTGAACATGCAGTATAAATGTAAGTTTCCTGATAATTGTTTCCTGATAATATATCCTGATAATTGTTTTAACTATCATCACTAACTAGGTCTGTCTCATGTAGGTATCTTTATTGGTCGGTCAGTTCTATAGTGGTCATAATGTGACCACGGTTAATATGTTCTTGTTGTTTATAAAACAGTGATGATATATTACGTTATTTTACCTGGATTGACCGAGATTTCGGCCAACACCCTTCTTATTATTACAATGGGTGGCGGAGAAGTGTTTCTGTGGGGAGGGTGTATTGTGGAAAACCGCAAAGGTGCCCCTTTCGTATAATAGCCCCCTTTTGTTGTTTCAAAGTACCCTTTACTAACATTTGCAATGAAAATGCCCATTTGTTGAAAAATTAATCCAAAAAATGAATTAAATGCGCTGTTTTCCTGACTGCTGCCCGCTTGTTATTCGATTATTCGCTTCAGACATTGATTGCATATTCATGTTTAAGTGTATCGTTACCAGAGGCAATGCAGCCGGGGGTCCAAGGTACAAAAAATTACCTCCTAAGTCCACCATTTATAGTTTGTATTGTGCCATAGATTCCCTCCCGCCTTCCCAATAAGCCGATATCAACTTACAGTTTGCAGCATTACATCCTCTCGTAGTGGATCTAAACAATTTCTTTTCGGTCGGATTGTTCACTAATTGCTAAGACACCAACAGTTTTTACCTGTTAAATTGTATCAACTAATAATGTTTTTACGAGTAACTAAGCAAACTAATATTTAAGATTAGAAAATTAGTAAAATTGAGGAGAATATCTGGTTAGTTAGCAAGAAAGTACTTGCTATTTTCTAATTGGTTGATTCGTTTGGTCTCGTAAATTGAATATGCATGTTTTAGTAATGAGGAATTAAAATGGCGATCGTACTTTTACACGTCTTCGTTTTCATTGTATATTCATAGATGCTTGTTTGTAACAATGACCAACGAAGCATCCGGGAGTGGTCATTTTTGGGGGGAAATGTTTTAGAAGTTAAATCCTGCGTACTTTTTAAAAACATGCCAAAACTGTGATATCGCCCAAATGTGGAAAATATTCACCTTCACCATATTTACCTTCAAGTGTTAACAGGCTCGTATATTGATTTCGAAACTGAGTTTAACAGAAACGATGTCGTTAACTGTGAGAATTTTGCGTGCTTTAAAGTAAAACGTGCCTTGATATAATTTTCTTTTAAAAGTTGGTGATGGTATCGATTTCGTGCGTCCATATCTTAAAGGGGGGGGGGGGGGCTACTTTGCTGTGGGCTATACTGTATTTTCAAGCTTAAATATTCTTGAACTCCACAAAAAACTTGGAACTAAAGTAATATGTGAGCTTTTTAGTTCTGAAATGAGTTTTTTTCACAAGTAAAATGAAAGAAAAGTGATCTTCATTAATCATCGGATACTGAAATTTCAAACTTAATCTCTAACAATTCAGGTCAACTGTTGTGATACGGTCCTTCCTATAGGCTATTAATTTGCATAATAAGGTGCTACTCCTGGACATAATTAACATATGACTGTATAATCTGGCATGAATACACAAAGTGCCTTACAATGTAGTTTAAATACCCATAGTTTTGAAGCTTATGGAGGCAAGCTGGTATTGTTATATCAGTTGTTTTGATACCTAAGTTAAGAACAGCTTGACTAATAGAACTATAGCGTGTAGCCTACACAAAGCATACTGTACTAAAGAAGAATGAGAAAGGGACCTCTTGCGTGGTAACTAAGCTGCGAAGGATTGGATGAGAACTTATTAGGATATTCTTACTGCTTCGCCGCCATTTGTAAATGGTAAGCCAATTCGTATTCTGTTTGTAAGTTTTTCTAGATATATGTCAAAGAGTCCTCTATTTTCACTCTTGAGTAAACGTCTTTGTCAATGATATGCCTTATTGTATAACTTGTCGTACCTATTCCCTGAAGGACTCGTGATATACTAGACTTGACATAACACCGTCGTGATCACACGATGTGAGGGGACTGGGGTTGGGAGTGGATCAAGGTGTTTGGTGTTTCGTGCCTAGGCTCTATCTTAGTTGTCTTTTCGTAAAGAGTATCTTATATTACTGGCAGTATTGAGGCGCTATTATCTATATGTGAGAGCAATTATTAAAAGCTTAAAGCCTTCCCATGCTTTACTGGATTCTTCCCAAAATCATCCACTGGGGAAGAGTGTGGGTGGGGAAGATACGAGGCGCCATTTTGATTAGAGACTACGTTAACATGGCCATTCTTCGTCCATGTGAGCCAAAATTCAGACCTTTTTCGATTCTTCCTAAAATAACACAGAGCTGCCATGACAGCCTGTTGATTACATACAGGGATAATATTTTGAATCGGTCCTACTATTGAAGAAAAACGTTTTGGGTAGAAAAATTGATTCGTGTTTATACTAAAATTTCATACCATTTTAGATTTAAAAGTTGACAGAACCCCGCCTTAATTTTATAGAGAACCAAATAGGGGGCGCTGGGAACCAATAGTTAGTTAGCATCCTGACCGAAAATTTGAGAACTGTAAAGTTTGGACTAAATTTGACATTTTTGTACGTATTACGGTTCTTCCAAGTTTGTAAGTTGAATAGGTGTACACCAGTAGCGGTGGTCTAATGCTTACCCGGCTGAATGTGAAAGAAAACTCGACTGGTCTCTACTCCCCCACTCCCTCCCCCCCCCCCACTGACCCAATTCACCACTGTTGGTTAGAAAGAAGCATATCAAAGGTTACTAACGTTTACATTTTATGGAGGTCTCGGCTTTCAGCAATTTGTTGCCGACATAAAGCCAATCAGCTTTAATTCTTTACACAATAATGATGGTCACGGTGGTTGTGTGTTAACGAACAAGTTGTGTAAAGAACTCCAAATTTGGTAGGGTATGCTTAGGCACGAGATGTAGTACCTCTGTAACATGATATCATAGCCGGTCAAACTTCAACGTGGTCAGATTTGCGAACTCTTCTTTAAACTGTCATCCTGGTGGGTGCATTGCTGTGTATGCGCCGGGGGGGGGGGTGGGGGCCACAATTTTTGCCCTGGGGAGGGGTAAGCATAAACGTTATATCGTCCATTATCATTACCAGAAGCACTGGAACGGGGAAAGAATTCCTCCAAAGTCCATTTCTTGGATTCTATTGGACCATAGATTCCCTCCCGCCTTCCCAAATGAACCGATATCAACTTACAGTTTGCGGCATTACATCCTCTCGTGGTGGATTTGAACAATTTCTTTTCGGTCTGATAGTTCACTAATTTCTAATTCACCAACAGTATGTACCTGCTAAAATTGTAAAAACAATAATTGTGAAACGCGTTACCAAAAGAAAAAAAGCCCTGTAATATCTCACATTATTAAATTAGTAAAATTGAGGAAAATATCTGGTTAGCTAGCACAAAAAAAACTTGCTATTCTGTGATTGGTTTATTCGTTTTTACTTGTATTCGTTTCCATTGAAAGATGTAGTTGAATATGCATTTATGGTAATGAGTATTTAAGGTAAAATTGCGATTGCACTGTTACACGTTTTCTCATTCATTATGCAATTCATTAAGCATATTCATTATTCATGCTTAAGTTTATCATTACCAGAGCAGCTTAGCAGGTGGGGGTGGGGGTGGGGGGGGGGTAGGTGTTGAGGACGCACGGGCTTTTAAGAAAGAACCCCTCCAAAGTGCACCATTTAATAAATTAGAAATTACCCCTATCTGTTAATGTAATGTACCCTTCATCCATTTTGGTAATGAAAAACCGCTCTTTTCTTGCTCAAAAATTGCCCTGTTCGTGAGCAGTTAAATAGTTATTATAACAGTTGCTGTAATCAAAGTCGCATGTCCCAAAAAAAATACCTGCAAAGTCCAACATTTCATAGGCCTATTGCTTTATAGATTCCCTCCCGCCTTCCCAAATAGGCCGATATCAACTTACAGTTTGCAGCATTACATCCTCTCGTAGTGGATCTAAACAATTTCTTTTCGGTCGGATTGTTCACTAATTGCTAAGACACCAACAGTTTTTACCTGTTAAAATTGTAATAACTAATGTTATTACGCGTAACTAAACATAACTAATATTTCCGATTAGTAAATTAGTAAAATTGAGAAGAATATCTAGTTAATTAGCAAAAAAGTACTTGCTATTTTCTAATTGGTTGATTCGTTTGGTCTCGTAAATTGAATATGCATGTTTTAGTAATGAGGAATTAAAATGGCGATCGTACTTTTACACGTCTTCGTATTCATTGTGTACTCATAGATGGTTGTATTGTAACAATGACCAACGAAGCAGCTGGGAGTGGTCATTTTTTTGTGAAAAATGTATTAGAAGTTAAATCATGCGTACTACTTAAAAACATGCCAAAACTGTGATATCGCTCGTAAAATTGATTTCGAAATTGAATTTAACAGAAACGATGGCGTTAACTTTAAGAACTTTGCGTGCTTTTAGTGTAAAACATACCTTGATATAATTTTCTTTTAAAAGTTGGTGATGGTATCGATTTCATGCGTCCAGTATCTTGAAGGGGGGGGGGGGGCGGGGGAGGGGCTACCTTACTATGGGCTATACATTTTTATCAAGCTAAATAAACTTGAACTCAACCAAAAATCTTGGTATGAAAGTCATATGTGAGCTTTTATGTTCTGAAATGAGTATTTTGACAAGTAAAATGGAAGAAAAGTGATCTTCATTAATCATCGGATACTGAAATGTCAAACTTAATCCCTAACAATTCAGGTCAACTGTTGTGATTCGGTCCTTCCTATAGGCTAATAATTAGCATAACAATGAGCTACTGCTGGACATAATTAACATATGACTGTTTAATCTGGCATGAATACACAAAAGAGTGTCTTGCAAGGTAGTTTAAATACCCATAGTTTTGAAGCTTATGGAGGCAAGCTGGTATTGTTATATCAGATTGTTTTGATACCTAAGTTAAGCACAGCTTGACTAATAGAACTATAGCGTGTAGCCTACACAGTACATACCGTACTAAAGAAGAATGAGTAAAGGGACCTCTTGCGTGGTAACGAAGCTGAGATGGATTGGATGAGAATTTATTAGGATATTCTTACTGTTTTGCCGCCATTTGTAAATGGTAAGCCAATTTGTATTCTTTTTGGAAGTTTTTCTAGAGTCCTCTATTTTCACTCATGAGTCAACCTCTTTGTCAATGATATGCCTTATTGTATAACTTGTCGTACCTACTCCCTGAAGGACTCGTGATATACTAGACTTGAGATTACACCGTCGTGATCACACGATGTGAGGGGACTGGGGTTGGGAGTAGATCAAGGTGTTTGGTGTTTCGTGCCTAGGCTCTATATCAGTTGTCTTTTTCGAAGAAAGTATCTTATATTACTGGCAGTATTTGATGCGCTACTATCTCTATGTGAGAGGAATTTTCATGATCTTAAAGCCTTCCCATGTTTTACTGGATTTTCCCATAATCATCCACGGGGAAGAGTGTGGGTGGGGAAGATACGAGGCGCCATTTTGATTAGAGACTACGTTAACCTGGCCATTCTTCGTCCATGTGGGCCAAAAGATAAGACCTTTTTCGATTCTTCTTAGACTATTCAGGCTTATCTTTTATCAAGTTTGGGCCAAAATTCCGACTTTTCGATTCTTCCCAAAATAACAGAGCTGCCATGACAGCCTGTTGATTACATATAGGGATAATATTTTGAATCGGTCCTACTATTGAAGAAAAACGTTTTGGGTAGAAAAATTGATTCGTGTTTATACTAAAATTTCATACCATTTTAGATTTGAAAGTTGACAGAACCCCGCCTTAATTTGATAGAGAACCAGGTAGGGGGCGCTGGGAACCAATAGTTAGTTAGCATCCTGACCGAAAACTTGAGAACTGTTAAGTTTGGACTAAATTTGACATTTTTGTACGTATTACGGTTCTTCCAAGTTTGTAAGTTGAATAGGTGTACACCAGTAGCGGTGGTCTAATGCTTACCCGGCTGAATGTGAAAGAAAACTCGACTGGTCTCTACTCCCCCACTCCCTCCCCCCCCCCCCCCCACTGACCCAATTCACCACTGTTGGTTAGAAAGAAGCATATCAAAGGTTACTAACGTTTACATTTTATGGAAGTCTCGGCTTTCAGCAATTTGTTGCCGACATAAAGCCAATCAGCTTTAATTCTTTACACAATAATGATGGTCACGGTGGTTGTGTGTTAACGAACAAGTTGTGTCAAGAACTCCAAATTTGGTAGGGTATGCTTAGGCACGAGATGTAGTACCTCTGTAACATGATATCATAGCCGGTCAAACTTCAACGTGGTCAGATTTGCGAACTCTTCTTTAAACTGTCATCCTGGTGGGTGCATTGCTGTGTATGCGCCGGGGGAGGGTGGGGGCCACAATTTTTGCCCTGGGGAGGGGTAAGCATAAACGTTATATCGTCCATTATCATTACCAGAAGCACTGGAACGGGGAAAGAATACTTTTTAAGAAAAAGTCACCCAAGAAAGAACCTGGGCACGAAAACCAAACTACCAAACGACCGATCCGCTCTCAGCCCCAGTCCCCTTGCATCGGGACTGTGACTGTGTGATCATCGTCAGGTGTGTATCACCATTCCCTAAGGGAACAGATACTACACATGATCTTAGCCAAAAGGCCGAGAAGCGAACGGGGAAAGAATTCCTCCAAAGTCCATTTCTTGGATTTTATTGCGCCATAGATGCCCTCTCAAATAAACCGATATCAACTTACAGTTTGCGGCATTACATCCTCTCGTGGTGGATTTGAACAATTTCTTTTCGGTCTGATAGTTCACTAATTTCTAATTCACCAACAGTATTTACCTGCTAAAATTGTAAAACAATAATTGTGAAACGCGTTACCAAAAGAAAAAAAAGCCCTGTAATATCTCACATTACTAAATTAGTAAAATTGAGGAAAATATCTGGTTAGCTAGCACAAAAAACTTGCTATTCTGTGATTGGTTTATTCGTTTTTACTTGTATTCGTTTCCATTGAAAGATGTAGTTGAATATGCATTTATGGTAATGAGTATTTAAGGTAAAATTGCGATTGCACTGTTACACGTTTTCTTATTCATTATGCAATTCATTAAGCATATTCATTATTCATGCTTAAGTTTATCATTACCAGAGCAGCGTAGCAGGTGGGGGTGGGGTGGGGTGGGGGGGGGGGGGTAGGTGTTGAGGACGCACGGGCTTTTTAAGAAAGAACCCCTCCAAAGTGCACCATTTAATAAATTAGAAATTACCCCTATCTGTTAATGTAATGTACCCTTCATCCATTTTGGTAATGAAAAACCGCTCTTTTCTTACTCAAAAATTACCCTGTTCGTGAGCAGTTAAATAGTTATTATAACAGTTGCTGTAATCAAAGTCGCATGTCCCCAAAAAATACCTGCAAAGTCCAACATATCATAGGCCTATTGCTTTATAGATTCCCTCCCGCCTTCCCAAATAAGCCGATATCAACTTACAGTTTGCAGCATTACATCCTCTCGTAGTGGATTTAAAAACAATTTCTTTTCGGTCGGATTGTTCACTAATTGCTAAGACACCAACAGTTTTTACCTGTTAAAATTGTATTAACTAATGTTATTACGCGTAACTAAACATAACTAATATTTCCGATTAGTAAATTAGTAAAATTGAGAAGAATATCTAGTTAATTAGCAAAAAAGTACTTGCTATTTTCTGATTGGTTGATTCGTTTGGTCTCGTAAATTGAACATGCATGTTTTAGTAATGAGGAATTAAAATGGCGATCGTACTTTTACACGTCTTCGTATTCATTGTGTACTCATAGATGGTTGTATAGTAACAATGACCAACGAAGCAGCTGGGAGTGGTCATTTTTTTGTGAAAAATGTATTAGAAGTTAAATCATGCGTACTACTTAAAAACATGCCAAAACTGTGATATCGCTCGTAAAATTGATTTCGAAATTGAATTTAACAGAAACGATGGCGTTAACTTTAAGAACTTTGCGTGCTTTTAGTGTAAAACATACCTTGATATAATTTTCTTTTAAAAGTTGGTGATGGTATCGACTTCATGCGTCCAGTATCTTGAAGGGGGGGGGGGCGGGGGAGGGGCTACCTTACTATGGGCTATACATTTTTATCAAGCTAAATAAACTTGAACTCAACCAAAAATCTTGGTATGAAAGTCATATGTGAGCTTTTATGTTCTGAAATGAGTATTTTCACAAGTAAAATGGAAGAAAAGTGATCTTCATTAATCATCGGATACATGAAATTTCAAACTTAATCCCTAACAATTCAGGTCAACTGTTGTGATTCGGTCCTTCTTATAGGCTAATAATTAGCATAACAATGAGCTACTGCTGGACATAATTAACATATGACTGTATAATCTGGCATGAATACACAAAAGAGTTCCTTACAAGGTAGTTTAAACACCCATAGTTTTGAAGCTTATGGAGGCAAGCTGGTAGTGTTATATCAGATTGTTTTGATACCTAAGTTAAGCACAGCTTGACTAATGGAACTATAGCGTTGTAGCCTACACAAAATATACCGTACTAAAGAAGAATGAGAAAGGGACCTCTTGCGTGGTAACGAAGCTGAGATGGATTGGATGAGAACTTATTAGGATATTCTTACTGTTTTGCCGCCATTTGTAAATGGTAAGCCAATTTGTATTCTTTTTGGAAGTTTTTCTAGAGTCCTCTATTTTCACTCATGAGTCAACCTCTTTGCCAATGATATGCCTTATTGTATAACTTGTCGTACCTACTCCCTGAAGGACTCGTGATATACTTGACTTGACATAACACCGTCGTGATCACACGTTGTGAGGGCACTGGGGTTGGGAGTAGATGAAGGTGTTTAGTGTTTCGTGCCTAGGCTCTATATCAGTTGTCTTTTCGAAGAAAGTATCTTATATTACTGGCAGTATTTGATGCGCTACTATCTCTATGTGAGAGCAATTTTCATGATCTTAAAGCCTTCCCATGTTTTACTGGATTTTTCCCATAATCATCCACTGGGGAAGAGTGTGGGTGGGGAAGATACGAGGCGCCATTTTGATTAGAGACTACGTTAACCTGGCCATTCTTCGTCCATGTGGGCCAAAAGATAAGACCTTTTTCGATTCTTCTTTAGACTATTCAGGCTTATCTTTTATCAAGTTTGGGCCAAAATTCCGACTTTTCGATTCTTCTCAAAATAACAGAGCTGCCACGACAGCCTGTTGATTACACACCAGGTATGATATTATAAATCGGCCCTACTATTGAAGAAAAACGTTTTCGGTAGAAAAATTGATTCGTGCTTATACTAAAATTTCATAGCTTTTTAGATTTGAAAGTTGACAGAACCACGCCTTAAATTTGATAGAGAACCAAATAGGGGGCGCTGGGAACCAATAGTTAGTTAGCATCCTGACCGAAAATTTGAGTACTGTCAAGTTTGAACCAAATTTGACATTTTTGTACGTATTACGGTTCTTCCAAGTTTTGAAGTGAATAGGTGTACACAGGGGCGGATGCAGGATTTGTGACAGGGGGGGGGGGAGGGTCCGACTGGTCCAGCCGCGCCTGAACGTAAGACTATCTAAGCGGAGCGCCACCATCGGTTGGCGCGTAGCGTACCAGAAATTTTTTGGCTTTACAAACCCCCCAGATGGCCGGAAACGGCACTTCCCGAGTATTCTTAGCTGCATGTACCTAGCCTGAAAATATGGATCTCATGTCTGCAATTTCTCAATTGATGAGAAAAAACAATCTATGAAATATGGTAATACATATCAGATGAGTTGAGATGATACAAAAATCATAATGCCTTTAGCCCCCAATCCCCCTCCCGTTCCGTCACCACTGTTTGATGCAGGGCCGGATCCAGGTTTCTGGAAGGGTGAGGGGTTTGGCCTCCAGTGATCCTAGGGTCTAAGGGGAGTGGGTTTCCCTCTATCCATTGTGAAATTCTTGGATATTTAAGTACAACAGGGAACCCCCTTCAATTTAGCCATGCAAAGCACCTACAAAAACTCACTCGAAATGTATCTGCATCAGTACGAGTTCCTATGCAGCCTACCGCTCTGCCACCTCACCGCCCAAAAAAATTTGAACACCACCTCAATTTTGAAACTTTTCGGTCTGAAAATTGAGATTTTTAGGCATTTTTGGCACGTGTAGCACGCGTGCACACTATAGTTCATTTGACGGAAAAGACACACCTGGCTGACTTGTAAGAATAACCGCCCTTCTGACGTCCTACATGTTTAAAATTGGCGTTTAATTTAATTATTTTTCTCTCTCTTTTTTTTTTTTTTTGGGCCAAGAGCAGGGGGGTCCGGACCCCCTGGATCCCCCTCTGGATCCGCGCCTGGTACACCAGTAGAGGTGGTCTAATGCTTCCCCGGCAGAATGTAAATGAAAACTCGATTGATCTCTACTCCCCATACCCCCCCCACCCACTGACCCAATTCCATTGTCCACCTTATTATTACAATGGGCGGCGGAGAAGTGTGTGTGTGTGGGGAGGGTGGGGGTATTGTGCGGAGAAATGGGTGTGGTGAGGGTGTATTGTGGATAACCTCAAAATTGCCCCTTTCGTATAATAGCCCCCTTTTGCTGATTCAAAGTACCCTTTATTAACATTTGCAATGAAAAATGCCCACTTGCTGAAAATTAATCCGAAATATGAATTAAATGCGCTGTTTTCCTGACTGCTGCCCGCTTGTTATTCGATTATTCGCTTCAGACATTGATTGCATATTCATATTTAAGTTTATCATTACCAGAGGAAATGGAGTAGGGAGTACTAGGTGAAAAAAATATTACCTTAAGTCCACCATGTTTTAGTTTGGTCGTGGCATAAATTCACCCCAATCCTCCCAAATGAGCCGATATCAACTTAGAGTGTGCAACATTACATCCTCTCGTAGTAGATTTAAAAACAATTTCTTTTCGGTCGGAAAGTTCACTATTTGCTAAGTCACCAACAGTTTTTACCC